>NC_092127.1:45688826-45991856 GCF_043159975.1 Macaca nemestrina | reverse complement strand
CTGTTTTCACACTGCTATAAAGAAATACCGGAGACTGGGTAATTTATAAAGGAAAGGTTTAATTGACTCACAGTTCTGAATGGCTGGGGAGGCCTCAGGAAACTTACAATCATGGTGGAACGGGAAAAGGCACATCTTACATGGCAGCAGGTGAGAGAGAGAGAAAGGAGCAAAGGGGGAAGAGTCCCTCATAAAAACCATCAGATCTGGTGAGAACTCACTTGCTATCACAAGAACAGCATGGGGAAACTGCCCCCATGTTCCAGTCACCTCCCACCAGGTCTCTCACTAGACATGAGGGGATTATGGGGATTACAATTCAAGAGGAGATTTGGGAGGAGATACAGTCAAACCATATCACCAGGTAAACTGTCACCAGAGAAGTGCATCTGATGGGTAGTTTAAGCCTAGCATGTCTTGGCTTCCTAAGGTAAATCCAAATCAGCAATAGAAATTTGCTGATGATGTTTTTCTATTTTTAGTTTTCTTCTCTACTAATTTTATGTTTTGTTTTTTGTTCTTTTGCAGCTGATAAGTTATTTCCCATTAGTGGCAGCAATAACTGGCAATTTGGTTTTTATGATCTGACCATTTGATTTCTGTAGAAGAATTTGTGGCTGATAAAGATCTATTCTCTGCTGAGTGCGAGACAACGAAGTGTTGGATTTGTTAGTCTTTCGGTTTGTCAATTTATCTATTTAGGGCTCAAATCAATTAAGAATTTCCTATCAAGAAAGAGAACAGCTCTTTAGTATCTGAACTGGAAAGTTATTGTGATACTGTATTTACTCTTGCCCAATGGCTGAAATTTTAGAATTAAAACTCTAAGTGCTATCTATCTCTGTCTGTGTATGTGTCTATAATTCAGAAAGAATTTTACTTTCCTTGTGTGGGTGTGTAATGTTTTCCATCTCAGGATGTTATCAGTAAGTTCAATTACAAACTGTTAAAGGGGCCTGTTCTGATTAATAGAGACACTTACACAGATTGGTAATCCAAAAATTCCCAGAAAATAATAAACTTCTAATAATTTAAGTGTGCTAAAATCTAAAAGAAAAGTATTCTTACTGAAACTAACAAGTAGAGAAGCCATGTTCACAAAGTTTAGGTGAATCTTTGGCAAACAAGACTAATTTTTTTGTTTTAATAAAGTCATCTATGTCTTATCTAATTTATCGATGTTAAGTATAATGCAATCCTATACTTATTTTAGTTGGGAATGTTTTTCCTAAATTAATACCGATTTATTGATCAAATAAAATAGCATTACTTCCACTTCATGGTTAAAGATTATGAAAACTATAAATTTGTATTTGGCCAAATTGAGTCATTCTTCTGATTTTCAACAAAAGTTTTATTTTATGTCAGTTTGAAGATAATTTCAGTGATCTCTATTTTTCCTTTTCAGCACTGTGTTGAATATGAATGGTATAAGCAGAAAAACTTCCCTTATTAGAGGGAGAGGATTCAATCTCACTAAACATAATGTTTGCTGTAGGTATTTTGCAGATGCTCCTTATTAAGAGGAGGAAGTTCTGCTCTATTTGTTTTCTCTTTTTTTTTCTAAGAGTTTCGTCATAAACGGGTGTTGGAATTTTGTCAAATGCTTTTTCCTCATCAATCAATATAATCATGTGAGTTTTCTTCTCTAGCCTGTTAATATGGCAGACAACATTGACTAATACTCAAATATTGAATCAGTGTTGAATATCTGGAATAAATCACATTTGGTCAGGCTGCATAATTATTTTTACACATTGTTTAATTGTATCTGATAATATCTTGTTAAGGATTTGTCTGTATTCATCAGTGATATTGGTCTGTCATTTTCTTTTCTTTTTTTTGTAGTGCCGGTCTGATTTCGTATTAGAGATATAGTACCTTCATAGAATTAATTATAAAGTGTATCATCCTCTTCTATTATCTGTAGGAGGTGGCATAGTATTGGTACTAATTCATCTTTAAATATTTGGTAGAATTTTTCATTGAAAGCATCTGTGCCTGAAGATTTCTTTTTTGGGAGTTTTTAATTTCTAAATTTAATTTCCTAAATAGTTATAGTGCTATTCAAATGACTTTTATACTGTTTGAGTTAAAGTGGCTTGTATTTTTCAAGGAAGTAGTTTATTTAAGTTGTCAAATTTATGTGTGTCGTATTCCCTTACTACTCTTTTGATGTTTTCAGGGTCTACAATGATAGGTCCTATTTTATTCCTGATATTAGTGATTTGAGCCTTGTTTCTTCCTTCCTTCTTTCCCACTCTTTTTTCCTTTCTTCCTTTCTTGTCAGACTTCCTAGAGATTTGCCAATTTTATGTATCTTTTCAAAGAACCAGTTTTTGCTTTTTATTTTCCATATTTAATTTCATTGACTTCTGCTCTTACCTTTATTATTTCCTTCCTTTTGTTTACTTTGGATTTATTCTTGCTCTGCTTTTTTTGGGTTTTGGAGGTGAAAGCTTGCATTTTAGACTACTCTGTTTTCTGAATGTAAGCATTTAGTGTATAATTTCCCTCTAAGCACTGTTTTAACTGTGTTCCACAAATTTTAATATATTGTATTTTTTTCTGTTCCATGTACTTTTTGATTTCTCTTGAGACCTCTCTTTGACCCACAGATTATTTAGAAGCATGTCATTTAGTTTGAATATATCCCTGGTAACATTTTGTTATTGATTTCCAGTTTGATTCCATTGTGGTTAAAAAACACACTCTGTATGATTTCAAATCTTCTACATTTGTTAAGGTTTATGGTCTATCTTGCTATATTTTCTGTGGGTTCTTGAAAAGAATGTGTGTAGTCCTACTTTCGTAGAAGAAAAAAAATGTGTGCAGTGTTCTATAAATGTCAACTCGATCCTATTGGCTGTTGTTAAGTTCTTCTATACCCTTGCTGGTTTTCCGCCTAGTTGTAGTATCAGTTGTTGAGAGATGCTGCAGTCTCCACATATAATTGTGGATTTGTTATTTCTAATTTCAGTTCTGTCAGTTTTTGCTTCACATATTTTGCAGCTGTTGTTTGGTACATAAAGATTTCTCGTTTGATACTCTCATCATTATATAATGTCCCTCTTTGTCTCATAATTTTCTTTGCTCTGAAGTCCACTTTATCTGATGATATAGCCACTCCTGTTTTCTGTTTACTAATGTTTTAATGATTAATCTTTTCTATCATTTTACTTTCAATATTTTGAGCAAAAGACTGCCTAATTTCCTTTGTCTGAAGTTCCTTTTAATAAATGAGATAAGAACTAAATAAAAATCTCTAATTTCTTAATTGAAGTTTTGTAGTTTATTCTTTCAAAAATGTTTCTAAGATGGTGGATAAAATTTTAACTTTGGATCATAATATTTGAGTTCCTAGGAATACTTTACCTACAACCAGTCCAACAAAAAAGAAATTATTTTTTCATGAGCAGGAAGAAATGCAGAGAAAACCTGAAAAACTTTGACTACATAAACATATGTGTACATACCAAGCAGCTATAAAGTCTCCCACTATTTAGTTGGTGACTAAATATGAGGGGAATTAAGGGAATATATCCTTACCTATTTAACAGTACAGTTGTTGTTTCTCTTTAACTGAAATCTCTGTACACTGACAAATGACCTATGTGGGAGAACTCTAAAAAAGATACATACAAGGTGTAAACATTGGTATCCAGTGTTGGAAATACCCATTCTTAGATACAAACTGAATATGGTTTTATTGTCTTGCAGTAATCAGACTTTATTTTCTTAGGCTTTGACAAAAGAAGTTGCAACAAAGAGAGGTGCTGCATTTCTTCTTTGTCCTTGAGAAAACATTAACTCCTTTCTGTTACCATTCAAGGACACAATGCTGAGAGAGCCCTGGCTCTTTGGCACATTTTTGTCCTCTGGCAACATCTCTTTGTTCCATTGTCTTTCTGTACTGTACATGCTGTTCTAGCACATTAAATCTAACAGAGGAAATTGTAGGTGTAAACTGTGTATATACATATTGGAGATAGAATACTAACATTATTTTACACTGTAGCATTCTGTTGCTGGGAACATGGCTAAAGCTCTAATCCTTTCTGGTGTTTTCTTGGTACCAAACCCCTTACCCTCCTTCTTCTTTGGTTCCTCCTTTCAATTAGACTCTGAACCTTAGGCTTATGATTCTCAAGGATAAGACTATCTGACACTTGAACGCAGAGCTCACTATATGTCAGGCACTGTATCATGCACCTTGTACTGTCTCATTTAATTTTATGACATCATAGTAAGAATATTATCTCAAAATAAAGCTAGGATAATATAATAATAAAAAGATGAGAAAACTGATTTCAAAGAGGTTAGATAACTTGTCTGCATTCACACAGCTACTAAGTTTTAGAGCCTGCACTGGAATCTAGGCTTGCCTGCTCCCCAACCCACTCTTTTACCAACACATGAATTCCGTATTTTGTGATCACTTCAACAACTAGCTGCTAGATTTAGCCTTTTAGCAGGATTTTGTGATTTGGCCACCACATTAGTACTGCTATCTGCCTGAGGAACACAGCTAATGTCCCTGTAGCTGTTTCTAGGCTTCCTGTCTTTTCTGTAGCTCTTCTCTGCTTTTCCTTTCTGGTTCTAAACTCTGCCAAAAATCTTTTTCTCTATCACTCATGCTAGATAACTGAGTCCGAACATTCTGTGTCCTCTTTCTAGTTTCTATCTTTTCTCTATAATTTCCCCCCAAATATAACACAGCTTTCATATGATCATATGAGAAACTCACATATAAATGCACATGTTAAAAGAGAATCACCATTTTTGATGCAATTTTTATTTATTTATGTGTATTGTTTTCCTTGCTATTTATTGCTTTCTTTAAATAGTTATCAGACTTAAGATCCTTCCATTTATATACCTACATATAACTTTAGGGTTTCCAGACCAAGACCCAAGATTTCTACCTAAGACTATAAAAAGTGAAGAAATATTTTGAGTACTAAAGTAATGTTTTAGTCTATTTAAATACAAAAAATTATTCATCAAGCATTTATTACGTGTCAGGTTCCACCCTAGATGCTACTTTCTTACCCTTCCACATAATTTTTTTTTTTCAGTGAAAGAACATTTTTTAAAATTAAAAATGTTTTCTAAAAATGGGGAGATGTTGGTCAAAGGATACAAAGTTTTGGTTATACAGGATGAATAATTTCTGGAGATGTAATGTACAGCATGGTAACTATTGCTAATAATACTGTTTGCATAGTTGAAATTTGTTGAGAGTAAATTTTAAATATTCTCACCATGCTGGCAGGCAGTAAATGTAAGAGATGATGGATATGCTTATTAGCTTGATTGTGGTAATCATTTCACAACGTGTTTATATATCAAAACATCACACTGTATGCCTTATATAAAATTTTTGTCAATTATACCTTAGCAAAGCTGAAATTTTTTAAAAAAAGTTTTCTTAATAATAGGCAAATTCAGCAGTCTGTCACAGTGGCTGTCACCTGTAATCCCATCACTTTGAGAGACTGAGGCAGGTAGATGGCTTGAGCCCTAACTGTTGTTCAGGACTAGTATAGGCAACATGGCAATCCCTGTCTACACACAACAAATACAAAAATGAGCTGGGCGTGGTGGCATGCACCTGCAGTCCCAGATACTTGAGAGGCTGAGGTGGGAGAATTGCTGGACCCCAGAGGCTGAGGCTGCAGTGACTCATGATTGTGACACTGCACAGCAGCCTACGAGACAAAGCAAGCTGCTGTCATAAAAAAAAAAAAAAAAGGGCAAATTCATTTTAAACAAATGAAAAACATGCAGTCAGGCAAAAAATAATTAGGAAATACCAGCAACAATCACTTTGAATACTTTTGTAAATATGCTTCCAACTTTTACCTACATTTTTGAACTGTTAAAAATTTTTTTTCAGTTAACACTTTATAAATTAACATTCTTCGGGGCTGGGTGTGGTGGCTCACTCCTGTAATCCCAGCACTTTGGGAGGTCTAGGGGAGCAGATTACTTGAGACCAGGAGTTTGAGACTAGCCTGGCCAACACAGCAAAACCCTGTCTCTACTGAAAATACAAAAATTAGCCGGGCATGGTGGTGCACACCTGTAATTCCAGCTACTACGGAGGCTAAGTCATGGGAATCCTTTGAACCCGGGAGTTGGAGATTGCAGTGAGCCGAGATCACACCACTGCACTCCAGCCTGGGCGACAGAGAAATTCTGCCTCAAAACAAAACAAAACAAAACAAAACAACCATTATTCTACATTAATGGTTGTTAAAGGTTAATAGTTCATTTTCTGGGTGTACGATAGTTTTAAAGACGAACTGGATTCAGCCTACTGCTGTTAGCTTTTTGCAGTTACATATGAAGAGTATGATGAACATCATTGTAGGTATTTATCTTTGCACATATCCTCAGACATTTCCTTACAGTCTAAGAACTAGCATTTCTAGTGGAGTGGGGACATTTTTCCAGATGTCAATTAAAGAATTATTCCATTAGTTAAAAAATTTGCAGGCTATATATTCAAAGGAGATCCCTTTTGTTTGGAATTCAACATAACCAGTTAGCTCAAACCTCAACTCTTGAAAAATGTGCCTCCTTTATTCAACAAACATTTATAGAATACTGGATATGACGAATAAAAAAAGATAAATAAGACCCTGTGCTGGGCAGATAATCTACTGTAGTATGCAGATTTGTTATCAAATAAACTACAATGTATTTAAATTTTGCAGGAGATGAATGCACAAGGCCCTTAAGCTACATTGAAGGCTGCCTAAGGCAGTATACAAAATTAGTGCTGAACACTTGAGAAAGTGCGTTTTAATTTTAATGTTTGATGCTTGAGGAAAAGATTACATCAAACCACCTATCTTCCCCACATACTATTTGTGTTTCTCACTTACATGGTAGTGTGCATGTTATTTGCTTACCTTTAGCATATAAATTCAGAAGAAATAGCATTTAACTCTGTGCTTAAAGAGGATATTTAGAAATAACTGACGCAGCTAACATGAGAAGGCAAAAAAAACAAAACAAAAACCAAAAAAGAAAAAACTAACGAACTTTTTTTTTTTTTTTTTTTTTTTTTTTAACAAAACAGTGAGACGTCACTTGGGGTAACCATAACGTCGTCAAGGCTGTGGCGTCACGCCTCTAAGCGGATACGGCAGAAGTTTTGGGGTCAGACACAAGACTTCCAAGTTTGAATGGGCAGCGCAAAACTCGGGCAAGTTTTCCAGTAGTGCCGCCGATCCCAGCCAGGCCCGGAAGACACAACGAGAACCGTGAGCCGTTACGAAAGCCTAAAACACTGAGCTCGCGTCCTGCCAGACAGCAGACGCACAAACCTACGCCTCCGAGCGCTCCCTCGAGGTCCCGCCTACTCTTCTCTCCCGAGCCCGCTAGAGGTCTGGAGGAGGAGGGGCCAAGGGTGAGGAGGAGGGGCCAAGGGTAAGGAGGACAGTATGAGCATGCGCACTCAGTACCCAGTCAGTGAACCAATAAGGAATCTCGCGAGGGTTGAAAGTCGGTGGCGTAGGTAGTCGTCCTGGATGCTGGCGAGATAGACGATATCTGCCAGAGGAAGAGGAGGAGGAGGCGGCGAAGCGTTTTCCCAGCCTCAGTCTCTGTTTCGTTTTCCTTTTCCCTTCCCCCAACCCTCCGCCCTTCTCTAAATCAGCCCGCCTTCCTTGACCTCAGTGACCCATCTGGCCCCGCCCATCCTCGTCGACGTGATTCCCGCCGTGAGGTAAGCGCCGGTGGAACCTAGAGCCCCGCGGAAGAGCAGAACGTCTGGGAGTGTGCAGCTCCTGGGCCCGGCTCAGGCCCGTCGCGGAGGCGCGGCGCGGGGGAGCGCTCGGGTGGGAGTCTCACTCCTCCACCAGTTTATTGCGACGTAGCCACCCGGGCCTAGGCCTCCCCGTCCATCCCCGCCGGACTCGGCCTCTGGCAGCAGCGGGTGACGCAGACGGAACATCATGTCGTCCGCGGCCGAGCCTCCGCCACCCCCGCCTCCCGAGAGCGCGCCTTCCAAGCCCGCAGCCTCGACCGCCAGCGGCGGGAGCAACAGCAGCAACAAAGGCGGCCCCGAGGGCGTCGCTGCGCAGGCGGTTGCGTCTGCGGCCAGCGCGGGTCCCGCAGACGCCGAGATGGAGGTGAGGGCAGCTTGCGGCGTGGGGAGCGGGCGCAGCGGGGAGGAGGAGCTGGCTCCCTCGCCGGATCGTGGCGATCGGACGCAGAGCCGGGCTTCTCTCTCTGCACCAGACTCAGCTTCACACCCTGTGGATACGAAATGATGCTCTCACCCTTGCTCCCTTGTTCTTAACCTATTGGAGCCCAGCAAAATGGATTTCCGGCTCCTCACATTGAAATTATTTGTCTCTTTCGTGAATCTTGACAAATCTTTGAATGCTCTCAATGAACAGATGTTCTTGGTTACCGTGGCCCAGGGGGACCCATCTTTTTTTCGCACTAGACTCCCATAATTCCCTCTCCTACCTCTGAATGTGGTTTTTAGTTTCCACCAAACTTCGGGGAAGGGCGAGGAGATGACCCCTTAGGAGCGGGATGCACGGGCAGGGTGAAGGAGGCATTTAAAAGCAGCGCGTCCGAGGAGTTGGGCCTCTTTTTCTTCTTCCCGGTCTTTGCGGGGGCGGTATCTGTTCTGGGCAGAAACAATGGCGAGAGCTGGATGGCCGAGTGCGCAGTGGGGATAAGCGGGGCGCAGCTGCTTCTGTGAAGGGAGAGGAAGCCCCTCCCAGGCACTGTTCCACTGGAAGGGAAGCAACCAAGGCAGCAGCAGCTGTCTCGGATCCCCCATCGAATTTAGGGGGGATGAGTAAGTGTAGGAATGAATTAGAGAACCAGGCGCAGTTGATTGGCTCTCAGTCCGGCACTTTTTCTCTTTTTGGCCTCTCGCCTTAAAAAAAAAAAAAAAAATTAGTACCACTCGGCTCCCGAGACTTCTGGGTTTGGGTTGTCCAGAGGATGCTGACGGTACTGAGGGGGCTGGAAAGATGGGGAAGCTGCCAGGCGGGTAAATTGGATATGCCTCCAGGCTTTGCAATATCTGGGGAAAAAGTAATTGCTCCTTCCAATTGTTATTCTTGGCCTTCGACCTGTTTTGAAATATTTTGTAAGTCGGAGCCCAAAGATTTCTGGGATTTTCCTATCCTTAGAATGAAGGTAATACTGCTCCGAAGATGAGTCTTGACGCACAATCGTTGTACAGTGGGGAAATGGGAGCGTAGTTTACCATTGAGGCATTTGGCACAGTAGTTTTATTTGGGTAGCTGGGGTTAGGTAACATTAATGTTAGTAATCTTTTAAAGAACTTTTAGTGTGAGGGTAGGTTTAGTGACATAGGAACTCCTGATGGTTCCTGTAGTTTTGAGTGATTAGGATAAGATTTCTTTCAAATTAAAATATATTCAGTGTTGCCTTTTTTCCCCTTAAGGAAATGGTTCTTTTGGGTTACCAGGGCTCTTTAACTTGAATTCCGGTTCCAAGGCTTAAGGGGTTTGACACAAAGCAATTGTGTGTAAATGTGCAGTTCTGGACAAAAATCTGTTCATAGTTAGCCTCTCAAAGGGGGGTCTGCCATCCAAACTTTGGAAAAATAAATTTTCACCAGAGGTCTTGTTAATATCTGAACACAGTAATTTTAAGCCAAAAGCAAGTCAACTTTTTTGACTTGAAGTTGTTATTTTAAATGAAAATTGATTTTAAGTTTAAATGTGAGTATAGATGATGTCACTACCGTATTAAATTAGTGATATTTTCATTTGCCAGATGGGGAATTTGAGTTCTGCTAGGTAGAACCTGTGATAAAACTCAGGTCTGCCTTTAAAAGTGAGCCTTTTCTCACCCATCTTACTCTGCCGTGTTCTTACCAAAAAAACGTATTTGGCAGTTCAATTTATTGAATAACATAGTTATTTTTACCTTCCTAGTATAGAAATATTAGGAATTTTATTTTTTTATCCATCTTATCACTGACTCATTTTGTTGTTGTTGTTGTTGTTGTTGTGTGATTTTTTTTGTCTTAAAATGCACCGTCAGTTTCCTGTTCAGAATCACTGCAATTCATGATCAAAACTAAGTTTGAGCACACATGCCTATTATATGTCACAACTTAATCTGTTTTGCACTTGGAAAATGAATATTTTATAAATGACTTTTTCTTGTTTGGAAGTATGATCTAAGGTGTTTTTCTAAAATCACAGAATAAACTCAGCATTCATGAATTTTGTGTGTGTGTGTGTGTGTGTGTGTGTGTGTGTGTGTGGCAAAGCTGATTTTCCCAGAAATAGCCTCCCTATGTATTCAGTTACTTTTTTTCTTTTTGCATGATACTAACAGGTCAATGGAGCAACTTGTTTTTTAGTTATCCTTTTGGCAATGTGGAACTCTTCTGTGTTCATCCTCATCTTTATTGACTAGATTGATATGCCAATAATGATGATGTCAAAATGCCTGGAAGTCAGGTTTTTTGGTTTTTTTTTTAAAACTGTGGAAGAAATAATGACTGCCGTTGGAAAGCACATTTTATTTTTGTAGGTTGCATTTCATGACATTTTGGAATTTTGTAAACGACTGGGTAGGTGGCTTTGTCACTTATATATGGAGACCAGAGATTTATGAAGAGCATAGGGTCACACAAGTGCCAAGGATCTTAACAATGAAGTTAGACTTCACTTAAGGTCATTTTACCTTTTATTCCAGTACCATACCAGGTCTCCTCCCCACAACCTCTTGGTCACAGATAGTTTTATTATAGTATGTATTGCTAAGCATAGATTTGTGCATCATTAGTGAAGATTATACTTCTGCCAATTTTTTTTAGTGGATGAATAGAACTTTGCAGTGTAGAAGTTGTTGATTTTGTGCTTGTCACATATGAATGTCAGGATAAATACATTTGCAAGAGTAACATTTATTACTAGTTTAGGACTCAGACTGTAGTTAGAGTATTCAGTGTAGGCTGGGAGAAAAAGTTTTTGTAATATTCCAGATGGAAATCAGGGTAACTAATCCTGATTTCTTTGTATACATTTGTGTAGTAGCACAGTAGATACTCTAGTTTTGTGACAAAAAGGGAACTTTCCCCCATATTTTATACTGTTTAATTTGGTTTCATGGTTATTACAGAAAAGAGAAACAGATTGGCTTGTATTAAATGTAGTTTTCTTTTAGGATGATGAAGATAATCTTGTGTTCTAATCTTGGCAACAATCATACAGTTTATATAGGTTAAATAGGTTGTTATCCCCATAGTATCTAATATCATTTTATCAGTTTTTCTGTTAGTTTAGATGACAGCCATTTAAGTTTCTAGGAAGTTTGAGGTGAGAATATATTAGAGATGTGGTTTGGGCAGAAATTGGTCTATAATGGTATGTTTACTATTTTTGAAGACCAATTCTATTTAATGTTTTCTTTCTACCAGGAAGTATTTGATGATGCATCACCTGGAAAGCAAAAAGAAATCCAAGAACCAGATCCTACCTATGAAGAAAAAATGGTATGTTCTAGGCTTATGAATAGAGTCTGTAAAGAAAACTTTTTATTAGGTGATTAAATGTACTAAACGTCTATCTTAGTCCATTAACAGTACCACAGACTGGGTAATTTATAAAGAAAGGAAATTTATTTCTTAGAGTTCTGGAAGTTGGGAAGTCCAAGGTCAAGGCCAGCATTTGCTGAGGGCCTTCTTGCAGTGTCATTGTATGGAGGAAGGCCAAGAGAAGAGAGCAAGACAGGACTGAGCTTTCTTTTATAACAAGCCCATTGGTGATAACCTTCTCCTGAGATAATGACAGTAATCTTTTCCTAATCACCTCTTATTAGGCCCTACCTCCCAACACTGTTGCACTGGAGATTAAATTACAACGTGGGAGATTTGGAGGGGGACACAGTCAAACCATAGCAACATCTGTTCAATTTTATAATTAGGGCACAGATATCCATTTGAAGTATGTGTAATGTGGAATACTATAACTTCCATATCTTATGTGTCTATGTAAACCAAATGGAAGTATTGTATGAATTAACATAATATGATGTTATTATCTGGTTATGTTAACAACACCTTTGAAAATTTAACCTTGAAAGTGAGGTGACCAGAATAGTTACTCAATGTATGTTTATTCTGCACCTGGCTAGCATTATACTCTGCTAGTTACCAAAAAAAGAAATATGCTCCTTGCTCACAGCATTTTTACATTATAGATGTGATCTTTACAAAAAGAACATGACATTGTACTGGAATCATTCAAGTCCCAGTTCACATTCCGTATCGTCTAAGAAACTTCTCAAAACTATGACTTGACTTAAACAGTACCTACACAGAACTTTAAATTTAAATTCAGTTTTAATAATAGTAGTAGTGGCTAACAGTGAATGTATGCCATATCTGGCCCTGTTCTGAATGCTTTATATGAATTAAACTCATTTAATTGTATTGAAATCTTAAAAAAGTTAAAATAACAATGTATTAAATAAGAATACCACTACACAGTGTGCTCCTGTAGGGTAAGAACAGTGTCTTAATCTTTCTGTCTTCAGTACCCAGAACAATATCTGGCACATAGCTGATCTTACGTATTTTTTAAAACATACTTTTTTCTTGTCCTTTGACTTTCTCTTCCAAATCAGTAAATATTTTTGAATCTCTTAAATAACTTCAAAATCTTAAAATTATGATGTATATTCTATGGGCATATAATACTATGTAAATTATAAATGATTTATCTTTAGGTTTGATTTGTTACGTAGTTTACATATGTATATATGTAACTGTCACCTTTTTTGCTATCAAACTTAGAGAAAAAATAGATTTGCCTCTGTTTTTTAAAGTGAATACGATTTTGAATACAGTCTACATATTTTAATACTGCTTTAACTTTATATAGTTTAGATTCTGACACTATGCCAGTGAATCTAATTGCCAATTCTGAGGCTTAGTTTTAGTTTCTTGATTTGTGCTTGATATTGTTGACCATTCCTCAAAAATCTTGACTTGCCTTGAAAGACGTTTTTTCCCTTGATAATATCCTCTTTGCTTTTTTATTCCTTTGTCTTTCCTTATTAAAATTTGAATGTTTCTTCCTAGACAGTTTGATTCTTACTGGTTTTTACCTGGTATCTTTAAACTGAATATTTTCAAATACTTAACCTCTAGCCCAGAAGCCTGTAATCAATATTTTCATTTACTTTAAAATCCTATTCATACCTCTTACTTGAGAATATCCAAAACTGTATTCATAATTTTTACTTAACATACCTTAGCGTTACCTCAGTGAATGAAAGCTCCTCTTCAGGTGTACTCAAGATGTCCATGACATTACTGCATACTTTTTAATAATAAGTTTACTTACAAGTTTATTCTCTTTTCCATATCACCCTCGTTCATTATTTTTCTATTATTGCATAGATTATTTTGTGCTTCTTTATTTGCCCCCTTTCTTATGATCTGGCCCCTTCTGAGTTTCTTTTTTTTTTTTGTTTTTTTTTGAGACGGAGTCTCGCTCTATCGCCCAGGCTGGAGTGCAGTGGCCGGATCTCAGCTCACTGCAAGCTCCGCCTCCCGGGTTCACGCCATTCTCCTGCCTCAGCCTCCCGAGTAGCTGGGACTACAGGTGCCCGCCACCTCGCCCGGCTAGTTTTTTGTATTTTTTTAAGTAGAGATGGGGTTTCACCGTGTTAGCCAGGATGTTCTCAATCTCCTGACCTTGTGATCCGCCCGTCTCGGCCTCCCAAAGTGCTGGGATTACAGGCTTGAGCCACCGTGCCCGGCCCCCTTACGAGTTTCTTAACATTTTTGCAAAGTATTATTTGGGACACAAATTTGACTGTGAAATGGAGGTTTTTCAGTGGTTTTCTACAATGCTTTTCGTTTTCTTAGTGGCCTTTATTGGAACTTTTCTCATTTCTTCCATGTTTTTCAGTCTCCCAGCATCATTTCGTTTTTTGACATCATGATCTTCACCTGAACAGTTTTTTCCTAAGCAAACTCCCTTGTCATCTGCTAGTTCCTAACCATAGTTAAGTTCACTATCCACTCTTCATTCTTGAACCCAGAATGCTGAGTACTACTTCAGAAAACTAAATACTAGTGCTGATCGGTGTCAGAATAAGTTTATGGTTTTTATTTTCTTGGACTTTGAGTATTTATTGCCTGTCAATCTCATTTAGCCATTCTAAAATGTGCCCACTCTGATCAGTCTTCCTTCTCCATTTCTCCCATGCCTTCATTTTCAGTCTTCCTCCACAAAGAATTGCAGGCCTGTCTTTATTTTCTTTCTCTTTTCAAACATATGTATAGCCTCTGCTGTCCTACCTCATTTCTTCCTCTCTCAGAGAAAGAAGCTAATCCAAAGCTATTCACTTTAATTTCCATTTGATTTTGTAATTGATTTCTTCCAGGTTGCTAATCATTCTCTCTTGTTTCTGCTTTTTAGGTTCTGTTAGTTTTTCTCCCTCAAGACATTTCAGTTTTAACCTTTTAATTCTCTCAAACAGTTTGTCTTGATTCCAGACATAATCACAATAATTATTTTTTCAGTCCAAACATCTTCTAGATGCATGCTCTTGGCTTATCTTTCATTATCTATAAATTAAGAAATGTAATTATGTAAAATTTGGATTCACATATGTATCTTGTTCAGTACTGTAAAAACAGTTCGTAATCTTGGGAAACATAAATAGCGGAGGCTTGTCATCTGTAGGACATTACAGGGGTTCTAGCATGTTCACAGTCTTGTTATTGTGCAGATTCATTTGCTGCTGTGACTGCCATTTGTGACCCAATGAAACACTATAACCATGTGCCTTCCTAATAGCAAGTTGGGTTTCAGTTTTTACATTGGTGTGACCTTAAAAAATGATTGTGTTCCTTTTAAAAATACATAGTTGTTACAACATTATGGCATTTGGATACTTCTTGTGTTTTTAGGCAAATGTCTTTTTGTAATTCATTCCCAAACTGACATTTTAGACATTTATAGACGGAGATGTTGAGTAGTTGGTTTCCCTGTTTATTGAGCTTTTCTTGTCTTGCTTCTCCTTTGTTTCATCAAACTATTATTGTTTCTGTATAAAGGCTGCCTGATGGCTCTCAATTTCATTATTTTTATGAAAATTTGTCTTCAAGACTCTTAAGGGTTTTTTTTTTTTTTACCCAAGTAAATGTCTTCCATTCTCTTGGTTTTATAAAAATAGGGAACATTCAAAGGGGCAGATGGCAGATACAAAAGGAAGGAATAGTATCAAGCCCAATATCGTTTTAAAATTTGTCACATTTTTTCCAGCTTGTGAATAAATTCACTGTGTTGCACAATGCCTCTTAATATTTTAAAAATTGTTCCAATCAACTATATTGAAGTATAATTGACATAAAATAATTTTAAGTTTGTAATTCAATGAGTTTTAGCAAATATTTATTTAAATACTGTCACAATCATGATGCAGAGTAGTTCCATCATCCCCAAAAAGTTTGCTCCTGTTCCTTTGTAATCAGTTCTTGCTCCCACCTTCTTGCCACTTCTGATCTGCTTTCTATCACTAGTTAGCATTTCATTTAAGTGGAATCATACAGCATGTAGTCTTTTGTGTTTGGCTTCTTTCACTTTGCATAGTGCTTTTGAAACTCATCCATGTTGTTGCATGTATCTGTAGTTCCTTTTTTTTTTTTTTTTTTTGCTGAGTTCATTGTATGGAGGCATGCTGAAACTTTTTGATTTCTGAAGTTTTAATTGATACTCTGATAAAATGTATCTTAAATTTTTTTTCAGCAAACTGACCGGGCAAATAGATTTGAGTATTTATTAAAGCAGACAGAACTGTTTGCACATTTCATTCAGCCTGCTGCTCAGAAGACTCCAACTTCACCTTTGAAGATGAAACCAGGACGCCCACGAATAAAAAAAGATGAGAAGCAGAACTTACTATCAGTTGGCGAGTGAGTAATAGTTCCAACTTCATAGTTCAACCAAACTTATTTTTGATTGTCTTCAGTAGAAGCATAAAATCACTATGATAAATAACTTAAAAAATTATTTTAGTGCCATTATTTATTTGGCCCTGCTTGGCTTGGCATGATTTAGCCATAAGTGCATAATAGTAGATTTAGGGCAGTCTTGACTCCCTGAAATGGCTTTGTGTAAAATTCCCAAAGTGAAAACTGTGATCAGTAATTAAAATACAAAGGATTGTCTAAAATATCAACAAGGTTAAATTCACTACACAGTTTGTTGAAAGGAAAGTACGAGCTTCATCTTGAAGGGGTTATCGTTGTAAGCATAATACCTTTTATTTGGGGTATTCCACTCATTCAGTATATCTTATTTCTCATCCATTGTGACCAAAACACTATTTTAATACTTCTTAAAATATTTCAGACTTCAGAAGTTTGCAGATATTTAAATATCATTAGTGTCATGGTGTGAAACTGGAAACTAATGAATATTGTTATGGAATAGTCAATATGATGTCTCGAAAAGAAACACTTCTGTTATTCTTTTCTATTTTATTATTATCCTAATTTATCTTTTTTATAAGATAAAAAAGATTCTATTGGAAATACATAATACATTGTTCAGCTTGATGTATTAAATAGTGTTATTGGGGAAAAAGAGTCCTAGTTAACAGATTTCTTTACTCTTCAAACCATTTTAAATGGGAAGCTAATTTACCTAAAGTAATGAGGGTGATAGTATTGTCTTTGAGTATCAGGAATACATTTTTAAAAATCTTTTTGTTGTTTGTTTAAATTGAGACAGAGTCTTACTCTGTGACCCAGGCTGGAGTGCAGTGGTGTGATCTCGGTTCACTGCAACTTGTGCCTCTGGGGTTGAAGCGATTCTTGTACCTCAGCTGGGATAACAGGCTCACGCCACCAAGCCCAGCTCATTTTTGTATTTTTAGTAGAGATGGGGTTTCACCATGTTGGCCAGGCTAGTCTCGAACTTCTGACCTCAAGTGATCCACCCACCTCGGCCTCCTAAAGTGTTGGGATTACAGGCATGAGCCACTGTGCCTGGCCAGGAATACATTGTTTGTTTTTTTTTTAAGGCATTCACAATTATATTCAGTTTTTAACAATAAATGACAACTCAGCTTTTAAGTTTTACAACTGTAATAAGCATTTTGAGAGTAACTATAAAGGATATTTTATAAAAATGTTAAAATTATCTCCCAGTTTATGGAGAATAAATTGGGGATGGAAGTAGATCTTTGTACTCAATTTCATAGGCTCAGAATGCAGAGAAGTACAAGGAATAACAGACTAGGATGTACTGATTATGATTAGAAGCATATATAACAAACAAGAAGGCCCTTGAATTTCTGAGGAATGCTTCTATCTTAGAAGGCCAGTTATCCTTTTACCAAGCATGTAGTTTTGGTAGAAATGAAGTTACAAATTAGATTCAGGGGTCTCAGTAGGGGCATAACCTGCCTTTTTCTAAATAAGATGAAAATATTTGTTGAAAGTGTCAGAATTGGGGAGTAAGTATTAATAGTTTTATTGAACCGAGCCCTTTAGAGATTAATTGGCAGTATTAAAACTTGAGAAAATCAGTTTTTAAGGGGGTATGTCTGATTCTCTTAGGATGTAGAATTTAGATGTGTATTTAAAAATATTTTTGATTAATCCCCGGTCACTGCTTAAATTTCTGAGTCCTCATGGTGCCCCTTTTGCTCAAAGTTGCAGTTTTAAACATGTGGTTTTTGGAACTTTTTTTTCCTTTGGCAGAAAGATTTTTAAAAAGGTACACTTTAAAATTCAAATATTGAGATTTTCTGACTACATAGTTCTTGAAATTTGACTATCACATTTGAGTTTATTGGGTTCTGGTTAATCTATAGTACTGCTGTATTTTAATAACTAATGTATATTTTAAATAATTATCTGAAATGTTGGAGATTTAAATTTACTCATATTTTCTACTGTCCACTGGTTGATGCCTATTAGAAATTTAATTTTGTGGAATCTTGGTCAGCCACTTGACTATGATGTTGAAATAGTAGCTGATAATTAAAACCAAAACTCAAATCAGGTAATTTTGTTTTCATCTTAACAGTTACCGACACCGTAGAACAGAGCAGGAGGAGGATGAAGAACTACTAACAGAAAGCTCCAAAGCAACCAATGTTTGCACTCGATTTGAAGACTCTCCATCATGTATGTTAAACACAGTTGTTTTTTAAAAAATTGCCCTTTGAGACATCCTTTGGTTAATGTTTTGGATTTGTGTAGGCTACTATCTGTGAAGCAGATTTTTAGTAATCTTAGATGTTTATTGGTTGTGAAATAAACTTCAGATTTTGATGGAGATGAGAGCATATTATAGGACAGTAGTGCTATGTTTCAAAGTTACATAAAATGTCATTGTGTTTGTTATTGCCCTGAAGTATATGTAAAACTAGGGATCATTTTGCTTTATATTTGTCCCAGATAAGAAAACTAATTTATTTTAAAAAAGGTACTTCATGAACACATCTGCTTAGTTATTTTCTGATGTTTTTATATTAATTTGTTTTAATATTTTGTGAAATGTATTTGTTTGTTGGTTAGCTTTTTATCCTCAAGTGTTTTTCAAAAGGAAATGGGGGGTACGCTGTGTACATATTAAAAAAGAAAAATCAGGTGACTGTTATGTATATTTGGTAATTATTCTGGGGAGCAAAATAAGTAGTATACCCTGAAAGAGAGCACATTGGAATGTATAAGATATATTGGAAAAGTAACTTAGTAATTTCCTATTTCCTTTTTTTATTAGAAAGAAAATAAAATCTGCAGATAACCTGTATCTGGTCTTTATGAAAGCTGAAAATACTTGGTTAGGAATACTTGGGTTGTCATTAAAAAGACAAGAGGCCAAAGAGTCTCTTGGACCAGTATATGGGTAACATAAGAACTGAGTTGTTGGAGTGGGTACTCTGATTCCTGCAGTCATGTTTCCCGTACTTGGTTATCTTCCATGTCCAGCGTATCTACTTCAGACCATGGCAGCTACCTCTAGTAGTTTGGAACTTGCAGAGTTCCTATTCTTCAGGAATCCCTTAGTAATGAAAATGAAGTCAGTATATATGTGTAGGCCCAGATGAAGAGATTGCCTTGTATTTCTTGTCTTAAAATGCATATTGTGCTTTTCTTTTGTTCTTAGATGTAAAATGGGGTAAACTGAGAGATTATCAGGTCCGAGGATTAAACTGGCTCATTTCTTTGTATGAGAATGGCATCAATGGTATCCTTGCAGATGAAATGGTATGTGTTGATAGATTTTTTGAAGGGTATGTTTTGTATTTAAAATATCTTATACATTAAATTGACAAAAGTTTCTTACAGTCTACAACTGTTAGCAAATGGATCCTCTCTGAAACTAGTGTAAGCAGCTTGCCTTAATTGCGTGTGATCTGTATTTTAATTGTGAGAAATTTCCATCTGTGAAAATATAATAAATTTAAAAACAATACATTTGAGAAACATGTTTTTGGATGACTTTTATAGTACACTGATTTATTTCCTTCCAGTTCTGTAAAACACAAGTGAGGTCATTAGTTGTTTATAAATGAATAAACAACAATAAATAAAGAATTTTTTCCAGGTGGTAGCTTGTACAATTCTTATAAAACATTTTATCTTTTGTTAACTGCTAGTTATGTAATGAATGTTTTAAAAAGTTTCCTTATTGCTATAGTGCTAAAACGTTTAATTGGTTGGAGAAAGTATGAAGTCAAAAGAAACGTGTTTCAATGCTAGCTGTGCTAGATGGCTTTGGGAATGTCACTTCAACTGGGCCTTATGCGGGTGATAATAATACCTCTTTTAGAGACTTGTGAAGATTATATGACATAACACTTACAAACTTTGACATATGTTAAGTTTTTGCCATTTATTAACTATTATAAATATGTGGCATTTCTCTTAAATATTTATCTCTGTTTGTTGGGAGGTATAATTTTGAAATAATGTTTTTGTTTTTCATTGCTTCATGGTTATTTTGAAATCTTTTAGGGCCTAGGAAAGACTCTTCAAACAATTTCTCTTCTTGGGTACATGAAACATTATAGAAACATTCCTGGTCCTCATATGGTTTTGGTTCCTAAGTCTACATTACACAACTGGATGAGTGAATTCAAGAGATGGGTACCAACACTTAGATCTGTTTGTTTGATAGGAGATAAAGAACAAAGAGTAAGTTTCTAGTATTTCATTACATTTTTGATGCTAAAATAATTTGAATTCAGGCTTGAGTATGGGTATAATGGGAGGAAGGATAAAAGAGACGGGATCTTCGCAAATATTAGTATTTACAAATGTAGCATCGTCTTGGTGGATAAAAAACAGCACTTCGGGAGGTCGAGGCAGGCGGATCATGAGGTCAGGACATCGATACCATCCTGGCTAACACAGTGAAACCCTGTTTCTACTAAAAACATAAAAAATTAACGGTGTGGTGGCACACGTGGCCTGTAGTCCCAGCTACTTGGGAGGCTGAGGCAGGAGAATCTCTTGAACCTGGGAAGTAGAGGTTGCAGTGAGCCGAGATGGCGCCACTGCACTGCAGTCTGGGCGATAGAGCAAGGCTTCATCTCAAAAAAAAAAAAAAAAAAAAAGAAAATCATACTGGAAAGAAGACACTAGAAACTGTAGAAAGCTGTAAGAATATATAGTGTTTCCCTTTTGGGAGTGGTTGTATAAAATCAGTGGTTTTGCTCTCATTAGAAGTATTTTCTCGTTTTTAAAAGATGTTTTGAAATGTGAGTTGGTTGGAAATTTAAGGAGCCACATTTTTAGATGAACGTGTGTAGTGGTAATAGTCACAGAATTACGGTTTTTAAAGACAGTTGAGTCATATATAGTTATTTGGTGATTTATTATGATATCTAACAAAAGAAGTTAAAATTTCGATCAGTTAACAACATCCTTGTGGGAAGAAGAGATGGAAATAATAACATTAGTATATAAAGCTCAGATTTGGAAATTTATTCAGACTCTGCTGAATAGCTGTGTACTTGTTTTTTATTTCCCGTTCATTTACCTGTGAGTGAGAAGTCTAGATTTTTTTCTTTCCTTTTCTAGTTACGTTGGGTATTTTAAGTTATCAATTTTTGTTTGTTTGGGAGCCCAGAGAGTGGTAATTACTTAATAACCACTCTTTGCTTCAGTTTTCTTACCTTTAAAATAATACTATTAGGAATGTGTTAATACATTTATAAACCTGAAAGGAATGCAGATGCCTACTACTGCTAACTATCTTTCTGCCCTGTTCCTTTCTTTATGTTAAAACCTCCCTCTTTTTTGTCTAAACCTGTCTCCTAAGGATTTCCATATCTAGTGGAATTGCAGAAAGCCATTTTAAGTGTCTATTGAATTTTGCACGGGTTAACTTTGTCAGTTTTTAAAAATTTAATGGTTCTGACATTTAAATGATTAATGATGTTACTTTAGTGTTAAGAAAGCTGATTCTAAACATTTGCATAATATAGCTACTCTACTCCTTTTTAATATTCCCACCTCCTTTTACATATTAGATTACTTGTCATCAGTAAATTTAATGCGTGGTTTATTCCTGTGTGATGTAATTTTTTTCTCTTGTTACACAGGCTGCTTTTGTCAGAGACGTTTTACTACCAGGAGAATGGGACGTATGTGTAACATCTTATGAAATGCTTATTAAAGAGAAGTCTGTGTTCAAAAAATTTAATTGGAGATACTTAGTAATAGATGAAGCTCACAGGATCAAAAATGAAAAATCTAAGGTAATTTGATACTTAGATGTGAAAAGCCTTCATGTAAGAATTTGATTGAAGTACAGATTTTTTTTTCGTCTAACTTTGAGTTATGAGATACACGTGCAGAACGTACAGGTTTGTTACGTAGGTATGCATGTGCCATGGCGGTTTGCTGCACCTAGCAACCTATCATCTAGGTTTTAAGACCCGCGTGCATTAGATATTTGTCGTAATGCTCTCCCTCTGCTTTCTCCCCACTCCCCGGCAGGCCCTGGTGTGTGATGTTCCCTTCCCTGTGTGCATGTGTTCTCATTGTTCACCACCCACTTATGAGTGAGAACATGCAGTGTTTGGTTTTCTGTTCCTGTGTTAGTTTGCTGAGAACGATGACTTCCAACTTCATCCATGTCCTTGCGGAGGACATGAACTCATTCTCTTTTATGATTGCATACTGTTCCCTGATACATATGTGCCGTATTTTCTTTATCCAGTCTATCATTGATGGGCATTTGGGTTGGTTCCAGGTCTTTGCTGTTGTAAATAATGTAATATGCAGAATATTCTAATGGTGTATTTGGTTCTTTTCTTTCAGTTGTCAGAAATAGTGAGGGAATTCAAGACTACAAATAGACTATTATTGACTGGAACACCTCTTCAGAACAACTTGCATGAGCTGTGGTCACTTCTTAACTTTCTGTTGCCAGATGTGTTTAATTCAGCGGATGTAAGTATTTCCTGATGCTTTCTGGTAATAATAATATTTTGCTTAATGCTATATATTTTTGTAATAAAAGTGGCCTGTCTTTTAGCGTGGCTTGAGATTATTATTAATTTTTTATGCTTTTATTTGTATAGTTAGCCTGGTGTTATCTCCTAGGTTGTCTCTGTATAATGGGAATTTACTTTTGTGCCTTTAGTTTCAATCTTACTTCATTATTATTATTATTTTATATTTTTTTGAGACATAGTCTCACTCTGTCATACAGACTGAAGTGCAGTGGTGCGATCTTGGCTCACTGCAACCTCCACCTCTGGAATTTGGGTGATTCTTGTGCCTCAGCCTTCCCAATAGCTGAGATTACAGGTGTGTGTCACCATGCCTGGCTAGTTTTTGTATTTTTTGTAGGGATGAGGTTTTGCCATGTTGTCCAGGTTAGTCTCAAGCTCCTGGCCTCAAGTGATCTGCCTGTCTCGGCCTCCCGAAATGCTGGGGTTATAGGCGTGAGCCACCACGCCAGGCCTCAGTCTACTTTAAATCATTGTTTTCTCTATCTGAAATGGCATAAATTGTCACTTCTATTTGGTAAGTCATGTTAGCCTGATTTTGTTTCAGTGGCTCTAGGTTGACTGGTTATGGTTTTAAGGTGCTGCTCAAGGTATTCCTGAAGTGATTTGTATACCTCACATTGCTTATGTTTTAAGTGCCAAGGGTGACTGTCAAATTTAGTGAAATCCGTCTGGCTTTTCTTTTACTATAGTCTAACAAACAAATATAACCTAATCTTTATGGATTATTTGTAGTCATAGAAATGATAGCAATCGTTAATTAGCTATTTGAACTGTTAATAGTAATATAATAGCTATGTCAAGAGTTTTTGCTATTAGAAATTGCAGTTTTGTTTTTTTTTTTTGCTGGACCAGCGTTTATTTTTGAAACTTTGTTTGCATAGCTGGCATCTTGTGTGTGTTGGAGGGATTTGAAGAGCACCATGTTAGTATATTTTTCTACAGTTAAGTTATAAAAAGGTATTAATTTTGTTTTTTTCTATTGAAGATTATTTTGAAAGAATAGTGATTTTGTGTTGTAAAAAGATATTTAATCAAACTCGAAAAGCAGTTTTAGTTTCGATTTTACATATTTCGATGTTCTTGAGATAATTCCTTTTTTCTCACTACATTGACACTTTCATTTACTTTAGTTAAAGCGGTGAATTCTAAGATTATGTTTACTCAAAAACAAAGCACATATATAATACATATTTTCAAGAGATGAGGTTAGAGAAACTGTCCTTGTATCCTAACCAAATATTAATGAAATGCTGGTAATTTCAATTTCATTTAGTAAGTTTGATTAAAATTGACATAGTTCTGTAAACTGGTATTTGAGAAGTCTGAATGGTCTTAGAGAACAAACTATAAAATGTTTTAATTTTCAAGCTTTTATGAAAATTGAAAGATATTTTTCAAGAATATTAATTTTCTAATTCTATAGAACTTGCTTTCCAAGTTATCTTTTTACTGTGAAACTTGTTATTTTGATGTTTTCGAGAAGAATATTTAGAAGGTAGTGTGATTTCTGATCTACTTGTTTTAAAATTTGTTGATAACAGTGACACAGAAGAAATGGGGTTGGACTAAGTGTTTTTTTTTTGTGGGTTACAATTAAAATTACTAATTCTAGAAATCATTTCTGTATCTGGTATTATAGGGTATTTATTAATATTATCTCTGATCTGAGTATTTTTTTTGTTAATCTAGGACTTTGATTCCTGGTTTGATACAAACAACTGCCTTGGGGATCAAAAACTAGTTGAGAGGCTTCATATGGTAAGTATTTTGGAGTAGTGTTAAAGCATATTTCTGATGGGAAAAAGGATAAAGGTTTAAATTAGTAGATTATTTTCCTGCTAATAAAAAGCTCAATGGCTTAAGAATCAGATCTGCTTGAATTCTGACACTTAACTGTTACATCTTACAATCAATGTAGGGGATGATGTGTGGTTGTTCAGTGTTAGAACCTAGAGTGGAATCCTGACTTAAGGGAAAAAGTAATCTCTTACAGTTATACAAAGTACAGTGGGGGAAAGAAGAATTGCATAATAATTAATATAGACAAGTTTTTGTTGTTGTTTGATCTTGGCTCACTGAAATCTCTGCTTCCCAGGCTCAAGCAGTCTCTCCCCACTCAGCGTCTAGAGTAGCTGGGATTACAGACACTCGCCACCATGCCCAGCTAATTTTTGTATTTTTTGCAGAGGCGGTGTTTCACCATGTTGCCCAGGCTAGTCTCGAACTTCTGAACTCAAGTTATCAACCTGCCTCCCAAAGTGTTGGGATTACAGGCATGAGCCACCACGCCTGGCCTTATAGACAAGTTTTTAAAGCTTAGTTCAATTAACATTCCGTAGAAGAATCTGACAGGTTCACTTTTGAAAGGGTGAAAGATCCATCTGTTTTTTCTTAAATCTAGTGACATTGTGTGTAAGCAACTGCCTTGCATAATGAGCAGAGTTGGTATGTTTTTGCTTTGCCGTGTAGCTTTGTTTTTACATACAGCTTCCTGGGACGATTCACAGGTAAAAGTTGGTAGGTAGAGGAACTTCTCTAACAGACCCCAAATTAAAATACCCTGGTCAGCAGGTTAAAGCAGGAGCTTGTAAGAATGTTATATAAAGCCCTTAATGACCTAACTCAGGAATTTTCAGCCTCCTTTGACATTTTGGTCTGGGTATATCTTTGAGAGGGGTAAGGAGAGAGGGGAGAACGTGATTGTCCTGTGTGGTGGTGTATGTTTAATAGCATCCCTGACACTTCTACTCACTAGATGGCAGTAGTAACATTCCTCCAGTTGTGACAACCAAAAATTTCTCGACATTGCAAATGTCCCCTGGGGAACAAAATTGTGCCCTTCCATGACCTAACCTTTTTAACGTTCTTTGGCATCTGTTTTACTTAATATATTGAGCTTTAATTTGATAGATTGCTGACCCCACTGTCAGTTTTCTGTAAACATTGTGGTAATTTTAATCTATTTTTGCTTATCATTTTTGCTACATCTAGAATCCTTTTTCCTGGTCTCTTTACTAATACCTAGTCCAAGACTCAGTGACATCACCTCCACTGAACCAGCCAGGCTGAGGCTGGCCTAGTCATCTGTGTATTCCATCTTTAACAATCTGAGCACCCTAACGTTATAGGACTTTGCAGAGGATATTGAGATGATTCACAAGTGTTTTCTATACTGGATTGTAAGCACAAAGGCAGGAAGCGCATATTTATTTGTCTTTGTATACCTGGCACAATGCCTAGTTAGAGTGGATATTTGAGCAGGGAAAAAATATTAAGTTCATAATTGTTCAAATATTTCATTATAAAGTACTTTAAAATTCTTAAATACTGAGCGTTTTGTTAAATATTTGAAGGTAGTAATTTCCTAGCTACCTTTATTTCAATTCAGATGGCATTCATGCGTCTGAGCACTCTCTTCGTGTTTACTTAGACCCAGGATTGTGGAGTGTATATGTAATCTTGGGGGTAGAAAAGGAGGCAGAAGAACATGATTTTTTTCATGCATTTTTTTTTCCCTTATTCTTTTGCTCTTGGCTTTCCTGTAGTAAATACGTAGGTACATCTAGGTAAAGCAAACAAATAACCCACAGAGCAGAATCAACCAGATTTGGAAACTGTTTTGTTCACAGGGTATTTTGAAAATGCTTATGAAGTCAGGGAGAAGAGGTCTTGTAGCTACCTCTCTATTTTCTCCTGCTCTTTACTTTGAAGTTTCTACAGTAGTACCTGTGGTCTCATAATGAAAGGAAGGTTTAGAAGTCAGTATGGATATGCTTAGGAATGAGATAACTCTTATTTGATGCGTTAGTTATCTAATGCTGCAAAAGAACCCCTTATTCCCTCCACCCCCCAAAAACACCTTAACCCCCCTTTAGGGGTAAATAAGACTCCCTTATTTCCCCCACCCCCAAAACACTTAATAGTTTATTAACAACCCTAGAATTTATGGGTTGACCGGGTGGTTTCTTTGTGGGTTACACCTGGGTTTATCCAGTTAGATTTATTTAGCTGGACAATGCCAGAAGAGAACCATTTGGAGCTAAAGGTCTTCACTTACACATCTGGCAGTTGTTGGCGCCTGTCAACTAGGGCTAAACTAGCTTTTCTACATGGTGATATTAGAGAGATGTTGATGATACTTTCCCCAGTGATATCTAATTTGTTTTGTGATATAGTCACTGTTTTTAAAAACCAGTGTAGATAGAAGAGAGGTACAAAAAAGTGTATCTTTAGTTGTATAGTTAATTTTAAAACTTACTGTTTTATGAAAATGAGTGAACTACTACTACATATAACGTGGAAATGTCTCATTGTTTAATAAAAGAAACCAGATATAAATGGGTGCTTATTGAGTGAGTCCATGTATATAAAGTTAAAAATGATAGGCGAAATTAATTTATGGTGTCTAAAAGTAAGAATATTGCTTACCCTTGGGAAGGAGAAGAGGGAATAGTGACTGGAAGGGACACAAAAATGATTTCTAGAGTGTTCTATTTAGGTAATAACATGGGTACTTTTACAGTACTTGAATAATATTTCTAGAACTGTACACTCGTGATTTATTGAAGTGTATACTTGTATATTCCTTCCGTAAGTTAGGACAGTAAGTTTAAAGACCAACCATAAAAGAGATCTTAATGAGACCCTTGCCCATTCTTAAGCAATGTTAGACAGTCTGCATGCAAGTAACTAGTTTTAGACCTGAAAGGCAGCAGATTGTTGAAAACATCATTTTAAAAATTTACTACTGTTTTTAGTATTTTATGGTAGTATAACAGGTACATACTCATTATGTATACAGGCACATCTCATTACGCTTTGCAGTGCCTCACAGATACTGTATTTTTAAGAAAAATTTACTTTTCAAAACAAATAGATGGTTTGTGGCAATCGTGTGTCAAGGAAGTCTATCAACACCATTTTCTCAAGGCATGTGTTTACTCTGTTTTTAAAGCAATAATGTATTGCTTTAAATAGTGTATCACATTTTTAAAGTAATAATGTTTTTAAACTAAGGTATGTACTTTTTTTAAAGACATAATGCTATTGCACACTTAATAGTGTAAATGTAACTCTCAGGTGCACTGGGAAATGTGACTTGCTTTATTGAGGTAGTCTGGAACTGAGCCTACAATATCTCTGAGGTATGCCTGTATTGAATAAGTAATGATCTTGTATTATTACCCTTCAGGAACCCTGTAGTAATAAATTATATACAGTTAGCCCTTCATATCCGTAGGTTCCACATCCATAGATTCAATCAACTATGGATTGGAAATATTTGCCCCCAAAAAAGATAAAAATAAAATGGATGGTTCCATCTATGTTAAAGATACTGACCTTTTCCTTGTCATTATTCCCTAAACAGTATAGTGTAACAAGTATTTACATAGCATTTACATTCTATTAACTGTTATTACAAGTAATCTAGAGATGATTTAAAGTATATGGAAGGATGTTTGTAGGTTATATGCAGATACTACATTTTATATAATGGACTTGAGCATTTGTGGCTTTTGATATTCAGAGGGAAGGGGAGGGGAACTAGTCTCCCAGAGATACTGAGATATGACTGTATTTGCAGGAAGAAGTCCTAAGAAATCACTTGATACTCATGAAGAGAAATTTCTTTTTCATATATTTTATATACAATTCTAAGA
Source organism: Macaca nemestrina (assembly GCF_043159975.1). Classification (NCBI taxonomy): domain Eukaryota; kingdom Metazoa; phylum Chordata; class Mammalia; order Primates; family Cercopithecidae; genus Macaca; species Macaca nemestrina. The sequence goes on along the minus strand of NC_092127.1, from coordinate 45,963,678 downwards.
TGCTGAAATATGACCTTATGTGTAATATTGGTATTACCTATTTATTTTTGTCCTTTTTAAGGTTTTGCGTCCATTCCTGCTTCGTCGAATTAAGGCTGATGTTGAAAAGAGTTTGCCTCCAAAGAAGGAAGTAAAAATCTATGTGGGCCTCAGCAAAATGCAAAGGGAATGGTATGTGTTCTCAGATGTAGTTGATAGCACTATTGATTCTTCCCTAAATTTCATTTGTATTTTGTTTTCCTCATTTGTGTTTTCATGGAATTGCAGTTTGCTGGATTGAACTCAACCTGAAAAGAGGTTTCTCGTCATGTAGTAGAGGTCTTGCTCATTAAGTTCGTTATAGAAAATTTTGAACTTAGTAGATGACAGAATCAGGATGGAAGGCTTATAAATCCAAAATTAAAATTGGGATTTAAATCAATGGGTTTCATACGAAGCCATCTATTTGGGTTTTTTACGAAGGAAACTGATAGCACAGTGTGGGAGATACACAGTTCACTTAGTAGTTCATAAATACTAGGTCAGCAGTGTAAAGTGGCTGCAGAAGAAGATACTGTTATGTAAGTTTTGTGTTCAAAGGAGGGGAAATAAATTTACCCTTTTCTTTAGTGGTCTCATTATATTTCATGTATATTTAAGTGCATACTTAAATTTTGATAAGTATTTGCAAGAGACCAGAGTTGTTTGGTTAAAGGACTTAATATCATATAGAGAACTGGGCATGTTATCTGGGTAAGAGGTTATCTGTAGAAGGTGGTCGGTCCTAAATGTCCTCAAAACTTTTGAAAGAGTAGCAGATACTAGGCTTAGCTTGGATGGCTCTAAAACAGAACTAAAATGAGTCAATGCTAAGAGAAGACAAATATTTTTTAGTTAAACATTTGAGTGAACTTTATATCAGAATTGAGATGGAAAGATCTGCCTTGTTGTTTAAGCATAGATTGCTTAGGCTACTTATTTTGTTCAAAGGATCCAAGGCTCTAAAACTTTAGTGCTTAGACAAATTACTCATTCTTTCATAACAATGTCTAAATTCTTAGTATACATTCAAGGCTTTTTATAATCTGGCCTTAGCTTATGGCTGTAGTAGCTTCACAGACCTACCTCACAGACATAGCTCCCTCCCCCTATGTATTTATATATATATGTAAATCACGTTGTATTCATATTATTCTCATCATCATGCCTTACCATTTCATTAGTCTTCTTGTCTTCTCAGATGTTAGGGTTCTTACCTAAATACTGCACTAGCTATGGGGTATATAAAAATCGAATAGTGGCACTTTCTGTTGCAAAAAACTACAAACTAAAATTATGTTTAAAACTTACATTTTTTTAAAGTTTTGCTTTATTACTTAAAGATATAATATCTTACTGCTTTGTTTTAATTCTACCCAAGGGAACTGTTTTTGTACTTTTAAAATAATATCCTCAAGGCCCAAGGCATAAGTGTGAACATTATAACACTATGTACAATAAAGAAAAATGGAAGCAAAAAGAAAGAGGTTACAGATGTTAAATTCCTAACCATCCCTAGAAGTTGATGAGTAGTTTCTTACAGATATTTGGGGGTTCAGGTGGGGAAGGGGATTAAGTATGTAAAGTGGCAGGGGTTGATCAAGGAACATTTAAGCTCTAAAAATATTTTTCTTCTTTGAATAGGTATACTCGGATATTAATGAAGGATATAGATATACTCAACTCAGCAGGCAAGATGGACAAAATGAGGTTATTGAACATCCTGATGCAGTTGAGAAAGTGCTGTAATCATCCATATCTCTTTGATGGAGCGGAACCTGGTCCACCTTATACAACAGATATGCATCTAGTAACCAACAGTGGCAAAATGGTGGTTTTAGACAAGCTGCTCCCTAAGTTAAAAGAACAAGGTATCTATTACCCGTATCAAATTATCAAAACTGTTTTAAAATGCTCATGTTAAAACAAAGGAGCACTATACTTTGAAATGACTGCTCTGATGCTTTCTAAAGTTGAAGTGTAGAACATTAAAAAAACCTATTCATTATCTGAGCTCTAACCCCCACTCCTGATTTTAGGCCTTAAGTCTCTTAGAAGGTAAGCAATAGTTAGAGCAACCATACTCCCTTGATTTTGGAAAGAGTTTACACTTTATATATACTTTCCTAGAAATTACAGCTTTCTGTCATAAAATGTGAAGATTGCACCTCCCTCCCACACATGGTTCCCAGATCCATTGTTAGACAGTGGTGGTGTGTTCATGATATTGTTTTTTAATTATTTATGTGGGGTTTTAATTAGGTACCATGTACATGGACCTGAAACATTTTTATCTATAGTATGTTGACTTTTTATATGAAAAGGGGTATGTCGGCCGGGCGCGGTGGCTCAAGCCTGTAATCCCAGCACTTTGGGAGGCCGAGACGAGTGGATCACGAGGTCAGGAGATCGAGACCATCCTGGCTAACATGGTGAAACCCCGTCTCTACTAAAAAAAATACAAAAAAAAAAAAAACTAGCCGGGCGAGGTGGCGGGCGCCTGTAGTCCCAGCTACTCGGGAGGCTGAGGCAGGAGAATGGCGTAAACCCGGGAGGCGGAGCTTGCAGTGAGCTGAGATCGGGCCACTGCACTCCAGCCTGGGCGACAGAGCGACACTCCATCTCAAAAAAAAAAAAAAAAAAAAAAAGAAAAGGGGTATGTCTGTGGTGTGTGTTTGGGTATATTTAAATTACACGAATGTAGAAAGAACTTAGAAGCCAGCTTCCAATTTTAACTAATAAAAAATGTTTTTAGTCTATTATACTTTTCCTCCTCCCAGATTATTTGAAGCAAACGCCAGACACTATAGCATTTCATAAATTATTATCTGTCTCTTAAAGATAAGAAATATCACTGATACAGTATTAAGTGTACAGATTCAAGTTTGTTTGTGTTTCTCTCTGTATTTTAATAAGAATGACAGTTGTACCAGTAGATGAATCTCCTCTATGATACTATCAAAAGCATATTGTAAGAGTTGTCAGTGAATGGGTTTACTTTTTCCTTTTTATACCTTTTTGTAGAGATAGATTTTTAAAAAATGCTTTCCTTGAAAGCAAAGTAATTAAAGGAATTGAATTGGTGGAGAGGAATGGCAGGAACTTGGTGGGAATATTCAGATATTAATGTAAAGTATATTAAACTCTGCAAGGAAAATGGAGACTATTAAATGTTCTCATGTTGCAGTACATTTTGGAAGGCTGAGGTGGGCAGATCATTTTAGGTCAGGAGTTCAAGACCAGCTTGGCCAACATGGTGAAACTGCATGTCTACCAAAAATACAAAAAATTTAGCTGGGCGTGGTGGCATGCACCTGTAGTCCCAGTTACTTGGGAGGCTGAGGCAGATGAATCACTTGAACCTGGGAGGCAGAACTGAGATGGCGCCACTGCACTCCAGCCTGGGCGTCAGAGCAAGACTCCGTCTCAAAAAAAAAAAAAAATATTCTTACACATTTGAGGTGCAGGAACGTGTGACAACAGCAGATTGTCAGCCTCCACTTATAAGACGGGATCATTTCATAATCATTACTTTTCAAAATGATCCTTTGTCTTGATGCATTCTACTGAAAGTATTATGTAGTTGCCTAAAGAAGTGGAAGGCAGTCAGATAGTTTGAATCACGTCAGATAAGTGAAGGATAGTCATTGTAGATATATCAGGTACATATTATGGTCCTTTGATCTGGAATGGGTCTTCAGAACCAGGTTGAAACCTGGAGTATTAGGTGTGTGTTGGGGGTTTGGGGAGTCATACGCATTGAAGAGGAGTTGTGGAGTAGTGGAAGGTTATTTTTAAACATACGTGAGGTAACAAGATAATGATTATCTTACTCTTTGAGATGGGAAAGCCTTCCAGACCAGAGGCAAATATGCTTTTCTGTACAAATGTTATCCTTTTTTATTTGTGCCATGGTGAGAAAAAAGTGGGAAATGACTGACTGGGATGATAATGTGTAGATTTTTTTGCCCCCTTGTAACCAAGTAGGTAACTTTGGAATTAAAGATAATTGGTTAGTCTTACTTTTGGTTACCCTTAAATTTTTCTACTTTTGAATATATTAATATATTCACTAACAGGTTCACGAGTATTAATCTTCAGTCAAATGACAAGGGTATTGGACATTTTGGAAGATTATTGCATGTGGAGAAATTATGAGTACTGCAGGTTGGATGGTCAGACGCCCCATGATGAGAGACAAGTGAGTAAAATTTGGGGAGGGAGATAAAAAAGAATCATAAATTTTTTGACAATCATTTTATTTTATCCGTAGGACTCCATCAATGCATACAATGAACCAAACAGCACAAAGTTTGTTTTCATGTTAAGCACACGTGCTGGTGGTCTTGGCATCAATCTTGCGACTGCTGATGTAGTAATTTTGTATGATTCTGATTGGAATCCCCAAGTAGATCTTCAGGCTATGGTAAGAGATAACAAATAAATGTATTCTGTGCTTAGTAGATGAATTAGTTAGGGTGAGGTAATTCTTCAGATATCAGTGACTTAACCCAATAGAATTTTATTTTTCTCCAATCCAGTGGTTCAGTGAGAGTATATTGAGTTGATGTTCCATCTAAATAAGGGTATTTCCATCTCAGAGATCTGCCATATCTTAGGACCCTGGAGTCCTCTGCTATATCCTCTGCATCCTATTGGCAGAAGGGGGAAAGGATAGAGTTGGGGATTTTCCAGGAAATTTATGGGTCAGACCTTGAAAGAGCCTCCTTGTCTCTCCACCCTCTTGATCAGACAATTGGACAGAACTCAAATCATGTAGCATAACTGACTGCAAGGGGATTGGTAAATTATATTGTTGTTGTATCACAGGACGAAAGAGAATTGAGTTTGATGAGCAACTAGCCTGTCTGCCACTTTAGATATTTAAAAGATACACCTGTGTGAAAGTACCAGTCAGATCAGGAATATTATTTTTAGATTGAGAGAATTGATACTGCAGATTGGCCTGACCCGTGATACTGGTGACCATAAACCCAACTGTAATTAGTCACTTTCTTTCTTTCTTTTTTTTTTTTTTTGAGACAGAGTCTCACTCTGTTGCCCAGGCTGGAGCACAAGGTCCGCCTTCCGGGTTCACACTGTTCTCCTGCCTCAGTCTTCCAAGTAGCTGGGATTACAGGTGTGCACCACCACGCCTGGCTAATTTTGTATTTTTATTAGAGATAGGGTTTCACCATGTTGGTCAGGCTGGTCTTGAACTCCTCACCTTCAGGTGATCCCCCCCACCTCGGCCTTTGAAAGTGCTGGGATTACAGGAGTGAGCTACTGCGCCCAGCCCGTTAGTCACTTTCATCTTGTGCTCTTACTAAGGTTGACTGGGGAAAATTGTCCGATTATTAGAAATAAAGGAGTTTTTTAGGAATGTAGTTAGCAAAAGTGAAACAGAAATTCCTATTCAAACTAGTTTGACTACTTGTATTTAGTTAATTGGGTAATATTTAAAGATTAGAATTTTTATGTTGTTTGATAAGTTCATTGTTTCATGTCACTTTTTTGCCTGATACAGTAACAATTTGGGTTTGATATAGATAGAAAAACATTTTGAATTTAAACCTAGGGAAAAAGACTTAAAATCTTTTCTCATCAGTCTTAAAAATTATAATTTTGTATATTGTTTGGAGACATTGTGTGTGTTTTATCTCTGTAACCTAGCAGAATTCATCTGATTCTTACAGATTCATTGTTACTACAAATTTTTAAAAGTTTTATACTTCAGAATATTTTAATTTTGTTTCTCAATGTACCCATTTCAGTGTTATTTATGTGACTTTTAAACTCAATTCAAAATAACATGGTAATTTATTTAGGACCGAGCACATAGAATTGGACAGACCAAGACAGTCAGGGTGTTCCGCTTTATAACTGATAACACTGTAGAAGAAAGAATAGTAGAACGTGCTGAGATGAAACTCAGACTGGATTCAATAGTCATTCAACAAGGTAAGCCATGGAACTTTAAAACTTTACCAAGCTGGATTGACACAACCTGTTTTTGTTTGAACATCGTCTTAGAAGATTCTTGTTACTAAGCATCCATTGAGTCAAGCTTGCAGCCAGTAGAGATTACTTGTATTGCAAATACAGTAAACTTTAGTTTGGTCCTTAAGATTTATTTGGGCTCAGGACAATTGAGTTTTGAATAATGACTCTGCCAGTTAGCAGTTCTCTCTCGTTACATGAACCCATTTCCTCATCTGTTAAGTGGGGATAAAAATACACTTAAGGATTTTAAAGGATTAAAGGGGATAATGTATATAAGATATCTGATATTCAGTGTGGTGGTTAATGATTTATATGTACTAATTACTCTTGATTACTGTGGGGAATACTGAAGAAATAAAAATCAAAGAGCCTGATTTTATTCTTTTTTCTTGTCTGCAACTTATTGAGTACCCACCAGATGCTAGGCACTGTTCTTGGTGTTGAGAATTCAGTGGTAAATGGAACATTCAAGTATTCTTACTTTAAAAGAGTTTACAATTTAGTTGGGAGGGCAGATGAAGTAAACAAGGTATAAGTAGGAGTAGGGGGTGAGAGTGGGATTTTATTTTGAATCGATTGAAGGAAACTTAAGTTCTCATTCCAGATCAACTTTTAAGGATGACATAGTTTATGTTTTCATGAAACTTACTGTAAAGTTGATGATGGGAAATATAAAATTCAAGAAAAGGGGTGGGAAACTTAATAACTTCAAATGTTCATTAGTTTCCTTTGTAACTGCATTGTGAGCGTATATTTACTATCTGTCTAAAAAGCTGAAAGGCATATTGTTACATTGTTTACTGATTATGTAGGTGTCTTGATTTTGTCAGTCTCTTATTTCCATGTAAGAGAGTATTTTTCATGTCTTTGGTATCCCTAATGCTATTGCATACCTAAAGACAATAAATTATTGCTTATTTTTACAAATTGTTTCCGTTAATAAAGTGTTTACTTTGTGCCAGGCAGTGTGAACATTTCATTTTCTCCTTCAGTCTTCATGCCAACTTGAGATGTTAGCATCAGAGGTAAAGGCTTTTGAGAGGTTAAATTACTTGTTCATTGTACATACAGCTGGGAAGTGACTCAAGGGGGATCAAGAACTTTGTTAACTATTAAGTATTTAATTAGGAAGGCCTTTGGGGGCTTCTCGAGGCTACCAACCCATGAGGTTATCTCATGGGTGATAAAATGGCTAATGTTTTATTTTTCTTCACACATCTGTGTGTTTTGAAAAACACCTGCCATGTGCTTCTTGTTCTCAGTTATTTTCATCCATGAAACACTTTTTTTTGAGGTGGAGTTTTGCTCTTGTTACTCAGGCTGGAGTGCAATGGCACGATCTTGGCTCACTGCAACCTCTACTTCCTGGGTTCAAGCAATTCTCCTGCCTCAGCCTCCTGAGTAGCTGGGTTTACAGATGCCTACCACCAGTGGTGCTTGGCTAGTTTTTTTGTATTTTTAGTAGAGACAGGGTTTCACTTTGTTGGCCAGGCTGGTCTCAAACTCCTGACCTCAGGTGATCCACCTCAGCCTCCCAAAGTGCTGGATTACAGGTGTGAGCCACCACGCCTGTCTGAAACACTTTTTTTTTAAAGATTAAAAAACCTTAATTGATTCATAAATTTAGAAATCTTGAGGTTTTTTACTTCATATTTACTGTGGCAATTTTTGGAGCAAACCTTCAGGCTAATAGCTTTCTTGTGCCATTTGTAGACATGTTAGTCAAACAGCAAGCCTTAAGTACATACCTCTGTGTTACTGTTTTTTATTTGAGGGACATAATTGAAAATGAGAGTACACAAGCACTTTACATCTGAAGGTTCCCTCTCTGCCCAACTTGGAAGTAGCTTGTATAAGCATGAGACCATTTTGGTAGCAATGGCAGCATCCAATCCAAAGAAACGTACTTTCTGGATGTTGCCTCACTTTCAAAGTCACAGATGTTTGGTTGTATATTCTGTTATGGGCCCCAAACCATGATACAAGTATTTAAAGAAGTTGTTGAAAACTTGGATCTTTTTCCACTTAATTACAAGTTGGTTGGCGTATAAAAATCAAAGCTTTGTTTAGATGTATGTGAGTGACCCTTGAGGTGGGTGAAAACAAGTCTTTCTGGGTTTTTGTTTTTGTTTTTATGTCTGTATTTTTGAAAACACAAATTACAAGGTTGTCCAAATTCCTGCCAACTGAAAATCTTTAGTAATTTATTAATGATGAGTTTCTTTGATGATCCAGATACATTTTCTCACCAGGTGTGGTAGTGCATGCCTTTAGTCCTAGCTACTTGGGAAGCTGAGATAGGAGGATGGCTTGAGCAGGCAGTTGAAGGCTGCAGTGACTATGGTCCTGTCATTGCACTCCAGCCTAAGCAACAGAGCAAGACTGCATCTCAAAGAAATAAACGAATAAAATAAGTTTTTAGGAGTTCCAGTTCTTCTGGAAGTTTTCTTTAAAAAGAAACTGATGTTACATATTTCAGTTCTGTGTAAAGTTTGGCCTGTGGGAAGGATTTTTCACTTTTCTAAGGAGAAAAAGCTGATTTGAGGAGTATTAGTAATAACACCTTTCTGCTCATCAGAAACTTGTGTAATACATAATGCTTCCCTCTGTTGAAACTTGTAGGTTTTTGAAAACTTCATCATATGCAGCTTTCACAAAAGATTATATTTCATTGACACAGTATACAGTAGGGTTCATTATATAATACATCAGCTTTAGGAATGTTTTGTAGCTTACCAACTGAAAATTTGGCATTAAATTTAGTGCAAAAATGAAAATTATCAGATGTGAATAAACAGTAAACAGAAATGATTGACATTTGAGACAGAATTATAAGGCATTAAACCTTACATTTAAAATTTCAAGTTTCCAGTAAAATAAAGTCTGTTCAGTTAACATTATACAACACAATCTTTTTTCAGGGAGGCTTGTGGATCAGAATCTGAACAAAATTGGGAAAGATGAAATGCTTCAAATGATTAGACATGGGGCAACACATGTGTTTGCTTCAAAGGAAAGTGAGATCACTGATGAAGATATTGATGGTATTTTGGAAAGAGGTGCAAAGAAGGTGAGATGTAGATTAAATAATGCTTTTAATATAGAATGTTTTAGACCAGAAACAGGAAATATTTGTTACATTGATGATAAATAATTTTATTTCCCTAACAAAAAAGCTTTTGTGTACCTGAAGTTAATTTATTTTGACTGCAGGTTTCATGCTTTCTTTGTTGTGAATCTAAGAAGTTGATTGTTTTGTTCTCTAGACTGCAGAGATGAATGAAAAGCTCTCCAAGATGGGCGAAAGCTCACTTAGAAACTTTACAATGGATACAGAGTCGAGTGTTTATAACTTCGAAGGAGAAGACTATAGGGAAAAACAAAAGGTAATTTAGAAATAGGTTTGGGTTACATGAAAGATTTATTTTACTGGAAACCTGGAATTTTAAGTGTTACTGTAATGTCTTGTAATTTTGCTTAAAACAGCAGTCATTTTTGCTTATTCACATCTGAATATTTTCATCATTATGTAAAATTTAATGCCAGTTTTTCAGTTGGGAAGCTCTGAAATATTTTTAAAGTTTTTGTAATGAAGTTTGTGGTGTATGTTTACAGTGAAATATATTCTTGTATGAGATGAATAGTAATGTGGGATGGCAACCTGATTCATTTTATTTTAAACAGCAGAAGTGGCTGGTAATAAACGGAAAATTTTCCTAACTTCATAAGTAATACTTGGTAATATAGAGATAAATTGAAAAATACCGATAGAGTATAAGAAAAAAATAATTCTACCCAATGTTTTTCGTGTTAGCATTTAGGTCTATATCTTCAGAATTTTTTCTAGGCTAATTTGTGTCTACACTATTCTCCTAGTTTAGATTTATACGAAACATTCAGTAGCGTTTCTCCCTCATTTAACAGTTGTTCCTTTAAGCAAGAAATACTGAATGCTTACACTGTTGACTGGACACTGTCTCATGTGTTAATTATATACATAATATTGAGCAAAGTATCATATTCCCCACCCTCATAGCTTATAGCCTAGGATTTTGTGAATATCTTTCCATTTACAAACATCCTTCTTGATGATGATTTGTTACTGTGGAATAAGTCGGTGATCTGAGTTGTTTCCCATGTTCTAGATTGCATTCACAGAATGGATTGAACCACCTAAACGAGAAAGAAAAGCCAACTATGCTGTTGATGCATATTTCAGGGAAGCTCTTCGTGTTAGTGAACCTAAAGCACCCAAGGTGAGCTGACTGACACAGCATAAAAATATCTAAAAGTTTTGAAAATGTAATTTTTTTCTTATATTCTTTGGAAAAGATTGATAATTACATTTTGTGTTTCTTTTTTTTTTTGAGACAGAGTCTTGCTCTGTTACCAGGAGTGCAGTGGCGCAATCTCAACTCACTGCAACCTCCACCTCCCGGGTTCAAGCAATTCTCCTGCCTCAGCCTCTTGAGTAGCTGGGACTACAGGCGCCCACCACCACCCCTGGCTAATTTTTGTAATTTTAGTAGCTATGGGGTTTTACCATGTTGGCCAGGATGGTCTTGATCTTTTGACCTCGTGATCTGCCTGCCTTGGCCTCCCAAAGTGTTGGGATTACAGGCGTGAGCCACCGCCTCTGTCCTACATTCTGTATTTCTTTGGAGTGTACTCCCTTCTGTTTTTAGTTATCATTTTTAAAAAATTAATTTTGAATCTGTGCATTTAAAATTAAGATATCAATTCAGTTTTATTGAAAGATGCATTCAGTTACTTGCAGAATTGGCTCTCATGGTTTCTGAAGTGAGGACTAAGAATACATTTAAAACAAAATTTCTTTTTTATGGATAACACTTATTTTTATTTTTCTTTAGGCTCCTCGACCTCCAAAACAACCCAACGTTCAGGATTTCCAATTTTTTCCTCCACGTTTATTTGAGTTACTGGAAAAAGAAATTCTGTTTTACAGAAAAACTATTGGGTACAAGGTAATTGAAATTATCCACCTTTCTGTTCATTCCTATCCAGAAATTATGGAAAGTATAAACATTAGTTATAAATATTTAATTTGGACCTAGTGGGAAAAATAATTGCTTTAGCCTAGCCTAGTTGTATATGTGAAATATGTAAACTTGGGTCTGTTATTCTTTAAAAAGAAAAAATAAGACTTCATGACTAATCTAGTTTGTTTTTAATGTCATAAATGCAATGTATCAGTGTATTTTCTCTCCTGGTTGAATCGAAACTTGTGAAATGTCAGTTAGTTGGTTTATCACATGCTCTTTAAAATTTACTGATTTAATGGCATAGGAAAATATCTTTTAGGTACCTCGAAATCCTGAGCTGCCTAATGCAGCACAGGCACAAAAAGAAGAACAGCTTAAAATTGATGAAGCTGAATCCCTTAATGATGAAGAGCTAGAGGAAAAAGAGAAGCTTCTAACACAGGTATAGCCTTTAATCAGTACAAACTTTAGTAACAGTTTGTTGTAAAGGACTGTGTTAGGTTATGTTGGGGCATACACATAAATAAGTTTGTGCTTTTAAAGATGGAATAATTGGAGACAATTATGGGCATGTGGATATAAATGCTCCGTTTGATTGTCACTAGTTGAGGTAGTTGAGAAGACTATGGATTTTATTACTTTGGCCTCGGTAGAGTGGGTATCCTTTTTATCACCTTACTTTGAATGTTCCCATCTTTCCTATGAATTTTCCACGTTGCTACCCAGTCACCATTTTCAATTATAAATCTTGGCTTGGTATTTTTTAAACATCCTTTGGTGTTCATCAAGGTCTGTCAGAATCTGGCCTTTGACTTACCTTTAAAGCTTTATTTTCCTTCCATTTTTCTACTTGCTCATATTTTTGCCCTTTATGTTTTTCACTCTTTCTGGCCAACTGCTAATAATCCTTCAAAGCTCAGTGAAACTGTCACCTTTTCATACAGTGTTCCTTACTCTCTCCCACTCATATTTAATTGCTTGGGTATTTGAGCAATGTATAATGTGTTGTCAAAAGTGTACATTTACGTACACGAAAAGTTACCACTCTAAAAGAACTTAAACTAGCAGCAATTGAAAATTTGTTTTTGTAATATTTAGAAGGATTGCTAAAGTTTTCATAGCATGTTTTCCAGTTTAATGTGCTGTGATCAAATATTTTGTTTCTGTTCCTGTGAAGGGATTTACCAATTGGAATAAGAGAGATTTTAATCAGTTTATCAAGGCTAATGAGAAGTGGGGTCGTGATGATATTGAAAATATAGCAAGAGAAGTAGAAGGCAAAACTCCAGAAGAAGTCATTGAATATTCAGGTAATAATTTTAACCAGGCTGTTGGAGTTTAGTAAGAGCTGTTGGAAGGTTCTTGTTTTCTTACTCTGAATTATGTTGTGATTAACTAATTTTGTCACAACGTAATTAGTACCTTCGTTATTTTTTACAAATTAGAAAATGTCCCCTTCCCAAAAATAGCGTAATGGTTTCCTTTTAAAAAATTTTTTAACCCTAGCTAACTCTAGCTACAGCAGAGAAAATCAGAATAAGTCACTGGATAATTGCCCTTGCATTTTTATCTTAATTTCTCTCCATAACTTCAAGTATTATGTGCTGTGTTTCCTGAAGTCTGTTGTATTATCAGGTTAATATGTGAGGGTATGCTGTGGTGAGTCTGCTTAGAATAGCAGAAATTTAAGAATTAGAAGATAAATAATCTAGTTGATCCCATTTTTGTTTACACTAAAGAAATAAAAATATAAATGATTTGTTTACTTTGTCCAATTTTTACAGCTGTGTTCTGGGAAAGGTGCAATGAGCTCCAGGACATAGAGAAGATTATGGCTCAGATTGAAAGGGGAGAGGCGAGAATTCAAAGAAGAATAAGCATCAAGAAAGCACTTGACACAAAGGTAATTTGCTTGTTAATAAGTTAGGGTAGTTAATAAAATAACTCCTAGCTGAGAGTTACTTTTATATAGTGTGTTGTAGTCAGTGATACAGTCACTTAGAGAGTGACTTTTTATAAAAGGAAAAGAGGTAAGGGTTCACAATTTAAAATTTCTTTGAGTAGCATTCAAATATGGTGCTGTCAACAGAATTTACCTATATGCTAGACTAATAGATCTGAGTCAGAGGCACTAAGATTAGCTTTTTACTAAGTAGAATCAGAAAGTCTTAGTCTGTATTTCTCTTTATAGTAATAATAAAGACTATAAAGGTCTTTCAGGACAAAGGTTATATAAAGCAATTGAGGTGCTCTGGATAAAAAATTCTGATTTGAAATGCAACATTTCAGCTAATTATACTAAAGCTGCGTTTGAAATACAGATTATATAGCGTTTGTATTTTATATAATACAAAATCTGACTTTCATAGATTGGACGGTACAAAGCACCTTTTCATCAGCTGAGAATATCATACGGTACTAACAAAGGAAAAAACTATACTGAAGAAGAAGATCGTTTTCTGATTTGTATGCTTCACAAACTTGGATTTGACAAAGAAAATGTTTATGATGAATTACGACAGTGTATTCGCAACTCTCCTCAGTTCAGATTTGACTGGTTTCTTAAGTCCAGAACTGCAATGGTGAGTGCTCAGGGCTTTTTTGTGTACTATAGCCAAGTTCAGAGTAAGTGTCATCTTTGGTATTCTTTAAGGTGACCTTAAAAAAATCTATGAAGTAGACATTTGTTACAATATTGTTAGTATCATAAAACCTAATAGCAGAGATAACTTACAAGTTTATTGATCCCATCCTTTAATGTCTTACATCTTTAAACGTCACTATATGGTAAGACTAGCTTTTCAAGTTCTAAGTGGGAGGAAGTATCAGTTTCAACTTCTGAGTGTTACGACTTTTTGGTTTTTCAAACGAACATATTTCTATAAAGAAAAATGGTCCTTGCATTCAGGCATCTGCATACCAGAATGCTGAGTCTGGATTATTTTAAGATGGCTTATTGTAGTAAACACTATTTTTGTACTGATTTAATGCTAGGTTTTGTTTTTATTCCCAATGTCTGGCTAACCATTTCTGACCAAATAGCCCCATTTCTAATAACCTAAAATTTGAATACAGAAAAGTTTAGCTTTGATGGATTGCTCCTTTTCTTCCTTATTTCACCACCATTGAACTTTGAGCTTCAACTTGTTTTCTGCCAGATGAGGATAATGCTAATAAGTTCTGTAGTCTTAAGTTTGGGATATTCTGGGATAAACAAAGTTTAAACATCTTTTTGTTTATAGTAAGATTTCTCTGTATGTTTAAAGTAAAATGTCACTTTGTAAGACAGTGGATAGTAAGCAGTATTTTCGTGTTTGACCACTGAAATTTTTATTTCACTAGACATCACTATTTTGTGATACCCAGGTTTGGGAAATGTACTAAACTTAAATACATGAAGCTACTTTGAAGATAAAACACTGTGTAAATATATAATTAGAGAAAAGATCCAGTTGCTGAAAGCTTATTTCTTAAGTGGGAACAGTTATAGAGTTAATAAAGAGTAATTTTATAGTGATTGTAACAAGACAGTGCCATGTTAATTTACCTAGTACAGTACCATAATTTAAAACTCTGTTACTTCTTAACATGTTCCATGTTAAGATGCACAAAAAATGATAATGTACTTTTCTATCTCTATATACTATTTCTAAGCCTTGTGTGGTGTATTCTATAGAGTAGTATTTTATTTTATTTTATTTTATTTTTTTTTTTTTGAGACGGAGTCTTGCTCTGTCGCCTGGGCTGGAGTGCAGTGGCCGAATCTCAGCTCACTGCAAGCTCCGCCTCCCAGGTTTACGCCATTCTCCTGCCTCAGCCTCCCGAGTAGCTAGGACTACAGGCGCCCCACCTCGCCCGGCTAGTTTTTTGTATTTTTTAGTAGAGACGGGGTTTCACCGTGTTAGCCAGGATGGTCTCGATCTCCTGACCTCGTGATCCGCCCGTCTCGGCCTCCCAAAGTGCTGGGATTACAGGCTTGAGCCACCGCGCCCGGCCAGAGTAGTATTTTAAAATTATTTTACTGTAGTTGTGTGTGTAGTAGTATCACTTACTATAAGAAAAAAATAATTTTGCCCTATAAGAAAGGGAGCTGCTAACCATGCTAGCCATGCAAATGGACTTCTCTTTCTTTCAGGGTTATATGCTACTTCTAGGTTATACTTTAAATCTTTTCTGGAGACTGTATGTCCAGTTTGCCAGAGAGAGATGAGGTAGAACTCATCGTAGACTTCCATGGCTGGTTTTCCAAAATTGGGAAAGGTGCCATGTGATTGATTGACCACCATAATTCTAGTGATACTTTGAAGGGAAAGATTATACACACCTGTTAAAGTTCTTGTTTTTGACCCTCACATACGTACGCTATTAATCTATTTAAGTTTTGGATATGAGTAGCACAGTACTTATCAGACATAAACACTAAGTAGCAGTATTGCATATGTTATGAGATGTTCATTTTTATTGCTTTAATTCCTAAGTGAAGGAAGAATTTTTGAAGAACACACAGTAGTTTGGCTTTAAAGAATGGAGTAAAAACATTATTTACAAATATCTTGCTTTTAATCTTCATAGCATGAATTGTGTATGAAAATCGTTTTTTTTTAAATTAGGGTATATTAGTGGTTTTATACTATCCTATTAAAACATACTTTGTTTTAAAATTGAAATCATGAAACTTGTAGATGGAAAGTACATGTACTGTGTTTGTTTATAATTTAGGAGCTCCAGAGGAGATGTAATACCTTAATTACTTTGATTGAAAGAGAAAACATGGAACTAGAAGAAAAGGAGAAGGCAGAGAAAAAGAAACGAGGACCAAAGCCTTCAGTAAGTATTCATGAATATGTAAATATGTGGATAATGTAAATTTCTCCTTTCTAAGTATTTAACACTGCTTGGCTGTCATTGATGTGTTAGTCCCTGTTGTGCACCCCATCCATTGCCTTTAATTTTTTTTTTTTCCCTTAAGGGGGAACCCAAAGTCATAATTTGAGATTCTTCCACTTTCAAATTTAAGTAGTGGTATAAATTTTTTATTTTTAGTTGTTATGAGTAGGTATATGTATTTATAGGTTACGTGAGATATTTTGATACAGGCATGCAATAAGTAATAAGGACATCGGGGTAAATGGAGTATTATCATTTCCAGCATTTATCCTCTGTTACAATTTAACTCTTAGTTATTTTAAAATGTATAATTAAATTATTTATTGCTGTAGTCACCCTGTTGTGCTATCAAATACTAGGTCTTAAGTCATTCTTTGTATTTATTTATATCCATTAGCCAGCCCCACTTTCCCCCACCCCACTACCTTTCTCAGCCTCTGATATCCATCCTTGTACTCTCTGTCTCCATGAGTTTAAATTATTATAATTTTTAGCTCCCACAGATAAGTGAGAATATGCCAAGTTTGTCTTTCTGTGCCTCGCTTATTTCACTTAACATAATAAACTCTGGTTCCATCCATATTGTTGCAAATTATAGGGTCTCATTGCTTATGGCTGAATAGTATTCTGTTGTGTATACATACCATGTTTTCTTTATCCATTTGTCTGTTGATGGACACTTAGGTTGTTTCCAAATCATGGCTACTGTGAATAGTGCTGCAGTAAACATGAGAGTGCAGATATCTCTTTGATACACTGATTTTTTGGGGGGTGTATACCTAGGAGTGGGATTAGTGTATTGTAGGGTAACTATATTTGTAGTTTTTTGAGGAACCTCCAAATTGTTTTCACAGTGATTTGCATTCCCACCAACAGTATATGAGGGTTCCCTTTTCTTCACATTCTTGTCAGCATTTGTTATTGCCTGACTTTTGGATAAAAGCCATTTTAACTGGGGTGAGATGTTACCTTATTGTAGTTTTGATTTGCATTTCTCTGATGATCAGTGATATTGAATAGCTTTTAATATGCTTGTTTGCTATTTGTATGTCTTCCTTTGATAAACATATGTTCAGATCTTTTGCCTATTTTTAAATTGGACTGTTAGGATTTTTTTCAGTAGAGTTGTTTGAGCTCTTAAATATTCTGGTTATTAATCCTTTGACAAATGGGTAGTTTGCAGATACTTTCTCCCATTCTGTGGGATGTCTCTTCACTTTGTTGATTGTTTCCTTTGCTGTGCAGAAGCTTTTTAACTTAATGTGATCCCATTTGTCCATTTTTGCTTTGGTTGCCTGTGGGGTATTATTCAAGAAATCTTTGCCCAGTCCAGTGTTCTGGAGAGTTTTCCCAATGTTTTCTTGTAGTTTCATAGTTTGAGGCCTTGGAGTTAACTCTTTAATACATTTTGTTTTGATTTTTGTATATGATTAGGGATGGGGTCAGGTTTCATTCTTTTGTTTGTGGGTATCCAATTTTCCCATTACCATTTATTGAAGAGACTGTCCTTTCTCCAGTGTATATTCTTGGTACCTTTGTCAAAAATGAGTTCCCTGTAGATATATGGACTTATCTCTGGATTCTCTGTTCTTTTCCACTGTTGCACTGATCTATGTATCTGTTTCTATACCAGCACCATGCTGTTTTGGTTACTATAGCTCTGTGCTGTAAGTTAAGTCAGGTAATGTGATTCTTCCAGTTGTATTCCTTTTGCTTAGGGTGGCTTTGGCTATTTCTGAGTGTTTTGTGGTTCCATATAAATTTTAGTGGTTTTTTTTTTTTCTATTTCAGTGAAGAATGCCATTGGTATTTTGATAAGGATTGCATTGAATCTGTGGATTGCTTTGGGTGGTATGGACATTTTAACAGTACTGAATTTTCTAATCCATGAACATGGAATATCTATTTTTTTGTGTCTTCAATTTCTTACATCAGTGTTTTGTAGTTTATCGTAGAGATCTTTCGCTTCTTTGATTAATTCCTGGGTATTTTATTTCATATGTAGTTACTACTTTTTATTTTTCACATTTTTCACTGTTGGCATAGAAATGCTACTGTTTGTTGTATGTTGATTTTGTATCCTGCAGTGTCACTGAATTTGTTTATGAGTTCTAATAGTTTTTTGATGGAGTGTTTAGGTTTTTCCAAATGTAAGATTATGTCATTTACAAATAGGGCAATTTGACTTCTTTGTTTCCAATTTAGATGTCCTTTATTTCTTTCTCTCGTCTGATTGCTGTAACTAGGACTTCCTTGAAATACTTAAAAAGTACAAATTTAGCTTGACTGGGTTGTGTGGGAAAAAATCACATCTTGATGATATGGTAGTCCTTAATATGGGGCTTCATAAAAATCTGGGAATGTATGTCTCGTAAATGCCAAGTGTGTACACATCTCATTGGGAATACAAGTTATAATTTTAGAATAGGAAACATTGGAAAAGCAGTGGTATTATGACTTTTACTGTTAGTCTCTAAGCTTTGATTGATTGTTTCAGTGATGTTTTAGCAACGTGAAGGCAAATACTTTAAGGGAAAAAATGTTATTTAATAATAGTTAATTTAATAAAAAATGGTTACTTTATAAAGTCATGAGTAAATGAATATCTCTGGATAATATTTCATATTTATGTAACTGCCTTTTAAAAACTCAGGTGTTTCTTATTACTCTTTTGGGAAGTGTACATTTATTTGATGCTGATTTATTACTGTTAATTGTGCATTATTTTTATAATGTCATTATTAACATTAAACTTTTTTATTCTGTAAGTAAAATAAGTAGGTAAGATTACTTCGAGGCTTTATAGTTTGCTTTGAAAGATTTATATAGCCTGGGAGAAAAATCTCATATACCTATTACTTTGTAGTAGTTGTTATTACTAAAGTGTTATAATATGTCTGCAACTGTATTTCATGTTTATATGAGTCTTGTGAAAAGTAATCCTTTTGTCTGTTTGTAGACACAGAAACGTAAAATGGATGGAGCACCTGACGGTCGAGGAAGAAAAAAGAAGCTGAAACTATGAATATGTTTTTGTTTCATAATCACTAACTTTAAACCAGTAGTTCTTTAATTTACGGGTCTTCATAAGATGTACTGTACAATGCTCAATTGTTATGTCATTTAAAGACATCAGGTTCATCTGTTTACTGAGCTAGAAACATAGTATGTAGTTTCACTTTTTTAAATGCAACAGCTGTGCTGAAATTTTTTTATCATTAACACTTGAAGTAATAAAATAGGCTTCATTTATTACTAAGTGTTTCATTTGATTTATTTTTCTGTTGTAGTTCCATTTGTGAAGATTGTGACTTTTTGTTTATTAGCTATAATTTCTATACTTGTAAGGTTTAAAAACAAGTTAAAAAGAAAATTGCAAATAACATTTGTCCCTTTCAGTCTTCATTTAGTTGTATAATTATTTTAATTCACTTTGCCTTTGCAGAAATTTGGGTATTTTCTTTGTAGTGCTATTGAGTCTCATCTGGAAAGATTATATAAATTGCATTCTCCTTGCTTATGTGGGTAGAATGGGAAGAGAAGGCAAGACAAAGTATACTTAAATTCTATGCATATTTCTGTTATGCTTTCTGTTTTTTTAGTTGATTCTGAAATGAATACGCCCTATTCTTTTGAAAGAATGGCCTTTTAGTTGTATAGCCAAAGACATTTAGTATTTTCCGGTTCCTTAAGGTATTACTGTACCATTTTGTAAAAGGAATATTATTATTATTATTTTTAATTATTTGGTAAATATTTTGTCATATGACCTTCTGAAGCAGCCACAACTTAGATAATGTCAGAACTAAGGTGATTTTTTTTTTTTTAATTTTGAAAGAACCAGCCAAAATGAGGTGTGAATTTGTCATACTGTTACATTGAAATTGGTAACAAAATGTATCCCCTCCCATTTTGAGTTTTAGGGTAAATGAAAATTTTATTGTATTTTAAAGTAATTTCTAAGTGTTAGCAAGACTGACTGTAATTCCAGTTTCTGTTTTCTATGGACAGACTTGATAAACTGGAGACCCTAAAGCAGGAATACCCAAATTATAGTGTCAGGATTTTAGCTGTACCAGAGGCCTTTATGTGCTACACATAATTTGTATAAAATTTTATATGTGCAGATTGGGTACATAAACAGTTCTCCATTTTTCTAAGGGAATGCAATAAATGTAGCATCGTGAATAAATATAACTTTTATAATCTGTAAAGTGGTCTTTCCATTTCTTTAATTTTTTTCTCAATTTTTATTCACTTTTTCCTTTAGGACACATTTCCCTTAATTGGATATCTTTCCCTTAAATTTCTATTAGTAGTTGTTTTCATCTGCCCACATGTAATTGAAGATTTTTTAAAAAATTTGATACCTGCAGTATTACTAATACTGCTTAATTTCTTGAAGTGTGGAATTGCTGCTGTTAATGTCAAGCAAAACGTAATGTTAAATTGTAATTTGAATTTAGTGCTCCCTCAAAATTAACTTTTTAAATACTGTGTTAGATTCTTAACAGTTAAAGGTCTAATACATGTGTGAGGAATGGTTACCTTTTTCATGAAAGGAAGAATTTGTACGAGTTATGACCTCGGTTTGGAAGAAATTGAAAAAATGTAAGGCTGAAGAAAACTTAAACAGAGGTCACAAAAGTGATGTTTTCAAGAAGAGAAACTGGGAGGGAGATACACAGGGGAAATGCAAAATGAATCAAGTGTAGTGTTAGCCCTGAATGCTTAGGGACTCAAATGGAAACTGTGTGAAGGGAAACTAACTCGAAAAAAGCGTGAACTAGCTAGGCCCTGCCACTGTGTTTGACCGAGTTCACAAATCTGTTTTAACCTGTCGCTTCCCTGTCACCTCTGGCTTTCCTCTCCTGCTAAGCTTTGTTTCCTGGCAGTGATTAAAATCTTCTGTCAGTGCCACAGCTACTACTGCTGCTGGAACTGCCATAGCCACCTTGGTATCATGGTTTGGCAAGGTATTGGCCTCTACCACCATAGGGGCCAGAGCTTCTGCCTCCAAAGTTTCCTCCCTTCATGGGTCCAAAATTTGAAGACTGATTGTTGCCATTGCCAAAATCATAGTAGCTTCCACCACCTCAAAAATTGCTTCCATCATTACCATATGTATTATAGCAATCCCCACTGCCACCATATCCACCACGACCACCATGGCTGCCACCAAAGCTACCACGATCACAGAACTTGATGGCTGTATTTGTGACTAATTATATAATAGATTAGTCTCTGTTCTGTGGAAAGTGTAAAGCATTCCAACACACGGCTTCAATGCAGAATTTTTTGTTTTGTACCCATGCTGTTGATTGCTAAATGTTTTAATAGTCTAGTCATGATACTGAATAAATGTCTTTTTTTTTTAATTTAACAAAGCATGAAAGATTGCTTAATTGTACATCTGACAAAGTGCTGGCGGCTCTTACAAAGTATAATTACTATTACTACCTTTTAAGAGACAGGGTCTTGCTCTGTCACCCAGGCTGGAGTGCAGTGGTGCGATCACAGCTCACTGCAACCTCAAACTTCAGGGCCCAAGTGGTCCTCCCACCTCAGCTTCCCAAGTAGCTAGGACTACAGATGTGCACCACCATGCCCAGCTAAGTTTTTTTAGTTTTTGTAGAGATGGGGCCTTGCTATGTTGCCCAGTCACGTCTCAAATGCCGACCTCAGGCACTCCTCCCTCTTGCCTCTCCCTCCCAAAGTGCTGGGATTACAGGTGTGAGCCTACATTCGAAAGTGCTGGGATCACAGGTGTGAGCCTACATTCCAAAATGCTGGGATCACAGGTGTGAGCCTACACCACACCTGGCCTACATTTTAATTTTTTCATAAAGTTGAGAGAAGCAAATCCTAAGCATAGAGTACAGGTTGAGCATCCCTAATCAAAAAATCAAAAATCGGAAATGCTCCAAAATTGGAATGCTCAAAGGAAATCCTTATTAGGGCATTTCTGATTTTTGGATTAGGGATGCTGAACTGATAAGTATAATGCAAGTATTCTAAAGTCTGGACAATGCTAAAAACTGCTGGTTCCAAGCATTTCAGATAAGGATTGCTCAATTTGCCCTTTGAGTATTTAATATATGCTGATTGTTTAAACTGATCAGGATTTAATTACATAAATGATCTTTGGCTTAGTGCCTTTCTTAAAAATTTCAATTTTAAAAAGCATTATGAAACACCCCTGTGGTTTTTCAGAAAAAATTGAGTGAAAAAGAAATTTCATCTTGTTCTATCCCTTTTAATCTAAAAACAAATCTTTTTGAAAGAATGTGCTACTATATTTCAAGCCAGTTGTTTTGGAGTAGAACATTGCTAAAAAAAACAGGTACTAAGGAGGGTAATTTAAACAAAGTAGATTAATGACACAAGGATTGATGAACTCATAAATCCTAATGAATGGAATGCTAGAAGACATGTATTAACAGTAGAAACTTTGAGGTACATAGCTGTTACCAAAATATATCCTTGCTTGTTGGAATCTGACGTGAAGATCAAAGGTGATGGCATCCCACAGATGACAGATAATGGGCAAAATATATTCTTGGTGTGGAGCAGTGCTGCCGAATTAACTTCCCTGTGTACATCCCAGAATCATTTTGGATCTGCTAAGGTTTTTATTAGAATGATTTAATAGGCTTTTGCAGGATTAACTTCACAGTAGTTACCAGAAAAGGCTATGCTACAAGAATGAAAATTGAAGAACAAAGACCGAAATGATAGATTCTAAATGAAAAAAATAAAGAAGTGGAATAGTTTCTCCAAAGGCATAGGAGGCAAAGCATTGTTTCAGAAGTGGACTGGCACCTCACCTGAGATACTCAAGACTGGCAACATGGGTCTTCATTCTTTGTTATCACTGAGGTTGTGTCCTGAGAGATTCCCTAGCTCTAATGACAGATTTTGGGGGGGGGCGGGTAATGAGGCTATGAGAAGATTGAGGATCTAGGTGCTTGCCTCTGATTCTACAGCATAAAGGTGTGTCGCTCTTATCTCTAGGACACCAATATTTTTAATGTTGCATATCATGTATCTCCAGTACGAGAAGAAAGTTTATCAGAATTTAATGTTGGAAACTTTGTAATACAAACAATGTAAACACTACATTGACAAAAATATTAATAATTATGCATATAGTTTGCTTACTATAGAAATTCTTGTTTTTGATGTTGGATACAACCCAAAGGAGTTTTTATGTATAGAGATGGTGAATAAATTGGGAAAAGAAATAGAGATAAGCAGAGATTATTTCATTTCGTTAAACTTTTGAAGTCCTAATTTAGTTCATGTGATTATTTGTAAATTTTTCTTTATTAGTCTTCCTCAATCATTGAAGAACCCAGGATTCAAATACAATACTTAATGGAAACACTTTTTCATCCCTAACTAAATCCTGCCCTGAAAGCAGAATTCACTGTGAAATCTGAGATGAAACCCCAGGGCTATTATGCTGGCCAGTGGAAGGTTGGTTCACCCCTCAAGAGGTGACATTAGGGTGGTCTGCAGACATCACTGGAGTGGACAAAGAGATGCCTGGGCGGCTGGGGAAAGGATAGATCATAGACAACAGCAGCCTCTTTCTAGAGCTCAGTTGCAATAAACACCACGGTTACTCATCAGACACACTGTAAGTTCTACTTCTTCCCGTATTTGAAAACTCTAGAGAATTCTAGCGTGGACTAAGCACTGCTTCTGTAGTAGACCATGGGTATTTCTCCATGGCTGTTTGAATTTTGGGGAAAGCTTCTGTGTCTCATGCAGACTAGTGACTTTTGAGACAGAATCTTACTCTTGTCACCCAGGTTGGAGTGCAGTGGTGCGATCTAGGCTCACCACAACTTCTGCAACCTCCGCCACCCGGGTTCAAGCAATTCTGGCTCAGCCTTCTGGATAGCTGGGACTACAGGCATGCACCACCACACCTGGCTACTTATTGCATTTTTAGTAGAGAGAGGGTTTCACTATGTTGGCCAGGCTGGTCTCGAACTCGTGGCCTCAAATGATCTGCCTGCCTCGACCTCCCAAATGTTGAGATTACAGGTGTGAGCCACTGCATCTGGCCTGATGCAGAGGGATAATTTCTTGAGCGAGGCAGTGCTGTTGTCTAGAAGCAAGGCTTAGCTGGGTGAGACAGTACTAGCTGCCTTCAGAAGAGGATCTCTGCCCTGAAGTTTACCACCAGCCTGCTTTCCTTGATGCGCATGCTGGCTGGGTGTAGGGATGCTGAGTGGAGGGAAAAAGAAGAATATAGATGATACAGATTTACTGTGCAAAGGCGGAGTTCTTACCGGCTCTTCCTCACAAACAGGCTGGTGATTAGCTGACTTTCAGACTCCTTTCTACAAGGTGGCGAGGGGCCATCTGGTCATCCTAGCTTTGCAAGGAATAACTTTTTTTTTTTCTTTCATTTTGTATTCCCTTTAATCCCAGTAGATGGATAGGTCTGCTTTCTTAGTATGCTTTCCAGTTGTAGAAAGGTCTTTTCTCTGGTTACTGGCTTTCCCCCAGCCCCCTATTTTTTGTGCTCCCCCTCTTCCCCAGTCACCTCTTTCCCTGGGAGCAAACTTGAGAAAATTAATGGCACAGGTCTTGCAGAATACTCCTACCAATCTAAGTGCTGCAGATGCCACAGTGCTTTCTTACCCATAATAGTCATAAGTTAGAGGGAGCTCCTTCAAGAGCACGCTGAGTTTAGTTTCTTCATAGCAGGAATTAATCTTAAAAAAATTATCTTTGGGCTCCTTATTGTACCTGGACAGTACTGGGACTGGGTGCTTGATAAGAGAATGAATAGTTTAGGTAGTTACAGTGAAACCACAGGCACCTGTAGAGGTCTCCCCAGGCTCACCTTGAAGCTCTGACTGGAGGCTGCAGACGGATGGCGGTGTTATGAACAAAGGTGAGCTGCAGCTCCCACTGCAGGTCAAACGCTGCCAGCTACCAGCTGCAGCTGGGAGTGAAAGACTAGAATACAGAGAGGCACAGGCAGTCACTTAGGACGGGGCCGGGTTTAACCTGAACAGTGGTGCTAGAAGGTCAGAGTCTTCTAGGTATGTGTTGGAAACATCCTTGATTGTCTAGCACCAAGACTTTTAAACACAGGGGAACAAATCATCCCTTTGGGTATTTGTAATTGTTCCTCAGTTCAAATCTCTTGGTTTTTAAAAAATACTTTTCCTCGGCGCGACCGGTGCATCACGTCGCGCGCGACCAGTCCGCAGGGCTCCTCCTGCGCTGCTCATAGCCCGGCAGACGGCGGCCCAGCGGAGGAGCGGAAAGCATGGTCTGGGGGGCGGCGGACGCCTGGTCGGCGCACGCCTGGTCGGCGCTCTGGCCACTGTTGTGGGGCTGCGTGCTGGCGCTGCAGGGCTGGATGCTGTGTCCCCGAGAGAGGCCGTCGCAGGAGCGCAAGAAGCTGGACGGCCTCTGGAGGAGCTTCTGCGCCGACTTCTTCGACAACCGGTGCCGTGGCTTCTAGGAGCAGTGGTATCCGCGTCTGCTGCGAGAGTCGGACCCCATCCTGGACATGCCGGTTCCCTCCAGCTTCAACGACATTGGCCAGGACTGGCGGCTGCGGCATTTTCTAGGCCAGATGTGGTACGAACGGGAGGGGACCCTGCCAGAGCAATGGACCCAGGACCTGCACACAAGAGTGGTGCTGAGGATTGGCAGTGCCCACTCCTATGCCATTGCGTGGGTGAATGGGGTCGACGCGCTAGAGCATGAGGGGTCTACCTCTCCTTCGACACCGACATCAGCAGCTTGTTCCAGGTGGGGCCGCTGCCCTCCCACCTCCGCATCACTATCACCATAAACAATATGCTCACCCCCTCCACCCTGCCACCAGGGACCATCCTCGACATGGCCGACACCTCCACGTAGGTACCATCCTGCCTCCACCGCAGGCGCCCACCTTCCTGCCCCATCCCGTGGGGCATTACATTAGGGTAATGTAAGAACATATCAGTGACTTACAAATTTTGTAAGTAATTAAGACATTTTCAGTGAGAAGTATGGAGCTGAATATTTACATGAACCCTTCAAAAAGTGATAGTTAATAGAATAAATGAAAATAACAGGAGAGACTTTGTTGAAAGAAGACAAAATAGTCAAGGAAGTGATAGAGGATACAAAAGAAAGATGAAAACTGACATTCATTTAATGTCTACCATATGCCAAAGACAATATTATTATTTAGTTTTTATAACCACAACATTTGGTGGATATGATGACTTCCATTATATAGGTTAGGAAAGTAAAGCTTAGAGGTTTGTGAACCCACTAGTTTGAAGTTGTGTAGCGAATAGGTGGCTGAGTGAGAATTCAAAACTGGAACAGATTTGCTTGATCCAGAATGGTATGACTTTATTTTCCATGCATTTTATTCTACATTGTACTGCCTGTAAAGTGGCAGTCAGTTATGGGAGGAGACCCAGAATGTCACAAGTTTTGAAAGCTGTTGTGGAAAATTTGGAAAGAGGCATTGGTTTTAATGACTGATACAGGTGAGTGAAGAATGACCTTGGAGAGAACAGTTTTCTTCAATGGCATGGTAATGTTCAAAACAGAATTTGATGGTAAAAAAATGTAGAACCAGTGTGTGTAGACTCATCGATGGAAAAGTTTATTTGTAAAATATCAGAGGAAAATTGTAATATAGTTTGTCCATTCAAACCCCACCCCCCCCCACCACAAAGTCCAGATTCTTACTACATTCTTTGATGTAGCCAATATACAGCAGTTGAGTTCAATTTTGGCCCCTGTTTATGTGTATGCCAAAGAAAAATAACAATCCTAAATATATGCCACTTAAACAAGAGGATGTGATTATACTATGAAACACTTTTGACCATAGGAATATAGCAGTGCTAAGGCAAGATAGGTCTTAACTCTTGCTGTGATTTGCTGCCATTGTTTGCCAAAGGTCTAGCACCCATCTTCAGAGGAAAGTCAATAAATTAGTGCTCAGCTGGTGGGATGAATTCCTGAATTACTGTTGGCTCTAGCAGTTTCTTCAGATCAATTTTATAGTTTCTTTAAAACTAGAAAATTAGTTCTCAGAATGGCACTTGGCCACCCAATGTGTATAATGCAATTACTCAACCAGCTGCTTGAAGCAAGGGGCAACAGAGAAGTCAGCTACTGGCTGACCTCAGGCAACAGGAATTTTGATGATACTCCTTGGTCAAATCCTTCATTTAACATACATTTATATAGAACCTTTCTGTCAGGCACCATTCTAGGTACCATAGATACAACAATAAAGAGAACTGACAAAACCTCAGCCTTCATGGAGTTTATATGCTAACACATATGCATAAACAAACACATATAAAAATCCAGAAAGTCATTACTGCTGTGAAGACAAACAACACAGAGTAAGCAGATACTGATATTGGGTTGTTGCCTTAGGGTGGTCAGCAAAATTGTTTCCAGGGAAGTGACATTTGGATGAAAAACCGAATAATGTAAGAGAGTTAACCATCAAGTATCTGTGTGAAGATCTTTAGGAGGAGTGGGGGAACAGCAAGTGCAAAAGCCCTGTGATGGGAAAGTGCTTGTTATGTTTGAAGAACAGCAGTAAGACACCATGGCTGGAGTGTAGTGGGGGAGGGAGAGAGAGGTGGGAAATAATAATGGAGACTTAGTGAGGGCCACATCATGTGAATAGAGCTTTTGCAATCCTGTAGACAGGAAATATGTTTTGATTTTTCCCTAAGTCCACAAAATAGTTTATGATAGAAAGCCATCGAAAGATTGAAAACAGGGGAGTATTATCTTTAACCTCAGTTGCTGTTCCATGCAGGCATAGGAAAGAATAATGCTTCCTTGCTCCATATCTATTGCTGAAACAGTTCTCCATGATCTCTTTAGTCTGAGGACAAATGACATTTTTCTGGTTACAAGACAGAGGGCATATGTCATCCTAGGCATTGAGATTGGGAAATATCAAGCATGCATGTGACTGCCAAGTATTAAAACCCATTTTCTGATGACCACTAGGATTCCAGGTATCAGCCCATAAAGTGAGCTTTTTCTGAGAAGAATGAAAGATGGCAGGCAGAAATGATTGAGCTAGTAAAGAGGACTGAGGCTTATTGTTAAAGTCTGGGACCCAAAAATGTCAGGGTTCAAAGTGATCAATTTGGAAAATAAAGAGATTTGGACCCTCCTCTGAAACCAGGGAGTAGGGAATATGTGGAGTCAGAATGTAACTGCAAATTCTGGAGAAACTGTGGAAGCAGCATTTTGTAGGAGGGTGGGGGAAACAACACCCTCAACTAGTATTCTTACCTTCTGGTAAATCTATAACTTTACCTCTGCCAGTCAATAAAACGTTTCATGTTTTGGTACATTTAAATAAATACTTTTCCTCTTTCTATTACTTAAATTTCACCTTAGAGCTTGATGTTGGCACCCAATGACAGCATGTACGGACACATTTTTCTACTGTGTGGTTAACTCTGCTTGGTATCTGACTTGTTACAGATCTTCTTGTTAGATACATATCTTTAGGAACAGAATTAATCTTTTTTCCATTTTAGAGGCCAGAAAACCCATGAAGAAAGGTAATAAGAAATTTGAATCCCATTTATATTATACATTATTGAAGGTAATCTTCAAGGTAGCCTCTCCCTTCACAAGTCCAGAGGTCTAGGAGGAAAGATGATTTCGGGAACCAAGCCTGGAGCCCCTCATTACCCTGTACAGAGTCAGGACACTGTTCCCCGAATCCTAGCTGCTTTGGCTCCAGCCTCAGCTCAAAGGGCCCCAGATACTGCTTGGGCAACTGCTCTGGAGGGCACAAGCCATAAGCCTCGTAGGCTTCCACATGGTGTTAGTTCTGCAGGCGGGCAGAAGGCAAGAGTGGTGGAGCCTTGGCACTTTCCTGTAGATTGCAGAGGATATAGTGGAAAGACTGGGTGCCCAGGAAAAAGCCTCCTGCAGGAGTCGAGGCCCTGTAGAAAGACTCGATAGGGCAGTGCTGAGGTGAAATATGGGGTTGAAGCCCCCCATGGAGAGTCCTCACCGAGGCACTACTAGTGGAGCTGTAGGAACAGGCCACTACCTTCCAGATCCCAGAATGGAAGAGCCAGCTATACCTTCAGCCTTGAAAAGCCGCAGGCATTCGACTCCAACCCATGAAGGCAGCCGTGTGAGCTGCACCCAGCAGGGTCATAGGGGTGGGGCTGCCCAAGACCTTGGGGGCACATCCCTCGCACCAGTGTGGCCTGGATGTGGGACATGGAGCCAAGGGAGATTATTTTGGAGCTTTAAGGTTTAATGTCTGCTCTACTGGATTGCAGATTTCTGTGGAACCTGTTGCCCCTTATTTTTGGCCTATTTCTCGATTTTGGAATGGAAATATTTATCAATCTTTATTTCATCATCGTATCTCGGAAGAACATAACTTTTTTTTTATTTTTCAAGGTAATATTCTCAATATTGTTTATTATTTATTGATAGCACATGACTTCAAGAGAGTTAACACATTTAAGTTTAAAAAATGATTTGCTTATAAGTAAAAAATAGAATGTAACATACAGAATAGAAATCTATATAGAGAAAATCATATACAGTAAAGATAACTGAATTAATTTAAAAAGGCACATAATGAATAACAAGTACTACTTTTAAAAAGAATGTTTATGCTTTTGGTTAAATATTATAGTGAATGTATTTTTATTACTTTTCCAGAATTATGAATAAATAATACCCCATCATATTTATCATTTTCTAAAATTATGTTTTATATTCTAGAATAATTTTTATGTCAGGCAATTCTGTCTTTCTATACCTGTCTTTGTATCCCTTGCTATACAATTCTATCTTTCATATCAGATGAAAGATTAAATTTATCTAAAGCCATGTCTACACAGGTTCAAGATAGATAGATATTTGATATTTGTGTAGTTAATTACTGAAGATAACCTATATTCTTCCAGGCTGTATTTCACTTTGTCCCTTCTGTTTTCACCTAAATATTGAGGGAAGAAAATTACTTTTTGGCAGATAACCATTTTCCTCCAGGTTTTTAATCTAAAGGTGGTTATATGCTAAAGACAATATGATATTAAGAAAGCACAATGTGTCATGTTCTTACTCAAATGCTAAACCTTTTCTTAATGGAATGAAAATATGTAAACTAAATATATAGTTTCTGAGACCTGAAGATTATAACTTTTTAAATGTATTTCAGTCTAAAAGGTTAGGATCCCATGTATAAACATGGCAGTGCATAAGACACAACTGAGAGGCGAACTGCTATACTATACAGAATTGTTAGCAGTTCTTGTGGCTGGCGTATGCTTCAGAAAAAGATCAGTAAGTTACCACACTTTTCTTGCAAAATTGTATATAAATTAACCTGATAATCCTTTTATACCAAATCGTGGTTACTAAATATTGCTATTCTGTAAAAGTACCTAGGAATCATTATTTTCAACACTATCACCCCAGAAACAGTAAGAGAAACAGGAAAGTGGTAGGAGAGAATGAAAGGCCTTATTAGTCATTGAAATTATAAGTGTTCTTTTATGTTGTTAATGTGGACATTGTAATTATAACTCAGTATTTTCTTTAGGTCCCTGACTCATTGTTCTTCACTCACTCTTACTAGGACCTCTGGAAGATGTAATTTATCCTATTTAAGTGAGCAGGATTTCCCTCTCTAGACATACTTTATAAGCATTTTCTCATTAGAAAACCAGATGTGCTATAACAGTAGTTTGATTTGCTCTTTACAATATCAACAGATACTACTTGTTTTTGTTTGTTTGTTTGTTTGTTTTTTGTTTTTGTAGAGACAGGGTTTCATCATGTTGATCAGGCTGGTTTCGAACTCCTGACCTCGTGATCCGCCCACCTTGGCCTCCCACAGCGCTGGGATTACAGGTGTGAGTCACCATGCTCAGGTCGTTTTTGTTTTCTTGTTTCAATAGTTTTGGAGGAACAGGTGCTGGTTGGTTGGATGAAAAAGTTCTTTAGTGATGATTTCTGAGATTTTTGTGCACCTGTCACCCAAGCAGTGTACACTGTACCCAAGGTGTACTCTTTTATCCCTCACCCCCCTTCCCACCCTTCCCCTAAGTCCCCAGAGTCCATTATGTCACTCTTATATATGCCTTTGCATCCTCATAGCTTAGCTCTCATTTACAAGTGAGAACATATGATTGGTTTTCCATTCCTGAGTTACTTCACTTAGAATTATGGTCTCCAATTCTATCCAGGTTGCTGTGAATGCCATAATTTCATTCTTTTTTAGGGCTGAGCAGTATTCCATGGTATCTGTATACCACATTTTCTTTATCCACTCATTGGTTGATGGGCATTTAGGCAAGTTCCATATTTTTGCAATTGTGAATTGTGCTGCTATAAACATGCATGTTCAAGTGTCTTTTTCATATAATGATTTCTTTTCCTCTAAGTAGATACCCAAGACTGGGATTGCTGAATCAAACAGTAGTTCTACTTTTCACCACATCCACACCAACATCTGTTATTTTTTGATTTTTTAATTATGGCCATTCTTGCGGGAGTAAGGTGGTATCGCATTGTGGTTTTGATTTGCATTTGCCTGATCATTAGTGATGTTGAGCATTTTTTCCCATGTTGGCCATTTGTATATCTTCTTTTGAGAATTGTCTATTCATGTCCTTAGTCCACTTTTTGACAGGAGTATTTTTTTTTCCCTTGGGGCTGTTTACTCTGCTATTTCTTTGCTCTGCAGAAGTTTTTTAGTTTAATTAGGTCCTACCTATTTATCTTTCTATTTGTTGCATTTGCTTTTGGGTTTTTGGCTTAAGCCAATGTCTAGAAGAGTTTTTTTGATGTTATTTTCTAGAATTTTTATGATTTCAGGTCTTAGATTTAAGTTCTTTTCCTGTTTTTCTTTTTGTTGTTGTTTTTTTTCTTGAGACAGAGTCTCGCTTTGTCACCCAGGTTGGAGTGCAGTGGCACGATCTCAGCTCACTGCAAGCTCCACCTCCCAGGTTCATGCCATTCTCCTGCCTCAGCCTCCCTAGTAGCTGGGACTATAGGTGCCTGACACCACGCCCAGCTAATTTTTTGTATTTTTTTTAGTAGAGATGAGGTTTCACCGTGTTGGCCAGGATGGTCTCAATCTCCTGACCTCATGATCCACCCACCTTGGCCTCCCAAAGTGGTGAGATTACAGGCATGAGCCACCACGCCCAGCCAGATTTAAGTTCTTGATCAATCTTGAGTTAATTTTTGCATAAGGTGAGAGATAAGGATCCAGTTTCATTCTCCTACTTGTGGCTTGTCAATTATCCTAGCACCATTTGTTGAATAGGGTGTCCTTTCCCCACTTCGTTTTTGTTTGCTTTGTTGAAAATCAGTTGGCTGTAAGTATTTGGCTTTATTTCTGGGTTCTCTATTCTGTTCCATTGGTCTACAAGCCTATTTTTATACCACTACCATGCTGTTTTGGTAACTATATCCTTGTACTATAGTTTAAAATCAGGTAATGTGATATGTCCAGATCTGTTCTTTTTGCTTAGTCTTGCTTTGACTATGTGGGCTCTTTTTTTGGTTCCATATGAATTTTAGGATTGTTTTTTCTAGTTCTGTGAGGAATGATGATGGTATTTCTATGGGAATTGCATTGAATTTGTAAGTTGCTTTTGGCAGTATGATCATTTTCACAATATTGATTCTTCAAATCCATGAGCATGGAATGTGTTTCTATTTGTTTGTATCATCTACAATTTCTTTTAGCAGTGTTTTGTAGTTTTCCTTGTAGAGATCTTTCATCTCCTTGGTAGGTATATTCCTAAGTATTTTATGATTTTTTTTTTTTTTTTTTTTTTTGTGGCTATTGTAAAGGGGGTTGAGTTCTTGATTTGATTCTCAGCTTGGTCATTGTTGGTGTATAATAGCAGTGGTACTGATTTGTGTATATTGATTTTCTATCCTGAAACTTTACTGAATTCATTGATCAGATCTAGGAGGTTTTTGCATGAGTCTCTAGGGTTTTTTAGGTATATGATCATATCATTGGTGAACAGTGACAGCTTGACTTCCTCTTTACCGATTTGGTTGCGGTTGCCCTTTATTTATTTCTCTTGTCTGATTCCTCTGGCTAGACTTACAGTACTATGTTGAATAGAAATGGAACAGAAATGGTGAAAGTAGTCATCTTTGTCTTGTTCCAGTTCTCAGGTGGAATGATTTCAACTTTTCCCCATTCAGTATAATGTTGGCTGTGGGTTTATAATAGATGGCTTTTATTACTTTGAGGTATGTCCCTTTCATACCGATTTTGCGGAGGGTTTTGATCATAAAGGGATGCTGGGTTTTGTCAAATGCTTTTTCTGCATCTGTTGAGATGATCACATGATTTTTGTTTTTATTTCTCATAACTTGTTTTTGATCGTACAGGCTTATAGATGGAAGGAACTTTCCTTGAGTCTCAGATTGGACTTTTAAAATTTATTATTATTATTATTATTATTTTTTGAGAAAGGGTCTCACTTGGTCTCCCAGGCTGGAATGCAGTGGCACGATCTCAGCTCATTGAAGCTTCTTCCTCCTAGTTGCAAGTGATACTCTTGCCTCAGCCTCCCAAGTAGCTGGAATTACAGGTGTATGCCACCATACCTCACTAATTTTTATATTTTTAGTAGAGACAGATTTCACCATGTTGCCCAGGCTGGTCTCGAACTCCTGACCTCAAGTGTTCTGCCCACCTTGACCTCTCAAAGTGCTGGAAATACAGTTGTGAGCCACCATGCTCAGTCTCAGATTGGACTTTTAAGCTGATGCTTGGAGTGAGTTAAAATTTTGGGGGACTATTGGGAAGGGATGATTCTTTTTTGCAGTGTGAGAAGGTCATTAGATTTGGGAGGGAAGGGGTAGAATGATATAGTTTGGATATTGGTTCCCTCCAAATCTCATGTTTAAATTTGGTCCCCAGTGCTGAAGGCAGGGTTTGGTTGAAGGTGTCTGGGTTATGGGGCGGATACTTCAAGAGTGGCTTGGTGCATTTCTTACAGAATGAATGAGTTCTTGTTCTGTTTTTTCACAGGAGAGCTGGTTGTTTAAAAGAGTGTGGCACCTCCATCCCCTTTGTTCCTTTCTTGCCATGTGACACACCAGCTCCCCTTCACCTCCTGCCATGGTTGAAAGCTTCCTGAGGCCTCACCAGAAACAGATGCTGGTACCATGCTTCCTGTACAGCCTGCAGAATTGTGAGCCAAATAAACTTTTCTTTATAAATTACCCAGCTTCGGGTATTCCTTTAGAGCAACACAAATGGAATAAGACAGCAATTTTCAAAGCTTTATACATTTGGCTGTATGTCTGTTTTCTCTTCTATAGCTGTCTAACCTGCTTCTTATTTGCCCCAAAAGAGGATATAGAGAAACTTTGGGCTCATGTTAATGCTCATAGGTACATGTCAGTAATGATACTTCTGGATCAGGTGAGGCTATCCATTGACTTTTACACTTGAACCCATCAGAAAGCTTTACTACTGTGTTAGTCCATTCTCATGCTGCTAATGAAGACATACCTGAGACTGGGTAATTTATGAAGGAAGGAGTTTAATGGACTCATGTTCCACATGTCTGGGAAGGCCTAACAATCATGGTGTAAGGCGAATGAGGAGCAAATTCATGTCTTACATGGCAACAGGCAAGAGAACTTGTACAAGGGAACTCCCATTTATAAACCCACCAGATCTTGTAAGACTTATTCACTACCGTGAGAATAGTTGGGGGAAACTGCCCCCATGATTTAATTATCTCCACCTGGCCCCGTCCTTGACACATGAGGATCATTACAATTCATGATGAGATGTGGGTGGGGACACAGCCAAACCGTGTCATTCTACCCATGGCCCCTCCCAAATCTCATGTCCTCACATTTGAAAAACAATCATGCCTTACCAACAATCCCCCAAAATCTTAGCTCCCTTCAGCATTAACTCAAAAGTCCACAGTCCAAAGTAATCGCCCTTGACACATGGGGATTACTACAATTCAAAGTGAGATTTGAGTGGGAACACAGCCAATCCATAGCAACTATCAACATTAAATCACTTTTACAAAGGTGCCAAGAAATCTGATACTTTGCTTTACATTTAAAAGAAGAGGATAAGAAGTCTAAAAAGGCTTTAGGAAAAATCTTTCAAATCACCCTCCATTAGGTGGAGTAAGCACGAGGCTAGCTAGCAGCCAGGAGAATAGAGTTATCGTCTCAGCCCTATCACAGCCAATGTGATGCTGGGAAAAATAATTTGCTGCATGGAACAGGAGCTCATCTATTTTTTTTTTTTTTTTTTTTTTTTTGAGACAGGGTCTCAACTAGGCTGGCTGGAGTGCAATGACACAATCATAACTCACTGCAGTCTTGAACTCCCAGGCTCAAGAGATGCTCTTGCCTCAGCCTCCCAAGTAGCCAGGACTACAGGTGTACAACACCACACTCAGCTAATTTTTACATTTTTTTTGTAGAGATGGGGTCTTGGTTTGTAGCCCTGGCTGTTACTGAACTCCTGGCTTCAAGCCATCCTTCTCCCTTGGCCTCCCAAGGTGCTGGGATTAGAAGTGTGAATCACAACACTCAGCTAGGGGCTCATCATTTTAAAGCACTTTTGCTTGTACATTTCAGTTGAATCAACTCAAGCCTCTGTTTCCTCAGGTTCCATGATTCTTTGTATAATTCTATACTTACCAGCTATGAGTATAAGCACATCAACAAATCACAGGTACTTCAATTCACGCTTTTATGGCAAGATGTGGAAGAAATGTAAAATTAGGAGTCAGGTGATGTGGGCTCAAATCTTAGCTCTACCCCTTGATACCTGAATGACTCAGGAGTATTTTTGTTTCTATTATGGGATATTAATAAACACCTCATATTGGACAAAGGATGATTAAATGAGAAAAGGATATGAAGGCATCTTGTAAATTCCAAGTAAGGAAACTGTTGACAGTGAATATGATGGTATCTAAAGCTCCATTTGAAATTTCAGATGTGGAGCTGCCTCTTCAATTACTTGATTTATCTGGAGTTCATTCACATTTACACTCACATTTAGGATTGCTCTAAGCCTTTAATGGATTATTCTGTCCCCAGTTAATGAGTATGGATTGCTGCTCTGCTCCAGCTGTCCCCCACCATCCATCCCTATCAGTCCTCCTGTCAGAAGCATACCTGGCCATCAGTGCCAAAGGAGCCACTGGAGCACACTCAGTCAGCAGTTTGGGCATGTCATAATATCTGCTGAATTCACAGGGGCAGGCCTCCAGGTTGAGGTTTTAGTGAAAGCAAAGGGTGCCATCAGGTCTTAGGGAGGTACTGCACTGTTGTGGGGGGCTCTGCCTGGGCACTTCCAGGTGCTTGGCGTGCTTTGTGGTGAAGCCATCCTTGGTGTGGAGCTTGCTGTCACCAGAAGATTGGAGCACTGGGTTTGCCCACATGGGAGGAATCTCAAATATACTTAGTGTCTGCCCAAGAGAAGGAAGCTCAGGTATATTTAGTGTCTACCATGGCCTGCCATCAGGGCTGAGAGGGAGCTCAAAATTGGCAAGAGGCCATGCGGACGTGACAGGCAGCATTCTGGGAACCCAGGGAGACAAGCTGCCTAGGGCAGAGCTTGGGGATGGGGTGACTGGGTCCTACTTGTATCTTCAGTTGTTACAGTGGCCTGAGGCATGGCCCTGAGGTCCCCCTTCTCCTCACAGAGAATGCATGCTTGTGCCTTTTGTCTTGTGGTAACACCTATCATTCATGTGTGGTATCATCACAGTGATTTTGATAAAATTGAGGTAAACAGTATCATCGGGCACCATATATTGAATCTTGGCTGAGAAAGGCTCAGCTCCCACTGTGTCAGACAGATGAGACTGACAGAGACCTGGGAGAACAGATGCTAATGAAAACATAAGGGACTGGCCATTCCAGGATAATAAGAATAAAACAAGGAACAGTAATTACAGTTGGCTGAGTGCCTAGTGAACACTAGTGTACATATATCATCATATTGATTCTCAATAATCCTGTGAGGGAGATATTCTCATTTTGCAGGTGAAAAACTGAGTCCTTGACACAATTATCTCTGTAAATTATTGACTTCTATATTATAAGGGAAAAAGACTTGGAATAAATTGATTAATAATAATCAATTACTGGTTTTTGAGATATCAATGTACTTCTCTCAAAAAGCTCCTTGTTCAAATGTGGCCTAATTTCTTGTTGCTTCAACAAGGTGAAAACATATGGAGCTCTTCCTTCAATGGTTGTGCTTAGGAGACCCTCTGATGAGATTTATTTTAGTCCTTGGAAGATGTAATTGTGGACATAAAAAATCATAAACACACACACATGCACACAACACATATTTAGTGAAATTACTTCATATTTGTTAACTATTATGTTAAAAAATACAATACATTTTTACTTATTCAGAATGGCCTAAGAAAATAAAGAAGTGGAAGCTCAAGTATACTTAGTGTCTACCATGGCCAGCCAGCCGGGGAGAGCTGAGGCGGGGTCTGGACCCAGTGAAAAACATTCATTAGGGCTAATGAATGTTAGCACAGGCTTCCTCCTCACTGGGAGCCCCACTCCATTCTGCTCTGACTTGGGCCCTGTCTCACCAGTGGGGTGTTCTGTCTTAGAAAAGGTTGCTGTCGACCTCACTCAGCGACACTAGGAGTGCATTCTATGAGGGGATGTGCCTATACCTTTGCTTTAACATTCTTTGAATGAGTATAAGAGTTGCTTAATTTCAAAGTTCTTCCTTAGTTAGTATATTTCTTGTAGCATTATGTCTATGTAAGTTAAGCACTTCTGTTCAAAACAGATACTTTTACAATTCAAGATGCCTCTTAATATGCATATTATATATTATGTAATATATTAAAATATACATGAGATATATATTGATTCAGATATTGTAAGAGCAATAAAAATTATCCATAAGAAGGCACTTATGGATCTTACAGTACTTGGGGGACATCATTACATTTGCTTTTTATTATGGCACAATACAATATCGAGGACCAGAGTGATCCGGAAAGAACTGGAGCTTTAGAATGAGACAAATCCAATGTGATAAAATGGTCACGGTGCTTAATCCAGGGAAGTATATATATATGATTTTTATTACATTTTGTTACATTTAAAGTATTTAAAATGTATGAAATTAATGGGGGTATGGTGGAGAAGGTAAGCTCTTGTGATGATTCATAACTTCCTATCATACTTTTTTCTTGTCGATGCTCTATTGTAGAATCAAAGGACATAGCTTTGTAAAAAGTCCAACATATTTGTGCTTGCTCTGAATTAAAATTCATTTGATCTACTGTAGTGTCAATATATGCCATAATACCGAGAATGGAGGAGTCTGAGGCCCTGGTCCATCAACTGACGGTGTGAACTTCACGTCAAGAAGTGAGATTGGTGAATAAGTGAAGACAAAAGGAAAATTGGAGATACAGCTGCATATATGGACCCTGCTCTGAAAATACTCTTTAAAGGTATAAAGATTCTTATTAACAAATTTTATTTGTTCTTTATCTGATCATTATTTTATTTTGATTTATAGAGGAATATATAGAGGGGGATATCTATCTATAAAGACACACATGCTTATGTGTGTATATATAAATATATATGTGTGTGTGTGTGTGTATATATATATAGAGAGAGAGAGAATATATATATATTCTCTAGTCATGCTCCAAATTTGGAGTCTTTTTCTATAGTCTTGAAATTATTAGTGTGATATTGTGATATAATAAGAAATATCATTTAAGGTCTTTGTTCCTGATTCCTGTCATAGAGCTAGTAAAACCTTTGGAATTTCTGAGTGATAGAAGTAAGTGGAGAGTCTTTTGCTATTCCTAATACACCCCTGTTAACCATATATGAGTTTATGCTAATGAGGTGACTCTTATTTTTTCTTTTTTTTATACTTTAAGTTCTAGGGTACATATGCACAACATGCAGGTTTGTTACATATGTATACATGTGCCATGTTGGTGTGCTGCACCCATTAACTCATCATTTACATTAGGTATATCTCTTAATGCTATCCCTCCCCCCAACTCCCTCCCCACAATAGGACCCGGTGTGTGATGCTCCCCTTCCTGTGTGCAAGTGATCTCATTGTTCAGTTCCCATCTATGAGTGAGAACATGCGGTATTTGGTTTTCTGTTCTTGCGATAGTTTGCTGAGAATGATGGTTTCCAGCTGCATCCGTGTCCCTACAAAGGACATGAACTCATCCTTTTTTATGGCTGCATAGTATTCCATGGTGTATATGTGCCACATTTTCTTTTTTTTTTTTTTTAAATTTATTTATTATTATTATGCTTTAAGTTGTAGGGTACATGTGCATAACGTGCAGGTTTGTTACATATGTATACTTGTGCCATGTTGGTGTGCTGCACCCATCAACTCGTCATTTACATCAGGTATAACTCCCAATGCAATCCCTCCCCCCTCCCCCCTCCCCATGATAGGCCCTGGTGTGTGATGTTCCCCTTCCTGAGTCCAAGTGATCTCATTGTTCAGTTCCCACCTATGAGTGAGAACATGCGGTGTTTGGTTTTCTGTTCTTGTGATAGTTTGCTGAGAATGATGGTTTCCAGCTGCA
Source organism: Macaca nemestrina (assembly GCF_043159975.1). Taxonomy (NCBI): domain Eukaryota; kingdom Metazoa; phylum Chordata; class Mammalia; order Primates; family Cercopithecidae; genus Macaca; species Macaca nemestrina. The sequence goes on along the minus strand of NC_092127.1, from coordinate 45,924,122 downwards.
TCCATGTCCCTACAAAGGACACAAACTCATCCTTTTTTATGGCTGCATAGTATTCCATGGTGTATATGTGCCACATTTTCTTAATCCAATCTGTCACTGATGGACATTTGGGTTGATTCCAAGTCTCTGCTATTGTGAATAGTGCTGCAATAAACATACGTGTGCTTGTGTCTTTATAGCAGCATAATTTATAATCCTTTGGGTATATACCCAGTAATGGGATGGCTGGGTCATATGGTACATCTAGTTCTAGATCCTTGAGGAATCGCCATACTGTTTTCCATAATGGTTGAACTACTTTACAATCCCACCAACAGTGTAAAAGTGTTCCTATTTCTCCACATCCTCTCCAGCACCTGTTGTTTCCTGACTTTTTAATGATTGCCATTCTAACTGGTGTGAGATGGTATCTCATTGTGGTTTTGATTTGCATTTCTCTGATGGCCAGTGATGATGAGCATTTTTTCATGTGTCTGTTGGCTGTCTGAATGTCTTCTTTTGAGAAATGTCTGTTCATATCCTTTGCCCACTTTTTGATGGGGTTGTTTGTTTTTTTCTTGTAAATTTGACTGAGTTCTTTATAGGTTCTGGATATTAGCCCTTTGTCAGATGAGTAGATTGCAAAAATTTTCTCCCATTCTGTAGGTTGCCTGTTCACTCTGATGGTAGTTTCTTTTGCTGTGCAGAAGCTCTTTAGTTTAATTAGATCCCATTTGTCAATTTTGGCTTTTGCTGCTGTTGCTTTTGGTGTTTTAGACATGAAGTCCTTGCCCATGACTATGTCCTGAATGGTATTACCTAGGTTTTCTTATAGGAGTTTTATGGTTTTAGATCTAACATTTAAGTCTCTAATCCATCTTGAATTAAATTTTCGTATAAGGAGTAAGGAAAGGATCCAGTTTCAGCTTTCTACTTATGGCTAGCCAATTTTCCCAGCACCATTTATTAAATAGGGAATCCTTTCCCCATTTCTTGTTTCTCTCAGGTTTGTCAAAGATCAGATGGCTGTAGATGTGTGGTATTATTTCTGAGGACTCTGTTCTGTTCCATTGGTCTATATCTTTGTTTTGGTACTAGTACCATGCTGTTTTGGTTACTGTAGCCTTGTAGTATAGTTTGAAGTCAGGTAGTGTGATGCCTCCAGCTTTGTTCTTTTGACTTAGGATTGTCTTGGAGACGCGGGCTCTTTTTTGGTTCCATATGAACTTTAAAGCAGTTTTTTCCAATTCTGTGAAGAAAGTCATTGGTAGCTTGATGTGGATGGCATTGAATCTATAAATTACCTTGGGCAGTATGGCCATTTTCATGATATTGATTCTTCCTATCCATGAGCATGGTATGTTCTTCATTTGTTTGTGTCCTCTTTTATTTCACTGAGCAGTGGTTTGTAGTTCTCCTTGAAGAGGTCCTTTACATCCCTTGTAAGTTGGATTCCTAGGTATTTTATTCTCTTTGAAGCAATTGTGAATGGAAGTTCATTCCTGATTTGGCTCTCTGTTTGTCTGTTACTGGTGTATAAGAATGCTTGTGATTTTTGCACATTAATTTTGTATCCTGAGACTTTGCTGAAGTTGCTTATCAGCTTAAGGAGATTTTGGGCTGAGACAATGGGGTTTTCTAAATATACAATCATGTCATCTGCAAACAGGGACAATTTGACTTCTTCTTTTCCTAACTGAATACCCTTGATTTCTTTCTCTTGCCTGATTGCCCTAGCCAGAACTTCCAACACTATGTTGAATAGGAGTGGTGAGAGAGGGCATCCCTGTCTTGTGCCAGTTTTCAAAGGGAATGCTTCCAGTTTTTGCCCATTCAGTATGATATTGGCTGTGGGTTTGTCATAAATAGCTCTTATTATTTTGAGGTACGTTCCATCAATACCGAATTTATTGAGCGTTTTTAGCATGAAGGGCTGTTGAATTTTGTCAAAAGCCTTTTCTGCATCTATTGAGATAATCATGTGGTTCTTGTCTTTGGTTCTGTTTATATGCTGGATTATGTTTATTGATTTGCGAATGTTGAACCAGCCTTGCATCCCAGGGATGAAGCCCACTTGATCATGGTGGATAAGCTTTTTGATGTGCTGAATCCGGTTTGCCAGTATTTTATTGAGGATTTTTGCATCGATGTTCATCAGGGATATTGGTGTAAAATTCTCTTTTTTTGTTGTGTCTCTGCCAGGCTTTGGTATCAGGATGATGTTGGCCTCATAAAATGAGTTAGGAAGGATTCCCTCTTTTTCTATTGATTGGAATAGTTTCAGAAGGAATGGTACCAACTCCTCCTTGTACCTCTGGTAGAATTCAGCTGTGAATCCATCTGGTCCTGGACTTTTTTTGGTTGGTAGGCTATTAATTATTGCCTCAATTTCAGAGCCTGCTATTGGTCTATTCAGGGATTCAACTTCTTCCTGTTTTAGTCTTGGAAGAGTGTAAGTGTCCAGGAAATTATCCATTTCTTCTAGATTTTCCAGTTTATTTGCGTAGAGGTGTTTATAGTATTCTCTGATGGTAGTTTGTATTTCTGTGGGGTCGGTGGTGATATCCCCTTTATCATTTTTAATTGCGTCAATTTGATTCTTCTCTCTTTTCTTCTTTATTAGTCTAGCTAGCGGTCTGTCAATTTTGTTGATCTTTTCAAAAAACCAGCTCCTGGATTCATTGATTTTTTGGAGGGTTTTTTGTGTCTCTATCTCCTTCAGTTCTGCTCTGATCTTAGTTATTTCTTGCCTTCTGCTAGCTTTCGAATGTGTTTGCTCTTGCTTCTCTAGTTCTTTTAATTGTGATGTTAGAGTGTCAATTTTAGATCTTTCCTGCTTTCTCTTGTGGGCATTTAGTGCTATAAATTTCCCTCTACACACTGCTTTAAATGTGTCCCAGAGATTCTGGTATGTTGTATCTTTGTTCTCATTGGTTTCAAAGAACATCTTTATTTCTGCCTTCATTTTGTTATGTACCCAGTAGTCATTCAGGAGCAGGTTGTTCAGTTTCCATGTAGTTGAGCGGTTTTGATTGAGTTTCTTAGTCCTGAGTTCTAGTTTGATTGCACTGTGGTCTGAGAGACAGTTTGTTATAATTTCTGTTCTTGTACCTTTGCTGAGGAGTGCTTTACTTCCAATTACGTGGTCAATTTTGGAGTAAGTACGATGTGGTGCTGAGAAGAATGTATATTCTGTTGATTTGGGGTGGAGAGTTCTATAGATGTCTATTAGGCCTGCTTGCTGCAGAGATGAGTTCAATTCCTGGATATCCTTGTTAACTTTCTGTCTCGTTGATCTGTCTAATGTTGACAGTGGAGTGTTGAAGTCTCCCATTATTATTGTATCAGAGTCTAAGTCTCTTTGTAAGTCTCTAAGGACTTGCTTTATGAATCTGGGTGCTCCTGTATTGGGTGCATATATATTTAGGATAGTTAGCTCTTCCTGTTGAATTGATCCCTTTACCATTATGTAATGGCCTTCTTTGTCTCTTTTGATCTTTGATGGTTTAAAGTCTGTTTTATCAGAGACTAGTATTGCAACCCCCGCTTTTTTTTGTTTTCCATTTGCTTGGTAAATCTTCCTCCATCCCTTTATTTTGAGCCTATGTATGTCTCTGCGTGTGAGATGGGTCTCCTGAATACAGCAGACTGATGGGTCTTGACTCTTTATCCAGTTTGCCAGTCTGTGTCTTTTAATTGGAGCATTTAGTCCATTTACATTTAAGGTTAAGATTGTTATGTGTGAACTTGATCCTGCCATTATGATATTAACTGGTTATTTTGCTTGTTAGTTGATGCAGTTTCTTCCTAGCCTCGATGGTCTTTACATTTTGGCATGTTTTTGCAATGGCTGGTACCGGTTGTTCCTTTCCATGTTTAGTGCTTCCTTCAGGGTCTCTTGTAAGGCAGGCCTAGTGGTGACAAAATCTCTAAGCATTTGCTTATCTGTAAAGGATTTTATTTCTCCTTCACTTATGAAACTTAGTTTGGCTGGATATGAAATTCTGGGTTTAAAATTCTTTTCTTTAAGAATGTTGAATATTGGCTCCCACTCTCTTCTGGCTGGTAGAGTTTCTGCCGAGAGATCTGCTGTTAGTCTGATGGGCTTCCCTTTGTGGGTAACCCGACCTTTCTCTCTGGCTGCCCTTAAGATTTTTTCCTTCATTTCAACTTTGGTGAATCTGGCAATTATGTGTCTTGGAGTTGCTCTTCTCGAGGAGTATCTTTGTGGCGTTCTCTGTATTTCCTGGATTTGAATGTTGGCCTGCCCTACTAGGTTGGGGAAGTTCTCCTGGATGATATCCTGAAGAGTGTTTTCCAACTTGGTTCCATTTCCCCCCTCACTTTCAGGCACCCCAATCAGACGTAGATTTGGTCTTTTTACATAATCCCATACTTCTTGCAGGCTTTGTTCATTTCTTTTTCTTCTTTTTTCTTTTGGTTTCTCTTCTCGCTTCATTTCATTCATTTGATCCTCAATCGCTGATACTCTTTCTTCCAGTTGATCGAGTCGGTTACTGAAGCTTGTGCATTTGTCACGTATTTCTCGTGTCATGGTTTTCATCTCTTTCATTTCGTTTATGACCTTCTCTGCATTAATTACTCTAGCCATCAATTCTTCCACTTTTTTTTCAAGATTTTTAGTTTCTTTGCGCTGGGTACGTAATTCCTCCTTTAGCTCTGAGAAATTTGATGGACTGAAGCCTTCTTCTCTCATCTCGTGAAAGTCATTCTCTGTCCAGCTTTGATCCGTTGCTGGCGATGAGCTGCGCTCCTTTGCCTGGGGAGATGTGCTCTTATTTTTTGAATTTCCAGCTTTTCTGCCCTGCTTTTTCCCCATCTTTGTGGTTTAATCTGCCTCTGGTCTTTGATGATGGTGATGTACTGATGGGGTTTTGGTGTAGGTGTCCTTCCTGTTTGATAGTTTTCCTTCTAACAGTCAGGACCCTCAGCCGTAGGTCTGTTGGAGATTGCTTGAGGTCCACTCCAGACCCTGTTTGCCTGGGTATCAGCAGCAGAGGCTGCAGAAGATAGAATATTTCTGAACAGCGAGTGTACCTGTCTGATTCTTGCTTTGGAAGCTTCCTCTCAGGGGTGTACTCCACTCTGTGAGGTGTGGGGTGTCAGACTGCCCCTAGTGGGGGATGTCTCCCAGTTAGGCTACTCAGGGGTCAGGGACCCACTTGAGCAGGGAGTCTGTCCCTTCTCAGATCTCAACCTCTGTGTTGGGAGATCCACTGCTCTCTTCAAAGCTGTCAGACAGAGTCGTTTGCGTCTGCAGAGGTTTCTGCTACGTTTGTTATTGTTTACTGTGCCCTGTCCCCAGAGGTGGAGTCTACAGAGACAGGCAGGTTTCCTTGAGCTGCTGTGAGCTCCACCCAGTTCGAGCTTCCCAGCGGCTTTGTTTACCTACTTAAGCCTCAGCAATGGCGGGCGCCCCTCCCCCAGCCTCGCTGCTGCCTTGCCGGTAGATCACAGACTGCTGCGCTAGCAATGAGGGAGGCTCCGTGGGTGTGGGACCCTCCTGGCCAGGTGTGGGATATGATCTCCTGGTGTGCCTGTTTGCTTAAAGCGCAGTATTGGGGTGGGAGTTACCCGATTTTCCAGGTGTTGTGTGTCTCAGTTCCCCTGGCTAGGAAAAGGGATTCCCTTCCCCCTTGCGCTTCCCAGGTGAGGCAATGCCTCGCCCTGCTTCAGCTCTCGCTGGTCAGGCTGCAGCAGCTGACCAGCACCGATCGTCCGGCACTCCCCAGTGAGATGAACCCAGTACCTCAGTTGAAAATGCAGAAATCACCGGTCTTCTGTGTCGCTCGCGCTGGGAGTTGGAGACTGGAGCTGTTCCTATTCGGCCATCTTGCACACATACCATGTGCCACATTTTCTTAATCCAGTCTGTCACTGATGGACATTTGGGTTGATTCCAAGTCTTTGCTATTGTGAATAGTACCACAATTAACATACATGTGCATGTGTCTTTATAGCAGCATGACTTATAATCCTTTGGGTATATCCCCAGTAATGGGATGGCTGGGTCAAATGATATTTCTAGTTCTACATCCTTGAGGAATCGCCACACTGTTTTCCACAATGGATGAACTAGTTTACAGTCCCACCAACAGTGTAAAAGTGTTTCTATTTCTCCACATCCTCTCCAGCACCTGTTGTTTCCTGACTTTTTAATGATTGCCATTCTAACTGGTGTGAGATGGTATCTCATTGTGGTTTTGATTTGCATTTCTCTGATGGCCAGTGATGATGAGCATTTTTTCATGTGTCTGTTGGCTGTATAAATGTCTTCTTTTGAGAAGTGTCTGTTCATATCCTTTGCCCACTTTTTGATGGGGTTGTTTGTTTTTTTCTTGTAAATTTGACTGAGTTCTTTATAGGTTCTGGATATTAGCCCTTTGTCAGATATGTAGATTGCAAAAATTTTCTCCCATTCTGTAGGTTGCCTATTCACTCTGATGGTAGTTTCTTTTGCTGTGCAGAAGCTCTTTAGTTTAATTAGATCCCATTTGTCAATTTTGGCTTTTGTTGCTGTTGCTTTTGGTGTTTTAGACATGAAGTCCTTGCCCATGACTATGTCCTGAATGGTATTACCTAGGGTTTCTTATAGGAGTTTTATGGTTTTAGATCTAACAAGCTAATCCATCTTGAATTAATTTTCGTATAAGGAGTAAGGAAAGGATCCAGTTTCAGCTTTCTACTTATGGCTAGCCATTTTTCCCAGCACCATTTATTAAATAGGGGATCCTTTCCCCATTTCTTGTTTTTGTCAGGTTTGTCAAAGATCAGATGGCTGTAGATGTGTGGTATTATTTCTGAGGGCTCTGTTCTGTTCCATTGGTCTATATTTCTGTTTTGGTACTAGTACCATGCTGTTTTGGTTACTGTAGCCTTGTAGTATAGTTTGAAGTCAGGTAGCATGATGCCTCCAGCTTCGTTCTTTTGACTTAGGATTGTCTTGGCAATGCGGGCTCTTTTTTGGTTCCATATGAACTTTAAAGCAGTTTTTTCCAATTCTGTGAAGAAAGTCATTGGTAGTTTAATGGGGATGGCATTGAATCTATAAATTACCTTGGGCAGTATGGCCATTTTCATGATATTGATTCTTCCTATCCATGAGCATGGTATGTTCTTCCATTTGTTTGTGTCCTCTTTTATTTCACTGAGCAGTGGTTTGTAGTTCTCCTTGAAGAGGTCCTTTACATCCCTTGTAAGTTGGATTCCTAGGTATTTTATTCTCTTTGAAGCTATTGTGAATGGGAGTTCATTCATGATTTGGCTCTCTGTCTGTTACTCGTGTATAAGAATGCTTGTGATTTTTGCACATTGATTTTGTATCCTGAGACTTTGCTGAAGTTGCTTATCAACTTAAGGAGATTTTGGGCTGAGACAATGGGGTTTTCTAAATATACAATCATGTCATCTGCAAACAGGGACAATTTGACTTCATCTTTTCCTAACAGAATGCCCTTTATTTCTTTCTCTTGCCTGATTCCCCTAGCCAGAACTTCCAACACTATGTTGAATCGGAGTGGTAAGAGAGGGTATCCCTGTCTTGTTCCAGTTTTCAAAGGGAATGCTTCCAGTTTTTGCCCATTCAGTATGATATTGGCTGTGGGTTTGTCATAAATAGCTCTTATTATTTTGAGATACGTTCCATCAATACCAAATTTATTGAGCGTTTTTAACATGAAGGAATGTTGAATTTTATCAAGACCTTTTCTGCATCTATTGAGAGAATCATGTGGTTTTTGTCTTTGGTTCTGTTTATATGCTGGATTACGTTTATTGATTTGCATGTGTTCAACCAGCCTTGCATCCCAGGGATGAAGCCCGCTAGATCATGGTGGATAAGCTTTTTGATGTGCTGCTGGATTCGGTTTGTCAGTATTTTATTGAGGATTTTTGCATCGATGTTCATCAGAGATATTGGTCTAAAATTCTCTTTTTTTGTTGTATCTCTGTCAGGCTTTGGTATCAGTATGATGTTGGCCTCGTAAAATGAGTTAGGAGGATTCTCTCTTTTTCTGTTGATTGGAATAGTTTCAGAAGGAATGGTACCAGCTCCTCCTTGTACCTCTGGTAAAATTTGGCTGTGAATCAATCTGGTCCTGGACTTTTTTTGGTTGGTAGGCTATTAATTATTGCCTCAATTTCAGAGCCTGTTATTGGTCTATTCAGGGATTCAACTTCTTCCTGGTTTAGTCTTGGGAGAGTGTAAGTGTCCAGGAAATTATCCATTTCTTCTAGGTTTTGTAGTTTATTTGCATAGAGTTGTTTATAGTATTCTCTGATGGTAGTTTGTATTTCTGTGGGTCGATGGTGATATGCCCTTTATCATTTTTTATTACATCTATTTGATTCTTCTCTCTTTTCTTCTTTATTAGTCTTGCTAGCAGTCTGTCAATTTTGTTGATCTTTTCAAAAAACCAGCTCCTGGATTCACTGATTTTTTGGAGGGTTTTTTTGTGTCTCTATTTCCTTCAGTTCTGCTCGGATCTTAGTTATTTCTTACCTTCTGCTATCTTTTGAATGTGTTTGCTCTTGCTTCTCTTGTTCTTTTAATTGTGATGTTAGGGTGTCAGTTTTAGATCTTTCCTGCTTTCTCTTGTGGGCATTTAGTGCTATAAATTTCCCTCTACACACTGCTTTAAATGTGTCCCAGAGATTCTGGTATGTTGTATCTTTGTTCTCATTGGTTTCAAAGAACATCTTTATTTCTGCCTTCATTTTGTTATGTACCCAGTAGTCATTCAGGAGCAGGTTGTTCAGTTTCCATGTACTTGAGCGGTTTTGGTTGAGTTTCTTAATCCTGAGTTCTAGTTTAATTGCACTGTGGTCTGAGAGACAGTTTGTTATAATTTCTGTTCTTGTACTTTTGCTGAGGAGTGCTTTACTTCCAACTATGTGGTCAATTTTGGAGTAAGTACGATGTGGTGCTGAGAAGAATGTATATTCTGTTGATTTGGGGTGGAGAGTTCTGTAGATGTCTGTTAGGTCTGCCTGGTGCAGAGTTGAGTTCAAATCCTGGATATCCTTATTAACTTTCTGTCTTGTTGATCTGTCTAACGTTGACAGAGGGGTGTTAAATTCTCCTATTATTATTGTATGGGAGTCTAAGTTTCTTTATAAGCCTCTAAGGACTTGCTTTATGAATCTGGGTGCTTCTGTATTGGGTACATATATATTTAGGATAGTTAGCTCTTCCTGATGAATTGATACCTTTACCATTATGTAGTGGCCTTCTTCGTCTCTTTTGATCTTTGATGGTCTAAAGTCTGTTTTATCAGAGACTAGGATTGCAACCCCTGCTTTTTTTTGTTTTCCATTTGCTTGGTAGATCTTCCTCCATCCCTTTGTTTTGAGCCTATGTGTGTCTCTGCATATGAGATGGGTCTTCTCAATACAGCAAACTGATGGGTCTTGACTCTTTATCCAATTTGCCAGTCTGTGTCTTTTAATTGAACCATTTAGTCCATTTATTTTTAAGGTTAATATTGTTATGTGTGAACTTGATCCTGTCATTATGATATTAGCTGGTTACTTTGCTTGCTAGTTGATACAGTTTCTTCCTAGCATCGATGGACTTTACATTTTGACATGTTTTTGCAATGGCTGGTACCTGTTGTTCCTTTCCATGTTTAGTGCTTCCTTCAGGATCTCTTGTAGGGCAGGCCTGGTGGTGACAAAATCTCTCAGCATTTGCTTGTCTGTAAAGGATTTTATTTCTCCTTCACTTCTGAAGCTTAGTTTGGCTGGATATGAAATTCTGGGTTTAAAATTCTTTTCTTTAAGAATGTTGAATATTGGCCCCTACTCTCTTCTGGCTGGTAGAGTTTCTGCTGGGAGATCCGCTGTTAGTTTGATGGGCTTCCCTTTGTGGATAACCCGACCTTTCTCTCTGGCTGCCCTTAACATTTTTTCCTTCATTTCATCTTTGGTGAATCTGACAATTATGTGTCTTGGAGTTGCTCTTCTCTAGGACTATCTTTGTGGCATTCTTGGTATTTCCTGAATTTGAATGTTGGCCTGCCTTGCTAGGTTGGGGAAGTTCTCCAGTGATATCCTGAAGAATGTTTTCCAAGTTGGTTCCATTCTCCCCATCTCTTTCAGGTAGACCAATCAGATGTAGATTTGGTCTTTTCACATAGTGCCATACTTCTTGGAGGCTTTGTTCATTTCTTTTTACTCTTTTTTCTCCACACTTCTCTTCATGCTTCATTTCATTCATTTGATCTTCAATCGCTGATACCCTTTCTTCCAGTTGATCGAGTTGGTTACTGAAGCTTGTGCATTTGTCACGTATTTCTCGTGTTATGGTTTTCATCTCTATCAGTTCTTTTAATGTCATCTCTGCAATGATTATTCTAGTTATCCATTCATCCATTCTTTTTTCAAGGTTTTTAGTTTCTTTGTGCTGGTTACGTAATTCCTCCTCTAGCTCTGAGAAGTTTGATCGACTGAAGCCTTCTTCTCTCAACTCATCAAAGTCATTCTCCGTCCAGCTTTGTTCCCTTGCTGGCGATGAGCTGCATTCCTTTGGAGGGGGAGATGTGCTCTGATTTTTTGAATTTCCAGCTTTTCTGCACTGCTTTTTCCCCATCTTTGTGGTTTTATCTGCCTTTGGTCTTTGATGATGGTGACATACTGATGGGGTTTTGGTGTGGGTGTCCTTTCTGTGTGTTAGTTTTCCTTTTAACAGTCAGGACTCTCAGCTGTACATCTGTTGCAGTTTGCTTGAGGTCCACTCCAGACCCTGTTTGCCTGGGTGTCAGCAGAGGAGGCTGCAGAAGATAGAATATTGCTACACAAATAAGTGTTGCTGTCTGATTCTTGCTCTGGAAGCTTTGTCTCAGGGGTGTACTCCGCTGTGTGAGGTGTGAGGTGTCGGTCTGTACCTAGTGGGGGATGTCTCCCAGTTAGGCTACTCAGGGGTCAGGGACCCACTTGAGCAGGCAGTCTGTCTGTTCTCAGATCCCAGCCTCTGTGCTGGGAGATCTACTGCTCTCTTCAAAGCTATCAGACAGGGGCATTTACCTCTGCCAAGGTTTCTGCTGCTTTTTGTTTAGCTATGCCCTGTCCCCAGAGGAGGAGTCTACAGAGGCAGGCTGGCCTCCTTGAGCTGCGGTGGGCTCCACCCAATTCGAGCTTCCCAGTGGCTTTGTTTACCCACTTAAGCCTCAGCAATGGTGGGCGCCCCTCCCCCAGCCTCACTGCCGCCTTGCAGTCAGATCTCAGACTGCTGTGCTAGCAATGAGGGAGGCTCTGTGGGCATGGGACCCTCTGGGCCTGGTGTGGGATATAATCTCCTGATGTGCCGTTTGCTAAGACTCTTGGTAAAGCACAGTATTAGGGTGGGAGTTACCCGATTTTCCAGGTGTTGTGTGTCTCAATTTCCCTCGGCTAGGAAAAGGGATTCCCTTCCCCCTTGTGCTTCCCAGGTGAGGTGACGCCTTGCCCTGCTTCAGCTCTCGCTAGTTGAGCTGTACCAGCTGACCAGCACCGATTGTCCAGCACTCCCCAGTGAGATGAACCCAGTACCTCAGTTGAAAATGCAGAAATCACCCGTCTTCTGTGTCACTCACGCTGGGAGCTGGAGGCTGGAGCTGTTCTTATTTGGCCATCTTGGGCATGCCCTATGAGGTGAAGGATGGGCTGCTTGCCAGAGGAGCCAGCCATGTGATTACAGGGCTGGAAATTTCAGTTCCACTTCCCAACTTCAAGGGAGGCAAGAAGAGCTGGAGATTAAGTCAATCACCAATGACCAATGATTTAATAAATCATGCCTATAAAATAGAGTCTCCATAAAAACCCTAAATGACAGGGTTTTGAGAGATTCCAAGTCAGTGAATGCATCCACATGGTAGGAGGGTGGTGCATCCCAAACTCCAGGGGACAGAAGCTCCTGTGCCCAGGACTCTTTGGGACCTTGCCCTATGTACCTCTTCATCTGGCTGTTCATTTCTTTTCTTTTTTTTCCTTTTTCTTTTTCTTTTTTTGAGATGGACTCTTGCTCTCTCACACAAGCTAGAGTGCAGTGGCGCAATGTTGGCTCACTGCACCCTCTGTCTCCTGGGTTCAAATGATTCTCCTGCCTCAGCTTCCCACATAGCTGGGATTACAGGCACATGCCACCACACCCGGCTAATTTTTGTATTTTTACTAGAGACAGGGTTTCACTGTGTTGGCCAGGCTGGTCTCAAGCTTCTAACCTCAAGTGGTCTACCCACCTTGGCCTCCCAAAGTTCTGGGATTACAGGTGTAAGACATTGAGCCTGGCCCATCTGGTTGTTCATTTCTATCTATTGTAATATCCTTTATAATAAACCAGTAATAGTAAAGTGTTTCCCTGAGTTCTGTGCTGTTATTGCAAATTATCAAACCTGACAGGTGATTATGGGCATCTCCAATTTGCAGCCAAGTTGTTCAGAAGTATGGTGTCTGAAGTGGGGCAGTCTTGAGGGACAGAGCCCTTCGCCTGTGGGGTCTGATGCTAACTCCAGGTAGGAATCGTAGGGTACCCAGTTGGTATCCCAAGAGTGGGAGAATTGGTTATTGGTGTGGGAAGAACCCACACATTTCATGTAAGAAATGTTGTGAATAGAGGAATAGAATCAGAGTTTTATCTTTGTTTTGTTGTTTTGTTTTGTTTGAGACAGGGTCTTGCTCTGCTGCCCAGGCTGGAGTGCAGTGGCTCACTGCAGCCTCAAACTTCTGGGTTCAAGTAATCCTCTCACCTCAGCCTCACAAGAAGCAGGGACTACAGGCTCAGGCCATCACACCTGGCTAATTTTTTGTTTTCTATAGGGACAGGGTCTCACCGTGTTGCAGTGGCTTGTCTCAAACTCCTGGGCTCACGCAGTCTTCTCGCATTGGCCTCCCAGTGTGCTGAGATTACACCAGCAATGTGTGAGCCACCATGCCCAGGCAAGGAATACTTTTTATTTCATTAGATTTCTTAATTATTACATTATTGGTAGATTAGGCTAATGCCGGACTGCCTACAGCTTCTTTCTAAATATAGGTCTACTAAAGCCTCAGATTGGAATTCCCATTGCTTTCAGGACATTGTATATTTGCTGATGCTGCTTCCAAGTATTACCTCTGTCAGATGAACCGCATTATGTCTTCAGGACAGGGCCTTGAATCTGTACAGAAAGATCCCCTCACAGCAGACACTGAGTGTCGCCTCTGTCTGTATTCTCTGAGCGTGCTTTCTAGTGTTCTTCATTTTACTTCGTTGCCAATACCAGCAAACTCTCCTGATCTCTCCCTGCCTGTGGTACTAGTTTCCTATGGCTGCTAAAACAAATTACTATGAACTTGATGGCTTAAAAAAAACAGAAATTTCTCCTAGTTCTGGAGTTTAGAAGTCCAGAATCAGTATTACTGGAACAAAGCCTAGGTGTTGGCAGGGCTGTGCTGCCTCCAGCAGGAGAATCTACTTCTTGCCTGCCAGCTTCCAATGGCTGCTGGCCTTCCATGGCTTGTAGCCCCCTCACTCCAATCTCTGCCTTTCATAGTCACATTGCATCCTCCTCTTCTGTATGTAACCTCCATCTCACGTCCTCTTATGAGGACTCTTGTGATTACATTTAGGGCCCATTCAGGATAATCTTCCTATCCCAAGATCCTTAATTACACGTGCAAAGATGCTTTTTCTATATAAGGTAAAATCCATAGGTTCCAGGGATTAGGACAAGTCAGCACTAAACATTCCTGCAGGGACTCTATGAGACTTCATCGCAAATTGTGATAATAATAACAGAATGAGGTCATTATAATCTGTTTAATTTCCTTAATTTCATAAATAGCAACAACTTCCTAATGAGCACATATATTTACCGATTAAATAACTTTAGAGTACATTCACAAAAAAAATGACTGATAATCTCATTACCCTCATAGAAAGTTATTACCATTTCCAGGCATTTTCTTTTAGTGTTTTCCATATGTTTAAGGATTGCAATAGCCACATGGTTGCGGATACTCTAGAATTCATACTATTCTATCACGTAGATATCCTATAATTCAGTTAACCATTTCCTGAGTACTGGGCTGCTTATAATTATTTATTATTATAAATAAGGTTAGGAGCAGCAACATTGTGCTGCCTTAGTGACTAACACATTTTTGAATGCTTAGTTGGCAGAAAACCAACTGTGGAGTCATCAGTGTTGGGTTGCTCCCCATAGTTCAGTCTCCTGGGCTGAGCCCTGGTGGGTACAGCATTTCACCAAGGACCTATGGCTGGTGTCTCTGCTCCAGTAAATGATGGCCCTTAGCCGCCTCTTTCATTCACCCTGTCAGTGGACCCCTTAAATTGGGCCCTGGGTACTGAAATAAAATATACAACACCTTTCCATTTAAAGTTTACACAAGAATAGCAACATCTAGTATATCTCCATTACACTTTCCAGCTCTGAGAAAACTAAAATATTAAGTGAGAAAAAAATATTTAATTTTTCTATAAAAATGTTAGCCTAGGGAAGAGTATATAAGGGATGACAAATGAGCCCAATTTTCAATAGTGTGCAATTCCATTCTTGGTAGGAAATCAGGTATTTTTTTCACTCTTTCAGGACACTAGATTACTTTCATTACTGAACTGTAGAATATGCTGTAAGTCATAACTAGAATATACCAGGTTTTATCCTAGAAGCCTAAAAAATGTAATTTTGCTTCTCTGGCACGTCTTAATGGGTAGAAACTGGGAATGAAACAGACTTTATAAAAAGCACTGTTTGTGATATCCTCCCTCCAAAAATATGAATGCCTAAACACTGCATTCATCTGAATGTACCTAAGTAACAAAAAATACAGTGAGAAAGAAAAAGAGTGATTTTCTGGAAAACACTGAAAGAATGGAAATAATTTCGAGTTCAAAACAGATTCCTCCATAACACTGACAATGTGTATTTCCCCTGGGCACACACGTACTCAGCAGGAAATTCAATTGTGGCTTCATCTGGGGCCCGAACCAGGGCATCTGTGGGGTCTCTTAGGTATATCTGAGAGTTATCTTGGTCCATGTGTAGTTTTTCTATTACTTTTTTTCTAACGCATGTGAAGGGGACATATCTCTTTGACCTGAAGAAGCAGCCCAATAACTATTTGTTGAATTTGAGTTTAAAAGATTTTTGACTCTGGGAGTTGGGCAAATTGCAAGGTGTGGGAGGGTGATTTTCTGTTGGTGGATATGCACTCAGACAGGAATCAGACAGAACTGGAAGAGATCTTAACAGAAATCGAGTCCAAATTTCTCATTTTACAGAGCGAGAAGTGAGGTCAAGAGTTATAAGGTAGTTTAGAAAAATATTTTCTCTGATTGGGAAAATGAAAGTCTAGCAAAGAAGCAAAACCTGGGCTAACAGTAGACAAGGGCTTCTTGGCCTATATATGCAGACTATATTACAGTCAAGAGCCTTGTCATCCCCATTCAACATTTGGAAAACATGCATCTGGGAATGGTTTCTATCATACACTATGTTGGCTTGAGAATAAGTTAATGTCTGAAACACAAATTTTAAAAAAAGACTTGCACAAGAAATACCTAAAAAGTAATGATGGGGCACAAAGATGTGGTTTCAAAATAATTTGGGAACTTTGGCTTATGTGGTATTAGCCATATCTCTATATATTGTCAATTTAACATTAGTTAAGAACTAACTGGGCAGTTTGTGAACTACGCAAATCTTCAACTCTTCTTTCTTCTCCTTTCTACTACTTACATTTTCATCACTTTACTGTTTATTATCCTTTTTTTTTTTTTTTGCAAAAGAGTGCAAAGGAATAAAGAGTTGAAAAATATTCCTACCAAGTAGTTCTGATAAAGAGTTGTGAAGAAAAATTGAAGAATTCACTAAAAGAACTTTATATATGGAGAGACAGTTGAAAAGTGTTTCATATGCGGCATCAATCAGTAAAGAGAGGTTAATCTTTTGATTTTAACTTTTGATTTAATTGATCACAGTGGATTTCTTGCTTGCCTCAGAAACAAAGTAAAACAAAATAGAAAAAGAACATGAATACGGTCTAATTCTTCGTGGGCTCAATGTTTTCTATGTATATATATTTCTATTTCCATGCAGTCACATAAATTACATTTCCACATATCACCAGAATATAACACCAATGATGGTACAATATCACTGATATCCCAGAATTGCTAAGATCTATAAACAGTAGAGTTTCATTCTGTTGTTAGGAGACATATCTTGACTCTTTTTTTTCCCTCTTAAAGTCTTTCAATCAAAGGAACTACAAGCACTCTGCTTACAGTCAGTGATGGTATCCTTGATGAAAACAGTAGTTTTATTTGGTTCTCCAAGCACTGCACCAATAGGCATCTGAAGAACTAACTCAAACTTCTCTGGGCCTTCCAAGGTGGGCTGTCCCAGGTCATCAAGGATGGTCACGCGGAATGTCTGCATGCGCACGCCTGGAGCAAAGTCCAGATTTCGGCTGATGCCAACATAATCTGTTCCAGCTAGTGGAAGAGGAAAAGGCACTAGTGAGACAGCAGAATTTGTCATAAGTTTTCCTTCAGAGAAAAATGATCATCATCAACTCTGCGGCATTCTCCTTTGTACCCAGCACTCTCAGGATCATATATTTTGGGTTTGATCCCCAGTAGGGGGAACTTCCATATTCTGCCAAATGCCTTGTAGGCCCTTGTGCCATGCCCACCTGCCATCCTCACCAGGGCTTTACACGTCTAGACCAGGCACATCACCTTCCAACTACTTCCACCAAGATTCTGCCAATTGATGGAAGGATCTCTGAAGGTTGCTTCAATTTGAAATGAAAGGATGTGCCTTTTTAATTTTTAATCTTGATGATAAATATGATACATTTTATTTTGATTAGGTTTCACTCATTCGCTTTTGCCAGACATCTGTTTTAATCTCACAACATTCTGCTCAATGTTATGAAGCCGTGAAGTTCTGCCATTCTCTGCGTTGTTATTAATCATTTTTTCAAGCTGGTCCACCTCACCATACAGCTTCTTTGAGACTTATTTGGAAAGCCATTAAATGTAATGATTGTAACATATAATAATCAATGGAATTAAATAGAAACCCCTGAGTGATATAAATATAAAAATAAATAGAGGAACAGAATATTTATATTGTCTCAAGGTACTCCTCCATAAAATATTAATTGCAAAGGAAAAAAGGGAATATAATGAGGAACCCTGGCAGATACTACCTTCCCCAAGTGACCAAAGTTAACACCACCATAATGGGACAAATGGAAACTGTGTGCCATTTGACAGAATACAATGAAAGGATAGTATCATCTTTGTGATATTCCTGCTGAAAATGCATTACCTGAATCTAATGATGAAAAACCATCAGACAAACCCAAATTTGGAAGACATTCTATATAGTATAATAACTGGGTTATAATCTTCAAAAACATCAAGGTGTTGAGAGGACTGTTGTAGACTGAAGAAAACAAAAGCAGACATGACAGCTAAATATAATGCGTGATTTAGAACTGGATTCTTTTGCTGTAAAGAATGATTTGAGGACAACTGTTGAAATTTGAATGAGGTCTGAGTAGATTATGGAAGTGTATCAAGTTAATTTCTCAGTTTATGCTTGTTTTGTGGTTATACAAGAGAACGTCTTTGAAGGAATTACATTGTAAGTTTTTGGAGACATGGTTCCAAACTTACTCTCAATAGTTGATGAAAAAGAAAAGTATCTCATTCTACTTGTTACTCTTCTGTAAGTTTGAGATTACTCCAAAAATTTTTCTAAAAGGCACCAAATAGTGACATTAAGAAAACAAAACAGAGCCGGGCCCGGTGGATCATTCCTGTGATCCCAGCACTTTGGGAGGCCGAGGCGAGCAGATCACTTGAGGTCAGGAGTTCCAGACCAGCCTGGCCAAAATGGTGAAACCCATTTCTACTAAAAGTACAAAAATTAGCAGGGCATGGTGGTGAGTGCCTGTAGTTACAGCTACTTAGGAGGCTGAGGCTCAAGAATCAATTGAACCTGGGAAGCAGAGGTTTCAGTAAACTGAGATCACGTCACTGTACTCCAGCCTGGGTGACAGAGCGAGAGCCTGTCTCAGAAACAAAAACAAAAGCAAGGTTATAGTGAAAATTACTAAGGCAAGAGAGTAATGGATAAGGTTTTGTAACTCATGGACTTTGACTCAGATCTTGGTTTATTGCTTACTTATACTAATTCTTTAACTTCTTTGAGTCTCAGTTTCTTTTCTTCAACTGCAAAATGGGGATAATGATAGCTACCTTATAAGGTTTATTGTGAAGATTATAGATAGTAGAGCAAGGATGCTAACACAATATCTGGCAAATAGTAGGCATTAAGAACACAGAAGTTATAATTATTAATGTAACAAGGTATATCTTATACATATATACATAAGATTAATATAGTTAACTAACCTGAGCAGATATCAAATATTTTCTAGGTTCAATAGATTATCAAGTATAAACCTTACTTCTACAACTGTACTTGTTAAACCCATGAATCACCACCCCAAGCATGAACATTACTTCTATTAGTTCATCCCTACCAGAGAGCTAGCAGAGGCATCATTACTTTTATGCAAAGAGGTTTATCTAAAGGAATCTAAATTTCTCTTTCAAACCACAAGCAAAGAAGTCCACCTAACCAAATTGGTTTCTTCACTCTTGTTTTCATGGATACACACAGAGTGATAAATGACCCTGTCTGAAAACTTAAAAAAGAATGAAAGAAAGGGGAGAGGAGTGGCAAGATGGCTAACTAGAAGCAGCTAGTGTGTGCCGCTCTCATGGAGAGGACAGAGAGTGGTGAATAAACACACAAGCTCTGCAGCTGGATTATCCAGGTGGACAGGTTGAGACTCATCAAGGAAGCAACATGACCCACAGAGAACAGAGAAGAGTGAGACAGGACAGCTGCCACCTAGGACTGGGGCGAAGCCAGGGGAGGATCCCCATCGTGGGTAAATGGTGAGTGAGAGCTTCCTGGGACCCACAGTTCTTCCATGAGCTTTTGCAACCCTGGGCTCTGGAAATCCCCCATGACCACCCCCACCACTGGCGCCTGCAGACAGACACAGGGAACCGTGCTCAGACTGGTCAGAGCTAAGGCTCAGACATGCATGGAGTCCCAGGGCCCCTGGGAACCCTAAGCTCCTGCTGCCTCACATGCCCCCAGGATTGGGGCTGAATCCACAGAGCTGAAGAGCAGATGGACTATACACCTTGCCTCCACTGAACTCACTAAACAAAGCCCACTGGCTTGGGACCCCCGTGTGGCCACTTGAGCTTACAGGCTGGTAGCAGCCCTGTATTTCCTTGGGATGGAGATCCCAGTGGTAGCAGGCAGGCCTGTTGGTTTTGCCGGTTTGCAGCTCTGGCCCCTGCAGTCTTCAGGCTCTGGAGAGAGCCAAAAGATTGAGAACTAATGTAACCCCCAGCACAGCACAGCTGCCTTATGGAGAAATAGACTGTTTTCCCCATGAGTCCTGCCTCTGCTACCTCTTACTGGGCAGGGCCTCCCGACCTGGGACGCCGGCCACCCCAGCCCCACCTAGGCTCTTGGCTGGTAGCAGCTCTGCACTTCCTTGGGACAGAGCTCCCAGAAGTAGCAGTGCCACCATTTTTGCTGCTCCACAACCCCCACTCCTGCTGAGCTCAGGCTTGGGAGGGAGCAAAGAGATTCAGGACTAACTCAGGCCTCCAGCCCAATGCAGCAGCCTTACAGAAAAGTGCCCAGGCTGTTCTCCATGTGAGTCCCTGCCACTGTTACTCCTCACTGGGCAGGGCCTCTCGACCTGGGAATCCAGCACAGCCACCTTGTCCCCACCTGAACACTTTAATCATTGGTGGCTCTGCATTTCTCTGGGGAGGAAATCCCAAAGACAATGCAAAACCTCTCTGCCATTGCAGCTGCAGTCGTACTGCCCTTACTGCCCTCAGGCTGGGGAAGGAACAAAGGGCTGGTCAAGTTACCAGCACCTCCAGCATGCCACAAACACCATACGGAGAGGAGCTCAGTTTCTCTTTCCTGGGAGCCTCTACTGTTCACCAGGCAGGGCCCTCAGCTCAGGACTGGCTGAGCGGCTGCCCTGCCCCTGGCTGAGCATTCCCACTGGTAGTGGCTCTGTGTCTTCCTGGGCTGGAGCTCCCAGTGGCAACTCACAGCCCCTCTGCCACTGCCACTGCAGTGGTTCTGCCAGTGCTGCCCTCAGACTGGGGAAGGAACAAAGAGTCTGAGGGCTTTACTCCCACCTCTACCTTTCCAGTTGCCATATGGAGAGGAGCCAAGTCTGTTTTCCCTGTGAGCCGCCGACCTTCTGCTCTTCACCAAACAGGTCTCCTGGCTCAAGCCCACAGCACAGCTGCACTACCTCCTGACTGAACATTTCCATTGGCAGTGGCTCTGCATTTCTCTGGGGTGGAGCTCCCAGAGGCAACTGAAAGTTCTTCTGTTACTGCCACTGTAGTGGTACTGCCCTTGCTGCCCCCAGACAGACAAGAAAAGGAACAAAGATTCTGAGTGCTTTACTCACACCTCCAGCTCTTAACTGCCCTAAGGAGAAGAGGCCAGTCTGTCCTCCCTGTGAGCCTCCTGCATCCCCTGCTCATCACCAGGCAGGCCCTCCCCAGTCCCCCAAGCTTGGGCTCAGAATGCAGTCACTCTGATTGTAGTAGCTCTGTGTTTCTCTGGGGTGGAGCTCCAAGAGACAAGTGGAAAACCCTCTGCCATTACCACGGCTAAAGGTCCCTGTCCTCATCGCCCCCAAGCAGGAGAGGACATGTAAAACCTGAGCTTGCCTCAGGGCTGTGGTATATAGCTTAGGAATGCAAAGTCAGGATCTGCAGCCAGCACTCAAGTAAGAGAGGAGCCCACACTGTTAGAGTGCTGAGAGGGAACATGGCTGCAAATGCACAAAGGAGCCATTTGGCTGACAGCCTGCCTACCAGCCATTACACTTACACACCATCTTCTAGATCACAGCCCAAATTTCAAAACCAACAATACTGTGCATATAACACCCTGTGAAACCAAGGACAAGAATTCAGCTACAAATGAAGACCCTGAACAAAGCCTTGGCCCTCTGAAAACATCCAGAAACAAAGTCAACTGACTATACTAAAATTACATCACAGTTAAAGGAAAATAAGCTCACACAGATGAGAAAGAACCAGCATAATAACTCTGGCAACTCAAAAAGCCATAGGGTCTTCCTTCCTCCAAATGACTGCACTAGTTCCCTGGCAATGGTTCTTAACCAGGCTGAAATGACTGAAATGACAGATATAGAATTCAGAATATGGTTAGGAATAACGATAATTGACATTCAGGTGAAAATCAAAACCAATCCAAGGAATCTAGGGATAACAATAAAATGATGTAATAACTGAAAGATGAAATGAAGAAAGAACCAACAAATTTGATAAAGCTGAAAATACACTATAAGAATTTCATAATACAATTGAAAATATTTATTATTTTTAAATTAATTAATTTAATTTTTTTTTTTTTTTGAGACAGGGTCAAACTCTGTTACCCAGACTGGAATGTATGGCTCACCACAGCCTCAACTTCCTGGGCTCAGGGGCTCAGGTGATCTTCCCACTTCAGCCTTCCAAGTAGCTTGGACTACAGGTGCATGCCGCCATGCCTGGCTAATTTTTTTGTATTTTTTAAAGAGATGGGGTTTTGCCATGTTGCCCAGGTTGGTCTTGAACTCCTGGGCTCAAGCAATCCCCCTGCCTAGGCCTCCAAAAGTGCTAGGATTAGAGATGAGAGCTACTGTGCTGGGCCAATTGCAAGTATTATCAACAGAATTGACCAAGCTGAGGAAGGAACCTCATAGCAAAAAGGTTCTCTGAATGAACACAATCAAAAAGAGAAAAGAATAAAAAAGAATGTGCAAAACTTCTTAGAAATATGGGATTATGTAAAGAGACAAAATCTATGACTCATTGGCATCCCTAAAAGAGAGGAAGAGAAACCAAACAACTTGGAAAATATATTTGAAGATATTGTCCATGCAAATTTCCCCAACTTCACTAGAGAGGCCAATATTCAAATTCAGGAAATGCAGAGAACCCTGCAAGATACTGTATAAGACAACTATCCCCAAGACACATAGTCATCAGATTTTCCAAGGTTACATGAAAGACAAAAATATTAAAGGCAGCTAAAGAGAAGAGAAAGGCAGCAAAGAGAACCTCATCAGGCTAATGGCAGACCTTTCAGCAGAAACTCTACAGGCCAGAAGAGACTGGGGGCCTATATTCAGCATTATTAAAAAAAAAAGAAACTCAGCCAAGAATTTTATATCCAGCTTCATCAAAAAAGGAGAAATAAGATCTTTACAGACAAGAAAATATTAAGGGAATCCATTACCATCAGACCTGCCTTACAGGAGGTTTTAAAGGAGCACTAAATATGGAAACATAAGACCGTTATGGCCACCACAAAAACATACTTAAGTACGTAGACCATTGATACTATAAAGCAACTATACAACTGAGTCTGCATAATAAACCAGCTAACAACAAGACGACAGCATTAAATCCTCACATATCAATATTAACCTTGAATGTAAACAGGCTAAATGACCCAATTAAAAGACCATAGAGTTGCAAGTTAGATAAAGAAGAAAGATCCAACCATATGCTGTCTTCAAAAGACCCATCTCACATGCAATGACAGTCATAGGTTCAAAATAAAAGGATGGAGAAAAATCTACCAAACAAACAGAAAACAAAAAAAGCAGGGGTTGCTATTCTAATTTCAGACAAAACAGACTTTAAGCCAACAGTGATTAAAAAAAAAAAAAGACAAAGACAGGCATTATATAATGGTAAAGGGTTTAATTCAACAAGAAGACTTAACTATCCTGAATAATATTTGTGTGCCCAACGGAGGAGTATCCTGATTCATAAAACAAGTCCTTAAAGATCTATGAAGAGACTATAACCATACAATAATATTGGAACCATACAATAATAGAGGGAGACTTCAACACCCTATTGACAGCATTAGACAGACCATCAAGGCAGAAAAGTAACAAAGGTATTTGGGACCTGAATTTGACACTTGACCAAATGGACCTAATAGACATTTATGGAACTCTGCACCCGGAACTAACAGAATATACATTCTTCTCTTCTGCACATAGCACATACTCTAAAATCGACTACACCATTGGCCATAAAAATTATTAGCAAATTCAAAAAATTCAGAAGTATACCAACCACATTCTCAGACTATATAACAATAAAAATAGAAACCAATACCATGAACATCACTCAAAACCATACAATTACATGGAAATTAAACAGCCTGCTACTGAATGACTTCTTGGTAAACAATGTAATTAAGGCAGAAATCAAGAAATTTTTTGAAATCAATGAGAACAAAGATACAACATACCAGAACTTCTGGGACACAGCTAAAGCAGTAGTAAGAGGAAAGTTTATAGTGCTAAATGCTCACATCAAAAAGTTAGAAAGATGTAAAAGTAACAACCCTAACACCACACCAAAAGGTCACAACTGGAAATGAGAAAATGTGGGCATCAATGTACATAGAAGTGTCCTTTTCTTTTCCTGTTGGGTCCTGTTCTTTTTCTGATAAAGCACCTGACAGGTACTCTACAGGAAATGGTATCTAGAATTGTGCCATGCTGTCAGCTAGGCCTTGGTCATCCATGTCAGGAAATGCAAAGGCGAGCAGGGCATGAACACATGCTGTTTGAAGCTAAGGCAAATGCCTGAGTCTGAAGTGGAAACCTCCTACCCTTCAAAGGTCTAATATGTGATGGGATTCTTCCAGGAGCTTGGACTTGCTTGGCCATTATGGGGGTAATTTCATCTGAAATATTATTTATGAGCAGCTTAAGTATCTATAAATATTCTGAACTTTGGAAAAATTAATTTGAGCCCATGACAAGCAAGTGGGTAATAAATGAATCATAAAGGCTGCTGTTTGAATAACGTATTTATTTCATAACTAGCAGAAGTCATTACATATACAAAACACCTACGTGCTGAAACCAGAGAAACTTTCATTCAGAGTCCATCAACAAAGACTAAGCGTGCTTACACTTAACAGACTAGATCCCACCATAAACATGTATCCTGATAATCATATGTTCTTTGTGTGGCCCTCTCACCTTCTGCTGACTCCTGCTCTGACTTTCTGGAGCGCACGATGATGGATGATGGTTGGGAAAGATCAGTGCCTCTTCTCCAAACACAAACCTCCACATAGCCAGCACTTTCATTGACGTGATATTCAGCATCCCCAAAGTGCAGGACAGGTTCTAGAGAAGCAAAAAAAGATAAACTAAGAATGCTTCAGCTTGCCTGGTGTACTGTCTCCTTTGGCCCTGTGTGAGCCTGGGCATTTGTCATAATTGTCAGACATGACGGATCCCATAGGTCTTGTTTTTTTATATAGCTCAGGGAGAACAAAAACAAAAACACACAAAAAACCACATCAGAGTCACATGCCATGACTTTGACTCCAGGAAATGCCATGAGATGAAGTCAGTTGGGATGCTATTCATTTTTCTAAGAACTTTCCATTACATAGAAGAGATTTTCCTACTAGGGAAAATTGGCCAATCAGCTGTAACTCAGGCAAGTGTGCTATTGTTTGGGAAAAGATGGTGGAGAAGTTAGAGAGGCTTTTTTGGCAGGGAGAAAATTGCTCTTCTTGTGGAAGGACAGTTGAGCCAGAATTTTGAGTTTGATCACGATGGCTATGGCTTTTCTTAGGGCATTTGCTGATTACAGGGACAGATGGAAATCCTGGGGCAGTGAATGAGGGGGAGGAGAGATCCTGTTAGCTGAGATGCCAGAAGCACTTCCCCAAGAGGCCAAGAAGTGGCTTCATAGAAAAAGAAGGCTGAAGCAGACCAACCAGCACAGACACCAGGCTTCAGCGGTGGGTAGAAGGGAATTGTACATCTTCTAAAAGGAGGAAGAGGTTGACAATGCGAATGTTGCTTTGGCCAAGCAAATACACCTATCCATACCCCGTTTGCTCTGTTCTAAAAAGTAGCTATGAACTTAGGTGATTATTTAAAGCATATACAAGACTTAGCTGTAACAGTACCTACTATATGTACTGTCATGAAAAAGGTTTTGAGATGAATGCTTTTGTTGGTTGTGACATCTGGAGGCAAAAAATGTAAATATTAGGAAGCAGATTCATCATGGAGGGACGACCCCTTGAGCTTGTCGAATGGAAAATTAGTTATAGAGATGACACCTTTGCAAACATACTGCAATGCATCAGGAGCATATCTGAATTTAAATTCAAATTTTGGAGGCTAGAAATCAGATTTAGTAAATATTTGCTTCAAGGTGTATTTTAGTAGATCTCTTAACTGCTGAGGGAGTAGTAGTAGTAAAACTGCTGAAAGTTTTCCCATGGCATACAAGACCTCTCCCAATCTGATTTGAGTCCATTTTTTCTGGAATCATCTGGTGCCGTACCCCACTCTGTGGCTTGTGTCCCGGTTATGCCAAAGAGCTCCCAATACACTGAACACAGCATGCATTTATGAGCCTCCATCTTTGTTGGTGATGTTCTCTGAGCTGGAATGTGCCAATTTGGCAAATGCCTACTCATTTTTTTAAGGCTTTGATAAAGAGTTGCCTTCTCTGGGAAGCCATATTTATTTCCTCAAGAAATAATCATTCTTCACTCTGTGCTTCCCTAACATTTCAAATAGTTCTATAACTGTAGTAATGGAACACACTTGCAATTTGCTCACCTCAGGCATACAGCAGGCAGATGGCCTGCACTCAGAAAAGGGTGGTGGAGTCATTCTTTCTTTTCTTTTTCATGAACATGTAGTAATTGTACATATTTATGGGGTACATAGTGGTGTTTTGATATATTTATGGCATAGTGATCAGGTCAGGGTAATGTGCATATCCCCTTCTTTCTTCTCTTACCAATAACTTTCTCCTCATTATTGCTAATGGGTGTTTCTGATGCCTCCACGGTTGGGACAGGACAGAAGGCGGAGAGGCAGGAGTAGCAGAAAAGTTATTTCTTGAACACTTTCATGGATGTCAGTACTCTTTGGTCTCGGAAGATGGAAGAAAAGCTGATTCTGTTTATCATGGACACTTTTGCAGGTTCTTTGGCGATCTCTCACTCCCACAGTTGGGTATCTCTTATCTGCAGTTCTCTTGATCAGGATGAAACAGCTCTATTCTGGCTGGTGACTTAATCATTCCTCAACCTATTTAGCATTTGGCAGTACCTCTGTTCAGCCTCTAGATGGCACCTTTGGACGCGACCTAAGACAAGTTCATTCCGGCTCACTCTTGTATGCATGGCTAACATGTGGTCCATGCCAACCTTCCTGCATCCTCTGCCTTGATAAACTCCAGGAATACTGCTTAACCCCAATGCAGTCCCTCTCTTTTGTTCATCCACCAAAGCAGCCAACCAGTTTATCTCCCACATTGAGATTTTCCAGGCAGAGCCAGATCCCAGTTCACTGGGTTCTCCACATTGCAGGTGGCACGCATACCTCCCAAATGGTCTCCTTCGAGCCCCCTCTCTTGATTTAGCATCTCTTTAAAGTGCAAAAATGTTAAATACATTCTAACATGCTGTCCTGTGTTTTTATCAGAGCCTTATGAACTGTTCTCAAGGTCAGGGACCATATTCTATATGCCCTTGTATTTTTAGTGATGCAGTGGCTAGCATATTGACAAAGTCTCAAAAATTCGTCAAATGGACAGTTTTAACTCTCTTCTGATATATTTTGAACTTATTAAAAAGTTTTTTGAAAAAAAAGTCTGGACAAAGTTACCTGCATTTTTAGCAGAGGAATTCTATTGTGTGGCATTGGGGAAGGGCAAGAAGTGAGAAAAGTAAAAAAACATTTGCATCAGTTATACTGTTGTTCAGAGAAAAAAATGTCAGAACTCAAGCCTCTGAATACACTAAGATATAAGACATAAGAGGAGGATAGTGACACTTGGAAAAAATGTCATGAAATTATTTCTAGATGCTCTAGGTATTGAGTATCAGGAGATCTGTCAGAATAGAGAAAATAGCTCCTCCATGTAGCACAGAAGAGTTTCCAAGTACTCTTTACCTTAGCTCTGTCTGAGAAACTGAGATGCTAGCAGTGATTCTAAAGGATGGGCAATTAGGAGAGTATGATGCTTTGACCACACCATATTTATGTTAAATGGATTCCACAGCCATAGATGAGTTTTAATCTCCTTTAAGAGAGAATGTCCTTTACATGAGAATAGGAAAAATAAATACGATGTCAGAAATTAAGCTCTCAGAGAGATAAGATTATCATTTAAAATGAGTTCAGTGTTCATATTCAGAGACATTTAATGCCAAGTTTTGCAGGTGAGGTAACAGAAACAATGTTGGTAAACTGAGAAACCATACAGAACAGAATGGATACCAACAGATGGAAGATAGAAAAATATTTTTCCAGTTGCCTCAGGATAGAAAACAGGTTCTAGAAACAGACTGGTAGGCTTAATCTTTAGAAAAATTCTAGAACTGCTTATTTAAACAGGTTTTGAATTCTGAGAAAAGAAATATAATGCCCATTGGTTAGTATTGGTTCTTTAATATCAGATTTGGCAAAGTCAATTCAATGTTTTTTCAAAAAAATATTTTTTAGTTCAGTTCAATAAACATCTATTGAGCATCCCCTATGTGCTGTAAGCATGGTGCTAGTTACTGGGAATGTAAAGAGATATACAGTCTTGTTTTCGAGATATTTTTGGTATAACAGGGCCTCCACACCAGTTCCTTCTTTAGCAGAAAGGGGCCAGGCACGGTGGCTCATGCCTGTAATCCTAGCACTTTGGGAGGCCGAGGCAGGTGATCACGAGATCAGGAGATCGAGACCATCCTGGCTAACACGGTGAAACCCCGGCTCTACTAAAAATACAAAAAAATTAGCCGGGCGAGGTGGCGGGCGCCTGTAGTCCCAGCTACTCGGAAGGCTGAGGCAGAAGAATGGCGTGAACTCGGGAGGCGGAGCTTGCAGTGAGCTGAGATCGCGCCACTGCTCCAGCCTGGGCAACAGAGCGACACTCCGTCTCAAAAAAAAAAAAAAAAAAAAAAAAGAAAAAAAAAAGAAAAAAGAAACTGCCTTTGAGGCTCAGGAGTCCTGGAGAAAATAAGGTGCTATGTCTTTAAAAATTAATGAGAATTGACCAATGAGAGAGGTGGGAAAAATAGGTAGAGTGGCTAGTAAGAACAAAGACACATAAACATGAAAAACATCTAGCATTTAGGAAGGGATGCAAGAACTCGTTTATTGGTAGTGTGTAAGGTGAGAACAGAGGAATGGTTGGAATGAATTTAGAGAGAAAGATAATCATTTTAGGTAGATGGCACTTGACATTTTAGATTGTATAGAATGTGGAAACCAATTTTAGGCAACGAAAAGGTGTTTGGGTTTTTGTTTTCTGTGTATCTGTCCAGTGTCAGTGTGGGCCATGAATTTAGGAGGAATTAGTGTAACCCATTAGAAAGGTATTGCAATTATTCATGTGAGACATGATGATGATACTACTAGTAGGCAGTAGTATTAGTGATGGAGTGGAAGAGGTGAATATAAGAAGTGCCCTGAACAGCACACAGTGACTAATGCAGCGGCTTCTAGGACGCCCTGCAAATTTCTAGTGTTTGTGGGTGGGAGTGGGAGGCACTAGCTCAGCTGGGAATAAAGCAGGTGGAACAGTGTTGACTGAGGGTAAGAGAAAGAAAGATGATGAGTTTGATTATAGGTGTGTTGAATTTGAGTGGCCTGTGGTGCATTTAAGTAGATATTTCGGAAAAACCCTTTCATGCATGAATCTAGAGTTCAAAAATCAAGCCTCACAGTGGCTCATGCCTGTAATTCCGGCACTTTGGGAGGCTGAGGAGGGGGGATCACTTGAGACCAGGAGTTCGAGACCAGCCTGGGAAACATAGTGAGATCCCATCTCTACAAAAGAATAAATAATTAGCTGGGTGTGGTGCACATGCCTGTAGTCCCAGCTTTGTGGGAGGCGGAGGTAGGAGGATCACTTGAGCCCAGGAGATTGAGGCTGCAGTGAGCCATGATTGTACCATTGCACAGCAGTCTGAGCAAAAGAGCGAGACTCTGTTTCAAAAAATAAAAAATCAAGCTAGGGCCGGAGATAAGATTTGGAAGTCTTAAGCATACAGATTGGGGTTAATCCTATATTAGATGGTATGATCGTCTACTATGGCTGAATAAAAAGAGGATCATAGCGGAGAGCATCAACCCTTGGGGAGAAAGACCGAGTGACAGGAGCCCCAAAAAGAGACCAAAAACAAACAGATGGAAAAATAAGCAAACAAGCAAAAACAAACAAGCAAAAAATAGTTGGCAAGATGGAGAGAGAGGAGTTTGAAACAGGAAAATCAAGAGAGTAAAGAATTTTGAGAAGAATGAGTGGTCACAATGTCAAACGCAGCAAGCATATCCAGAAAGATACATGTAAGCCAACAGTGGATGTCAATGGCAAAATCCCAAAACACATCATATGAAACTTTCAGCTGCATAAAGGAAATTAACTAGAGTGCCCATATGAAAGAAGATAGAAAATCTACTCAGGAAGACCTGCTTAGATAAGCACAGTTTTTATGCCAGTATCTTATAATTTTGACTACTGTTGCTTTGTAAATATTTTGAAATCAGGAAATGTGATGCTTCCAGTTCTGCTCTTCTTTCTCAGAACTGTTTTGGCTTTTAAAATCAATAAATAAATTCAGTACAGATGGAAAATACAAATCAACATACAAAAATCACTAGCATTTCTTTACACTAATAACAAACTATCTGAAAAGAAAATTAGGAAAACAACCCCATTTACATTCAAATACTATCAGAATAAAACACTTAGGCATAAACTTAACTAAGGCAGGGAAAGACTTGTACACTGCACTGAAAACTACAAAACATTGATAAAATAATTAAGAAGACATACATATGGAAAGACATCCTGTGTTCATTAAAATATCCATTCTACTGAAGGCCATCTATAGATTCAAATACCATAAACTGAGTAACTTATAAACAACAGAAATTTATCACAGCTCTGGAGACTTGGAAGTCTAAGATCAAAGCATTGGCAGATTCAGCATCTGGTAATGGTCCACCTTCTAATTCATAGATGTTGCCTTCTTGCTATACACTTACACGACAAAAGAGGTGAGGAGTCTCTTTTAGGTCTCTTACATAAGGGAACTAGTACTGTTCATGAGGGCTCTGCCTTCATAATCTAATCACCTTCCAGAGTCCACACCTCCTAATGCTATCATCTTGGAGGTTAGAATTTCAGCATATAAATTTGGGGGAGACACAAACATTCCGTACACTGCAGTGGCCCTCAGCATCTAGAGTATGGTGGGTTACATCAGTGGTCTGAGGCAGGTAGACAGAAGCCAGTGACTTGGGAAGGCCTCAGTAAAAATCAGAACATTTATGTGTGGTCACATCCTTTTCTTCCCTGCCCAGGTACAAGCTGTAATATCAGCTTGGAGCTGTTTTCTTTTCCCCTGCCCACTCACTTTGCACTGAGCTGGAGGCTGCAGCTGTGGCATGTGCTAGCTTGCTATTACGAACTCTAGTTTTGTTCTCAGTAGTAGCTTCTGGACATCTATGGTATGTGAGGTTGTTAGTGCTCAGTGAGAGGTGACACAGAAGCCAGTGTTTTGTGCATGCCCCTTATCTGAAGAGAGAAATATAACTTGGGGAACTACTACTTAAAAATCTAGTGGTTAGTCTTCACATTTTCTGAGTCATGCTGGCATCCAGCATGAGCTGGAGAATAGTCTGTGCCCTGGAGCAGAGGCATCAGAATTTTTAAAGAAGCCCTTAAATCTTTCCAACTGGTTGTAGTGGTCTTATTAAATCTGACAGTGGCTAGCATAAAAAGGAACAAAGTAATGGCATTTGCAGCAACCTGGATGGAATTGGAGACCATTATTCTAAGTGAAGTAACTCAGGAATGGAAAAGTAAACATCATTTTGTTCTCACTTATAAGTGGGAGCTAAGCTGTGAGGACTTTAAGGATACAATGGACTTTGGGGACTCAGGAAAAAGGGTGGGAGGTGGGTGAGGGATAAAAGAATACTCATTGGGTACAGTGTACACTGTTTGGGCGATGGGTGCACCAAAATCTCAAAAATCACCTCTAAAGATCTTATTTATGTAACCAAACACCACCTGTTCCCCAAAACCCTATTGATATAATAAAAGAAATGACAAATGCATTAGTTTAGACCTTAACCTTGTGTGCTTTCTATATAAAAAATAAAAAAGTTGTTTTGAACTTTGCAGTTGCCATTTAAACTATAATATGCTGTCAGCATAATGAGTCTAACAGTAAAATAATCCTAGGTCTACTTCTCCCAAGGTTACCTTCAAATATAAAAGTTGCAAAACTTCATAAAAAGATCTGACAATGGTTAGGAGAATATAATCCATTTTCTTTAAGATTCAGCATAAAACCTAAAATAAATGTAACATAACTAACAAATATGAACTGTATGTGATTAAATATCTTGTTTACTAAATACTAAATGCAGAAGAGCTTAAGATATCACAGAGGCTGAAAAGACCACGCACAGCCAACATCTCTGCCTGATAACTACTTTTTATCAGTGCTATCATTTCTATCTCAAGCAGGGGTGGTCACTGGTCACTTCATTCTGGGAATGCTCTTTTCTCCTTTCTGTTTCTAAAGTCTTTGTTTGTTTGTTTGTTTGAGATGTTGGGTAATGGCCTCTAAAATATTTTCTTTCATTAACTTTAAACTAAAAAATAAGGTCCAAAATTAAAATTATGATATTTTAAAAACCTGTAGCAATTGTTTTATTATACAACTCGCCCTAGAAAGCATAATGGTTCTATTTCTTCTGAACAGTTTCCTGGGTTTTTACAGCATAGCAATATATGCCTTTCACATTTTAAAAACTTTTATGTGTTGAAGTTTATCTTGGTCTATAACCATATTTTCAAAAAGTTGAATGTGCTGATATCACCAAAATGACACTTCGTTTATGCACAATTTTTTCCTTACAATGTTTTCTTAAATCTGTCAACATTCTGTTAGATGCCCATTTAATGACCAAGACACTAAACTAGCTGGTAATATTTGTAGGCAAATTTTATGCAAGTTTTCCAAATCCTACTGCCTCAGGACAAAATATATAACCCTCTGTGAAACTGGACGATTCTTTTTGTGGCAGGTTACTAGAGTTTTCAAATCACGTACTAAAAATTGAAAGAAAGTCTTTACTAGTTGAGCGGAGATAGTATAAAGTGCTTATACATAGGACAGACACATTTTTCAATTTTATCTTGCCCTTGATACAGGTCCAGTGGAAGTTAGGTTCTAAAGCCAGGTGAATAAATGTGAAGTTGCCATTCATTCAGTCAGCAAACATTTATTAGGCGGATACCATGGCCTCCACTCTCATGGAGCTGATGCTTTTATAATGGCTGTCTTGGCAGTGTGGGCCAGGGAGTCTGTTGTCCCTGGCCTGGGGTAATGTTAGTCTGTGGTTGCTCCTATACTTTTTCTTTTCTTTGTCTTACTCCATGATATTTGTCCTTATAAAAGTATTTCTTCAGGTGATCCATTTGACAGGGGATATTCAATCTCTGCTTAAGGAAGCTAACATTTCCTGGAGTCCAGCAAAATAGAATAAAATTCCCCAGCTCCATCTGGAAAAAAAAAAAAAACTTGCCCTTGAACAACTTGGGTACATCTTCAGGTTGCTAGATATTGTGTCATCACTTGGCCTAAATGAAAACATGCTTT
Source organism: Macaca nemestrina (assembly GCF_043159975.1). NCBI lineage: Eukaryota > Metazoa > Chordata > Mammalia > Primates > Cercopithecidae > Macaca > Macaca nemestrina. The sequence continues at coordinate 45,891,300 of NC_092127.1, read as the reverse complement.
CGTTACAAGATGATGTATTTGACTCTCCTCAAAAGGAAGCATTATTGGTATCTAACATGTGCCTAGACTGGTAAACTATATGTAAAATCCTAAACCTGGGAAATGAACGTGTGCTTTTCCCAGTATTTTCTCAAATAGTCGCTGTTGAAGGACACATGTTTTATTTCTGACTGAAATGACAACTAAACTACTGCTGGAGACACACCACACACAGGAATTTGACAGGTGGCTAATGCTTAGAAACTCAAATTAACAGAATTATCATTTTATGTCATTATTCTTTAAAAATTATAATTATGTGGGGAGTGCACTAATAATGCTTGTGGTTGCTTCCTCAAGGCCAAAATAAAATGATACCATTCAAAGGGATCATTAGACTCACGAGTGGCAAAATCTGAATATCTCTAGGGTAGGGACTAAAGCAGAAGTATCTCCCACAAAAGTCATACACTGACAGCTGCCAAATGAGTGCCCCATGGGGGACTTGACGATGGGAGGAAGTCACACCTCAGAATGTTACAAACCAATACCTGCTCAAAATATCATTAACTCTGACAGGAGATTCTGTCAGAGTTAAATATCATTAACCCTGGAGATTGAGCTGTTTTAGGGCACTCAGTAGACTCAAGCTTGGGCTTAAAGGAATGTGACCAAGTGTAACTTCAGTAGAGTCAGGCTGGGTTAGCATGGTTACATCTGCAGCATGGCCGACTGTTTTGTGCTGTATTTAAAGGAAAATGGCTTTAGCTGAAGTTAGCTCTGCATGAAACCTAGAAAAGAGCAAGCAGCCAAAAGAAGGAAAAATGGGTTACCTGTTTCTAGCCATCTTAAGACGAAAGGTACTCTGACCTTGGATGTTTACTCTTCAGGACCCTCAGCATTTATTTGCCCAGGATGGAGATAGCTGTATTGGCTTGATGGGGTTTCTCAGATCCCATCATCATCAGTTTCCTGCTTATGAAGTGGTTGCCCCGTAGAGCCTCCTTTAAGGAGAGAATCTATTAACCAGGGGACTCTGCTTTTCAGTTTTCTTTGACTTTGGTTTTCACTGTAATTTATAATTTGTCATTTTGGCACATACATCATGTCTCTTGTGGGTCTGCATCCTGTCTCTGTGCCCACAGACAAAATTGAGCTTCTAGACCTCTGACTCTGTCAGGCCATGGACTGCAGTGACGAACCAAGGAACTGCTTCTACACGGCTGGGAGACATCTAGGTAGTTTTAGAAATCTGAAAAGAGTGTTACATCACTTTGCTTTGTAAAGAGATTGTGCAATGTACATCATCTTATGAATATCTAACCTTAAAATGATTTTGATACGTTTTCTCAGATTTCTAGGATAAAAATCAGTGGCAATCAGCTGTTATTGTTTGTCTCATTTCTTTTCTCCCAGTTGTCTCTGACTGTGATGACCTCATATGTGAAATGCCAAATGCAGTCTGCACTTTAGACATAGTTGATCAATTTAATACATTCTGTAGCCTCAGTAGAATGACATATTTCTGAATGAGGAATGCCAGATAAAGGAACAACTTAATGAGAATATGTTGATTCAGAAATAATTTGTATATTATCTATATGAGAAAGAAAAAAAACCTTTTTATCTGAGAAATGTTAGTCCCTTTAAGTTATCCAGCCCAGAGAGGCATTTAAAATGTAACACCTGTCACATCCCACTCCCCCTTGAGCTAAATAATATACTTCTTGAAGTCACTTGCTATGGGGACTCTAAGCAGCCATAAAATGTCATACACCCTATAATTCAACAGTGTATAGCCAACCACCAACCAATGTTATTTCTGTAAACCAATGAGAATTCCTGACAAACAACTTTTTGTAATTGCCTTCTGATACAGTTTGGATATTTTTTCCTTCCAAATCTCTTGCTGAAATGTGATCCTCAGTGTTGGAGGTGAGGCCAGGTGGAAAGTGTTTGGGTCGGGGGTTGGCTCTCTCATGAACATCTTGGTGCCATCCTCAAAGTAATGGGTGAGTTCTTGCTGTATGAGTACCCACATGATCTGATTGTTTAAAGAGCCTGGCACCTCCTCCCCTCTCTCTGTTGCTTCTCTCTTGCCATGTGATCTGCACATGCCAGCGCCCCTTCCCCTTCTGCCAGGAGTGGACCTTCCTGAGGCCTTCACCAGAAGCAGATGTTGGCACCATGTTTCCTACATTCCACAGAACCGTGGCCCAAATAAACCTTTTTTCTTTATAAATTACCCAGCCTCAGGACTCCTTTATAGCAACACAAATGGACTAAGACACTCCATCTCCTGATTTGCTCCTTTTTCTCTAAAAACTTGAGCCTCTTCTTCACTCTCTGGAACACTCTCCAGGGCAACCTGGACGTTGTCCCGGGCTGCAGTCCTCAACCTTGGCTCGGATAAACTCTATATTAATTTTGCCTCAACTTCTTCCTTTTAGGTGAACATATTCAGGATACTAATAAAATACTTAAAAGTTATCTATTTTTCATTAATTATTAATATCTTAAGTGATAAAAATAAGGGCAGATCTCAAATCTCAGGGGTGCTGAGAACTCAAGAGCACAACCAAAATCACTTAGGAAGCTCCTGAAAGGTAACTGGAAGCCAAAACTTGAGAACTTGCCTCCTTTTAAAATTAAATAATATTAATAATTTTAATTAATAATATTATCAATATTTTAATTTTAATAATTATTAATAAATAATTATTTAATAATTAATCATTAATTAATTAATATGTAATATTAATATATAATATATATGATTAATATATAATGTTAATTAATATATAATATATATGATTACTCTATAATATTAATTAATATATAATATATAATATTAATAATATTAAATAATATTTAGTGTGACTTCATGAACAAATCACACAGATGACCATGTATGTGGATTCTAGCATTACATTTTAAGCTTTGCAATGTGCTTGATCCTCAATAAATGTTACAGAATCTGAATGCAAGTTCCCACAATCCAGTAATTATAAATAATGATTTGCTCAGATAAGTATATAGCAATTCAGATTGTGAATTCACTGAACTATGAATCTTCCATCATTATTTCTGTGCATATTTTTTTCCTCCATTAAGAAGGCTTAATTCATTCAAGGATAATCTAATTAAAGATCGAATTGGGTAGGATAGAAGGCAGAGATAGACTTCGTAGTCCTGTACTAAGCAAGTGGCAGGTCACTACGAATGTCTCTTGAATGAATTATCTACCTGTTAAGAGTCTACTAAAACCATTTCAAATAACATTGTAAATTAATCATTGGATCATATACTGGATTTTGTGTAATTTTCTTCCTTTCTCTGTTTTTTCCTTCTTTTTTATATTTAATACTGGAAATTTTCTCAAGTTCTCTTCTGAACATTGGAGGATTTAAAACTACCAAGTTTTAAGTAAAAATTAAGTAGGAATATGGCAGGGCGCAAGGGTATAATATTTCTTCAAGAAATAGATATTAAGACTTCTACTTGTTTTTACATATCCCTGTATAAATAACTACTCTCACAGTTAAGTACAATGTAGCTCATCTTATTAACTTTATTGTTCACCTGACGGCTTTGTTATTCATACAATGCTGTGGCACTAACAAAATTCAAGTGTTTTGGTTTCATTTTTGGAATTTAATTAGTGTTATTCTATTGTTTCAGTGGCCACTATGATTCGCAGATGTAACTTTACTATTTGAAATATAAACAACAGAGTCAAAGAGAGAGAAAAATGTAGCCAAAGTGGTTTGCCAGGATATGCACTGGATTAATTAAGAAAGTGGTGATTACAAAGAAAGCCATTTACATTCTTTATTCTCTTCCTTCCTCTGACTTTCATGTGCAGCCAATAAAGACACTATCATTTCAAATTCCTACCACTTAACTCCAAATACTGAGAGGCAAATAATTTACTACTTTATAAGTGAGCAAAAAGTCTCCTTTTATTATCTTACAATGTTTATTTACTTGCTACTTCATAAACAAAGTGGTAATTTAATGCCATTTCTATTTTTCTGAAAAGTCAAGCATACCTAAATGTGTTCTTGGGTAAGTTACTTATACTGGCTCATGGTTCTTTTTTCCCTTATGGCCATTTTTCATTTCTACACAGACATTTGCTCAGCCTACGAGATGACTGGCAGAATGTACCAGCCCCTTTTATTTCAGATTTTTGTTCACTTATTAAGTAGCATGTTGTTTGCATCTCTTTCTTCAAAATTTTTACCGATGAACAATTAGATTCTTTGTTCAGTTGTACACACACAGCCAGCAGGTCTCCACATAAAATGAGACAATGCTACAGAGCCCACAGTATTTAAACAGGATCAAGGTACATTACAAAATCCTGTTGTTCACCTGTGTGGAGACAGCCAACATCAAAGGGCTGGCATCTGCTCCAAAGTATCTACTTTTTGACTATGTGCATATGAAAACATGTTCTTCAAGGGTTTGCTTGCTAAATGGTACCTGTGAAATTACTATATTATGGAATATAGTAACTTTTTTTTTTTTGCAAACACTTGAAAAAAGCTGCAACCCTTTTAAACTAACAATGGGGTCAAACTTTGGTGACTGGTGATTTCCTGTGGGTTTTGAACATGAAGGTAGCTTTTCGTTATCAGAAACACTAGATGGCCACCAGTATCACTGCAGTTAGTAACTTTAAAAGGAAGAAAATATTATTTGTGGAAGATTTGGCCATTTCTTAGGGGTAAATGCATCCTACAACCATATCACTGAAGGATCATAGTAGAGTGCAAAAGAGTTATGGACTCAGAGGCAGAAATCTGGGCTTTAACTGACTGGGCAAACTGGAAAAACCACTTAGTGTATTTAGCCTCAACAATGAGGAGGCTGAACCACATGATCTCTAGGTCCTTTTTTATTTCTAAGATTTCATGCTTCTATGAATCTAGAAGGATTTTTATCTATTTCTTGTCCTTAGCAAGATTTACGTACAAACAACTTAGGTAATATTATATTGTATATTCTCTTCTTAGAAGTATTCCAAAAAATATCTCTCCACTGTATATTTTGATAGCTATAACTTTACCAGAAAAATTTTCTTAAGTTTGAACCTGAGTTGCAATGGCTGAAAGTTATTATTAATATCCTTTATTTAGTCTCTAGGAAAACTCCAGAATAGTGTTCCCCCCTTGATTATATAATGGTTGTATTCTTCACTGCTGCATCCTCTGTGCCTAGCAGAGTTCCTGACACATGGTAGGGGCTCAACAAATGCTTTTGGAACTATATACATTAATAAACAAGTAGTTCTTCATAAATGTAAAGCATGAGGATTATTATTAATCCTATTGAATAAAAGAATTGGCCTATGGCATTCCTGCACAGTCTTGAATTGCATTCTTGATATCTCCTCATTTATGACTTTGCTCAAGCTGTTTCCTCCACCTGAAATGCTATTGTCCTTCCTTTCTCTATCCTCAAGTTCCACCTACCCATCCAGACACAGCACAAATGGTACTTTTTTTCTTGAGTTCTTCCAGCTAGAAGAAATCTCTGCTTTTTCTTGATTCCCTTTGTCCTTCATCTGAGCCTTCCTTGCCTTAATCACTTTTTACCTTGCTCTGCAGTTGGTTCACAGTGTTGCTAGAAGAGGAATTGAAGATTTAGGAAAAGGACATGCAGTCAGAAGGGGGAACTCAACGATTAAGAGTTAGGTTGAGCATCCTTGACTTACACTCAAATGTTCAATACTCTTGCAGGATTATGAGTGTAGAAGAGAAGGCTGTATTTGCTTAATGACAAGAAGAGATCATCTTTTCATTTCATTTCCACACCAGTCACTAAATTTTCTACTTATAAACTGGTTTCTTATATAGATGTTTCCTCCAGAAACAATACTGATGGCATTAATTTCCTTTTGTTGCTGTAATAAATTACCACAAATTTAGTGGCTTAAAACAACAAAAATTTATTCTACTACAGTTCTGCAAGTCAGAAGTCTAACTAAAATAAAGGGTGTTGACAGGGCTGTGTTCTAACTGGAGGCTTCAGGAGGAAATCCATCTCCTTGCCTTTTCTAGCTTCTACAGGCTGCCTGCATTCCTCAGCTTGTCATCCTTTCCTCCAGCTTCAAAGTGCATCACTTCAACCTCTGGTTTCAGTCATCAGCTTCCCTTTTTCTCTGTGATTCTCTTGCCTCTCTTTTATAAGGACCCTGCTGATTACTCTGGGATCACTTGGGTAACTCAGGAAAATCTCTCCATCTCAACAGCCTTAACTTAATCAGATATGCAAAGTCCCTTTTGCCATGTAAGGTAACACATTCACACTTTTGGTGGTTAGAATGTGGATATCTTTGGGGTCCATTATGCAGCCTATATTAATGACCAAAGAGTTTGGATGTCTGCTCTTTTGACAGCCATTCACTTGTTATTATATAAACACTAATATTTTGGTTAAGGAGCTCTCTCATTCTTTTTTAAGGTGGTCCCCAGAGTCACTTCAGTTCTGAGCATACCAACAAAGTCATATAATGTCACCTCACCTGAATCCCATTAAATTGCTTGTTTAGATCTCATATATGTTGGGTGCTTTATGCCTGTCTCTAGTTTTTGTAGTTTTCAAGTAAGCTCTGGTGTTTGAGCCTATTCTAATTGTTAGGTAAAGAGCTTGCAGAAAACATACTTCTTTTTTTTTTTTTTTTTTTTTTGAGATGGAGTCTTACTCTGTCGCCCAGGCTGGGGTGCAGTGGCTGGATCTCAGCTCACTGCAAGCTCCACCTCCCGGGTTTACGCCATTCTCCTGCCTCAGCCTCCTGAGTAGCTGGGACTACAGGCGCCCGCCACCTTGCCCGGCTAGTTTTTTGTATTTTTTAGTAGAGATGGGGTTTCACCGTGTTAGCCAGGATGGTCTTGATCTCCTGACCTCGTGATCCACCCGTCTCGGCCTCCCAAAGTGCTGGGATTACAGGCTTGAGCCACCGCGCCCGGCCAAAAACATACTTCTTATTGAGGAAGAAGAGATAGAATAATTGAAGGTCAGACAACCTCATCGTGTTTGCTTAAAATTTTCAGGATAGTTTTAAAAGAAATTTCCTTCTAATTATCTGGGTAAAATCATATAATACACTTGCTTATCAAAATGTAACTCAATATGTGCTTGCAAAATGTTAGAGCATGTCCAGCGTATAGACATATCACTTCAGTTATATGTCTTCTGGCACTTAGCTTGGAAAGAATAGCATGAATCAAACAGGGGTAGGCCTTGGAAAAATAAAAGTCAAAATGGATAGCTTAAAACGCGAGACCATTCAAGTTCTTGCTTCACTAATTAACTCCCTTTTTTACTTGTTTAGAGCAAAACTTTGACATATATTTTTCTAAGTTCATGACAAAATTTTAATGGAAAAACTCAGCCTACAGGATGCATCATTTTTGTGTATTGGTGGTGTTTATTAACTAATGCCTTCTTCTTAGAATGACTTAAGAATCATAGAATTATGGAGTGAAAGGGTTCCTAGAGACAACCTAATCAATCCCCTTATTTCATGATTGGGAAACAGAGCCCCAGATAGCTCGACGTAGCCAAGGTTACCCAGAGAGAGTGTGTCTCAGGCTTAGAATCCAAGTCTCCAGGCCCCCAGCACAAGCTTTTCTGACTCTGTTGTTCCACTTTTGATTCTCTTCCTTTTCTCTACCATTTCCTTCATTGTGTACCTTGACCTATTACTAGCTCCAGTAGAGAAGAATAACGGAGACTGTTCTGACGCCAATCTTTCTGGCTAAGAAAAGGTGTGGTAGTGAAGGGAAAAGGGATTTGAAGCTATGTGTTTACAAATTTCAACTTTTCATGTTAATTCTTCATCATCATGGAAAAGCAAGCATTGATTATAAAAAGAAGGATATACTGTGAAGTAGACTATGTAGAAAAATGTTAAATAACTTTCCCTTTCTCCCTTCTCACTCTGCCTGGCTAACACCTTCTTGGTCTGTAGTACTCGGTGTAGGTAAATCTTTCCTAACGGCTTGGTAAGAGATAGTCGCTTTAGCAATATCCTAATCGTAGCCCTGTAATTAAAAAAAAATTCTAATCTTTTAAGCAGGCTTCAGAAACCACATAATGCCATGTCATCATTTTTTTTCTTTCAGAGTGTCCTCATTTCTCAATTTGTTTTCCATATTAATCAACTAGACTTGACCATGTAGGGATTTTTCAGATGTCTCAACCAGACAAATTTACTCAGATTCTACTTCTCTTCTGTTGGCAAATCAGCAGATACTTTTTATAAGATAATGTGAGTAGCGTTTCTCTTTCCAAAACAACTTCTTTCTAATGAAACTGGAAAATCAAGGCTAATTTTCCTATTGGACACTTCTTCCTATCTCTTTGGTTTAACAGAAAATATATACAATTATACATTTCCATAAAGGAATATATTGAAAATTTATTCAAATTATTTTAAGAAAAACAATCTTTGTTTTAATTCCAATGAAGAAATTTTTGAAAAGTACATGATGAAGAAAGCATGGATCTCAGGGCCTATCCTTATCCTTAGCTCTTGATACTTGTAAAGATGTGTTTCAGAACTGAAATTAGTCCTTGAAAATTCTTTTTTCTTTATAATGGAGCAAAACTAGTCTACTGAAAATTTCAGAGATCTGGTCCACAGGGTGAAATATTCCCAAGCAAAGCCATTTAGGAGATTAAACAACAAACAAACAAACAAAAGGCCACTTTCAATCTTGCTCATATTTTCCCTTGTTCTATGGTTGTTATGAAGACATAATTTTAAACAGAACACAATAGTACATGATAAATTTACCGTACCTACCTGGAGAGTATAAACTGTTCAAACTTTACAAATCTGTGTTTATCTCTTGGCACAGCTCTCAGTTTAATGGAAGCTTTGTGATGCATCCATAAAGCAGTCACATTAATTTTGGGTCTGTAATAACAGCCCAGCCTAACCCTTCTTAGATCTGAGCTCAGCAGCTCACAGCCACTCAAATCCTGACAGAAGCATGGTTGAGAGATGAAGCAGTCAAACTAATTTGAGAGTAGTAATAAAACAGTCTGATCCTGGCCCTGTCTTTATTACCATTTTCTGTTAAAAGTGCTCCTTATAGAAAGGGCAGGTGAGACCTAGGAAAATCATACTGGGCTTGATACTTTATGGCATGTCTGGGAGGGGAGGGTTGGTGTTTAGGAATGAGGTTCCCCTCTCTTCTCTGGCTAAATTTCAGCTGGGATCCCCAGGGACTGGAGCAAACGCCCTGCTAGGTAACCATAAAAAGAGGTCCAGATGCTGACACACTGGGCTCCATCTTATCCTTGTGCTGCTTAACAACTCATGCACTTGCTGTGAGGGATGATCCTTGTGCTGCTAAGATGAAGGTCCTCTTGGGGTAGTCCTGGTTGGGTAATTAGACACTTGACTTAGGTCCTCTCCCTGGCTTCCTTCTAAGTCTTAGGTCACCTCCTTGGGCTGTGCTTTTTCTTTTGTCAAGTTAAGTCATACCCAAATATTTAATCTTCCTGCATGGCTGTTTTGTCATTGGTGTTGGTGATGTCTATGTATTTGAAGAGCTACTCACAGTTTTTGGAGATAAAAGAACATCGAATATTCTTTTAAAAGATAATTTAAGCTACATTGGCCTTTCAACTGTTGGGGGAAAGTGTGAGAAGGCAGCCACTGCCAAAGGTTGGGAAGCAAGAAATGGACTTACCATCATAACGATCAGCCAGAATAGTGACCTTAGCGGTGGGGAATCTGGCTCCCAGCTGTCCTCCCACTGGCAGCCTCAGTGAAACACTGAAGGATTCCTCCTCTTCATAAAGGGAGTCATCAATGATCAGGATCCGGCAGGTCTTCTGTGTCTCGTTCTTGTCAAAGTGGAGGATGCTGGTGTGGTCTTCTGGACGTGAGATGTAATCAGAGAATAACACTGTGGAAGAAATCGTACCTGTGGCAGAACCTACAGCAATGTGAGAAGGAACAGGGAAGTTGAGAAGAAATGGAATTCCAAACAAGAAGCCTGTTTGTTTTCTTTAACGCATTTTTAGATAATAGCTATCTGAATGATCCAACACACTTACCTCTTATGCTCACAAATATTAATATTGTAAGAAGAAAGCTTTTGGAATAGACTGTGGTATTTTGACATGATCTAGATTTAGCAATTTTTAAATAGAGTGTATTGAATAAGGTTTGTTTATATTAGGGGCTAAACAAACAGGATCACAGGATGCTAGGGCTGGCTTAGCTCAATTATTTCATATTACAGATGAGAAAACTGAGGTGTAGTGAAATTAGGACTAGAGAATCCACAGCATGAAAATAGTATAGATTTTTTTTCCTGCTGTGCTCTACCCACAGCGGCATAGCTGTGAGCAGCATCTATGTAATCTGATCATCACACACCCTAACTAGAGTTCTTTGTATCACACCATAATACAGCCAGAAAATTATATCTTATTTTACAAGGAGTGCAAGATTGATTAGAGGATTTCAGTTTAGAATCAGTGTGTTTTAAATGTTATTTTAATAATTTACTTACATTAAAATTCATCAACGTAAATGCACAGTTTGAAGAGTTTTGACAAATGCATATAATCATGTGACCACCACCACAATCATAAAACGTTTTTATCCATCCACAAAAGTTGACTTGTGTTTCTTGCAATCCATCTCCTTCCCTGTCTCTCAGGCCTTGGAAATCACAAATCTGCTTTGCGTCATTATAGATTTATTTGCCTTTATGAGAAATTTCATACAAATGAAGCATATGTTTTGATTCTTTCATTTAGCACAATGCTTTTGAGATTCATCCATGTACCGTGACATGTTTTCCCTTTTATTGCTGACTACTGTTTCCCACTGTGTGGCTATACCACAGTTTGGTTATCCATTTACTGGTTGATAATTTGGGTTATTTCTAGTTCTTGGCAATTGTGAGTAATGCTTTTATGAATATTCAAGTACGAGTCTTTGAGTGGGTATATATGGGTTGGTGCAAAAGCAATTGCGGTTTTCCCATTACTTTTAATAGCAATAACCACAATTACTTTTGCACAACCCCCCAATTTTTTTTTCTAGAATACTTAGGAGTAGGATTCCTAGGTTTTGATGCATTTTTGCAGTTTTAAAACAGTAACACATAGGCTTAGGGCTAAAAGACTGAAAAGTATTCTTTGTAATTTAAATGATTTAGGCAGACCAGATTTAGGCAGAACAAAGACTACGAAATAGTAACCTATTATACCAGATAGGAAGTTTTTGAAAAGTATAAATATTTCCCACCATACCTCACTTTAATAAGAAGCAATAAGGAGATGATAGTGAGATTCTGGACTGGATGCTCCAGTCTTGTAAGAGTCTTTCTTGCTTATAGCTATGGTACATGCATATATGCATGATGACCCCAATGCCCACTGTCATCTAAACATCAGTACAAGTTGGTGTCCATCACTGCATGTTGCCTGTATAGATCTAAGTTGCTAAAACATGACAGTGGTCTCCAACTGACTTCAGATGCTTTGCTCGAAAGGGCACTGACTCACAAAGTATTTCAGAATGGTTTTTTATTTGAAAGAACAAAAATTTTAGAATTATTCGGAAGTAACAAATGGACTGTTTTGTTATTCTGGAATCATAAAAATTGTTAGAGCTGGCGAGTTGATGAGAATAAAATGTGTTTGCTAGGTCAGAGGGCAGAAACTGATCAAAATGGACAGGCACAAGGGGGACTATCACTTGGTGGGGAGGCTAGCTGAGTTTCAGTGGTAGTCTATGCTTTGAAACCTTATTATTTCATGAGATTCCTTCTCTGGGGAAACCTATGCATGAAAAAGTTCTCCACACTCAAGTCAACCAGGATAGGCTGGCTCTTGGGATGTGAGACATAGTGCTATCACTGAATGCCTAAGACAGGCACTCTCCAGTTAAATGGGGAAAGAGATAAGTGGCTAGCAATATAGAAAGGCTCTCAAGATGAGATGATACACTGTCAGGGAGACTTTCTGTGTTCTCCGGCACACAGACAAAGGGAAAAGGTCTTAAGCTCTTACAACAATCTGATTAAATAGCAAACAACTTTTGGAATGTCTTTTTAAAGAGCCAGATGTTTAAAAAGAACTATACCTTGGAGAACACAGTTCTCAATTTTGCCTAGCCATCAAGTGTGCATTATGCTGGTTGACAGGCAATATGACAAAGAACCTTGTCAGAAACTGCATGTTAACTCCTCGAGAAAAATGTCAAAAGAAAAATGTCAAAAATGTCTACTGTACACACTAGACTTGCATGGTAACTAACACTGTCTTCACTGAATATAACTATCTGTATTAAACCTCTTTCTCAATATATACCACCTAACGAATATTCAAATAATGATTTATTTGTAGTTCATGAAACAAAAGCAATTGAGATTTTTTCTTTTTCTGTTAAATTTTTTTTTATATTTGACCAATCCACTGGTCAACATAGATATGACATTTAAGTAGGTTGATTTCTGGGTTAAATGAAAGACTGAAATATAATACTTCTTGAAAATCATTTGGCAATTGAACTTTTCTAAAGCAGAAATCAAGACAATATATTTTAGCAAGATTTTTAAACAAGAGCTGGTGAAAAAAGTTGTCTAAGTAAATTGTATTTAATAAAAAAATTCAGTTGATCTAAGTGGAACATTCCTTTTAGGATTCTAGAAAATTTACTTTGGGCAACTCTTTCAGCAGTTATATTCAATAGTTAAGAATGTGAATACTGACATTCATTTACGTAAAAAACAAACAATATTTTATCTGTAGCAAGTTAAGAATCCTCAGGACTGGAAAAATTCTGTTCTGAAAACATCAAGTATATTCTGAGATAAAAGATAAGGTCCCTGGCAATGGTCTGTATATATCCCATATTTAACAGTGAAGAGGCTTCAAGGGGTATAAATGTATGATTTCCAGGTTGGTATCAAAGACACTTATTGGGTCTCAAGCCTTGTTTGGGTGGCTTGACCAGTGGTAGTGCATAGCATCTTTGTGAGAAATATTACAGAAGATTCATTTTTTTTGCAGGGGTAGATTATGAGGCATGATGGATGACAGTTTTAATGGGTATGGGTTTAGTTCTCCAAAATTAAGGGTTAGAACCAAAGACTCATTTCATGTTAACCTAGGAGTTCCCTCCCTTAGCATGGCGATGTGCTCTCCAAACAAGGCACATGAAAGCTGATTTGCAATAATTGCTGATTTTTGTTGTATTAATATTCCCACCATAGCCAACTTCAACTATCAATGTGAAGTCACTGAGCACAGAGTAGGGAAGAGGTACACAGAATCAGCTTTTAGGAGCAGTTACTGGCTGGATCCAGCATACCACTCTATCCATGATGATGATGGCATCGATTTTCTCTGTCCAGGCCTCCCTCACCTCACTGGCAGCCTGAGAATTTGTGAAGTTACTTTACAAATTAATTATTTATTTACAAAAGAGTATTTATGGCTCAGTCTCTGTGGCTACATATTACACTTGCTTTACAAAAATCATAAATGTTAAAATCAGAGAGAAAGTCCTATTAATGCACTACACTAAAGGGTAATTAAATCATTATATTATGCTGTTTGATTATGAGGTGGCCAGGGCATTTTATCAATGAGAAAATTGAGGCAGAGAATGCCCCATGATAGCCAAGGAGTCAAAGACCCATCTCCTGACAGTCAGCCTGGGGCATTTTTTACTTTCTCACATTGTCTTTAGTTATTTGATGACTTGATTATAAATTCTTTTAAACACACGATTTTCTTTTAATATGTACATTTTAATAGGACAGCAAGACAAGCAATCACCCTCTTTAAAGTGCAGCAGCTAACAGCTGGTTGGAGCAGGATGCTTTTGGAGCCCCAGGCAAAAGTCACTTTATGCCCCAGGAGTGCTGATGATTCAAGGGAGATGGGAGAACCAGAGGAGAGAGGAGGAGGGTAGCAAAGGCTTGACTGGAGCATCCTGGGAGCATCTATCTAGAGGGGACTTTGGGACTTTTGTTTCCAGCAGACTGGCCAGTCAGGTACTCTGGGATGCCTGTACATTAAAAAACAAGTAGAAAAAATAATGATTCTGGCTTTTCTGTTCTCATAGGAAGTAGGGAATATCGTCGAGTGTAAAAAAAAAACAAAACCCACAAACAAAACAAAATTGAAATTAAAAATACCTAAAACGGGCCGGGCGCGGTGGCTCAAGCCTGTAATCCCAGCACTTTGGGAGGCCGAGGCGGGTGGATCACGAGGTCAGGAGATCGAGACCATCCTGGCTAACATGGTGAAACCCCGTCTCTACTAAAAATACAAAAAACTAGCCGGGCGTGGTGGCGGGCGCCTGTAGTCCCAGCTACTCGGAGGCTGAGGCGGGAGAATGGCGTGAGCCCGGGAGGCGGAGCTTGCAGTGAGCCGAGATCGCGCCACTGCACTCCAGCCTGGGCGACACAGCGAGACTCCGTCTCAAAAAAAAAAAAAAAACAAACAAAACAAAACAAAACAAAAAAACTAAAACGAACCGTAAAAACCCTCCCCCAACCTGAAATCCCATAACCCACAGAAGGGATTCTCATTCAGAAGGTGGTATCCCCCCAAGAGCAAGTGCACTATCACCATTGCAGGTGGAGACGGGGCTTAGGCACAGGGCACCTCACAGAGCTGACCCGGAAGCTATGGTTACGCCTGAGGATACAGGGCTGCAGGAGTGTGTCTGGAGCAGTAGTACCCTCTGAATCCTGGAAAGCGAAGCAAACTTTTCTTGGAGGAAAACATTTTCAAGCGAAGCCCTCAGATCTTTCACAGATTCAGATCAAATACATGTAAGATTTTAGATGCATAGAAAAAAAAATCTCTACAAAGACGACTTTTAGATGAAAAACAAACTTCTTAACAATGGAAGCCAGAATATGCTGGAATAATAACTTTAAAATGCTGGGAGAGAATTACTGCCAACCTAGAATTTCGAGACTGGAGTTGAAATAAAGACAGGTTCTGATAAACAGAAAATGGTGAGAGTTTACCCCCAGAAAACCTGCAGTAAGGGAACTTTTAAACCATGTGATTTGTACTTCAGGAACAGAAAATGATAATCCCCGCAAACTGTCTGAGATGCAAAGTATAACCTCTATAACCTATGAACACACCTACAACTAAATAAATCAACACAGAGAATCTTTTTTAAAAGGAAAGAAAGAAGAAAGTCTTTCACCTGGACATGCTTGGAACCCTTTAAGAATTAGCCGCTTTTGGCCGGGCATGGTGGCTCACGCCTGTAATCCCAGAACTCTGGGAGGCTGAGGCGGACGGATCATGAGATCAGGAGATCGAGACCATCCTGGCTAACACGGTCAAACCCCGTCTTTACTTAAAAAAAAAAAATTAAAAAAAAAAAAAAATAGCCGGGCGTGGTGGCGGGCGCCTGTAGCCCCAGCTACATGGGAGGCTGAGGCCAGAGAACGGTATGAACCCAGGAGGCGGAGCTTGCAGTGAACTGAGATTGCACCACTGCACTCCAGCCGGGGCAACAGAACGAGACTCCGTCTCAAAAAAAAAAAAAAAAAAAAGAAAAAAAGAATTATCTGCTTTCTACCTCCATCTTAGGAGATGACCCAGAGAAAAAGTCCAATCAGAGAAGTGGGGCGGGGTCCATGGCTTGTGGTTTACTACACAGTTCTTTTTTAACTGGATAGAGTAGTTGAAAACCTCAACATATTTGACTTGGGCCTGACCAAAAACCACAGGATGATTCAATGCTGTTCCTACTCATTTGGTTTTCGGTTCTGTGGTTTGCTCTTCATTGGCTGTTCCTTCCAAGAAGGCAATTTTTTAACAAGAGAGTGACTAATGAGAAGAAAAAGATGAATGAGATTTTTCTTAAGAATGAAACAGGGCCAAGAAATGTCTAATTTGCAAGTCTTTACTTAAAGAATCCTTGTGCTTAAAACATTTCATTATAGAGCAATAGTTTTGAGTTGGGCTGATTTTACCTGCTGGGGACACTTGGCAATGTCTGGTGACATTTTTGGGGGTCACAGATGGAAGTGGGGGATGCATCTAGATGCTAGATACTTGCGTCTAGTATATAGAGAGCAGGGATGCTGCTTAACATTTTACAAAGCACAGGACAGCCCCCACAATAAATAGTTATTCAGAACATTAATGGTGCCAAGGTTGAGAAGAGGAACAAGAATAAATTCTCCTCTGCCCTGGAAGACAGAGGATTTGGCAGTAAACAGATTATTTTAAGATATTTAAAACCACTACAAGGACAAACCTTTGTAATGCATCTTCAAGATCTTCATGTTTGTTGCATTTGGCTATATATCCAGAGACAGCCTTATTGCCTGTTCTTTAACTAAGATTTCCTCTTGAAAGCACCAGATATAGCCAGCTCCATATAATGTTAGCAACTCTTGTGTTTAAGCTAGTTTTCCTCTGTTTGGGAAGGAAAAAGTGAAGAGGAGAAAAAACAAGCTAGGTGAGGTACTCCTTGAGGGCTTTCTCCTTAGCTAGCTGATCACTGAAAGGATGTGCCAAATTCTTTCTGCCACTGGTGCATTGGGGCTCTAGTTTGGGTTTTGCAATAATGGGCAAGTGCTTGGGAGCTAGGGGGTGTGGTTGAGGCTGGGGGGACTAGCTATTATAGAAAGTGTACTCATGCTTTGCTCTGGGCTTCAAGCTGGGCTTCTTCTTGTATTAGTGGCATATTCTCTGTCTACAACCAAAGTGTCCAGCAGACAATGGTGCTAAGGTCTCTTAGATGTGAATGAAAGAGATGAGATGGTGAACAGCCCAGTTGGATAGATCATATGTCATTGCTAAGCTGGAAGAATTCACCGAGGGTCTGTCTGTTCTTCCCTCGGGAAGAGCTATGCTGCAGAAGGACCATCCAAATGAATAGGGAGGCTCAGAGTGTCTGGCAGGGAGTCAGCTATGATGAGGCGGTGCCGCTTCCCCACGTGGGAGGGCTACATCTAACTTTAGCTTCTCATAGGATTCCCTTATGTAATCCAACTTCCCACATGATTTCCAGATGTGAAAGCTGGCATGCCTGGAAAACTCCCTGCATGGCTGGTGCACAAGTCAGACTGCTTGACACCTGAGCCTTGACCCCCAGATCCCCACATAAGAAGGTATTTTCATGTTTGTGGTTAAAAAAAAGAAAGGAAAAAGAAAAAATAGGATATAACAGGGTCGGGGCCCTTCCTGGAACACTAAGCCACTGTATGCATGGTAGCATCTTGACTCTTGCATACCTCTTGCTGGAACTGAAACTGAGGGCTAAGCTGATTAAGTTTGCCAAATTTAACCTGCCTTGCTTGCTTTTAACAGCTTACTTATCGCTTATCTTAAAACTCCCTTTAGCAGCCAAGTAGGGTGGCACACACCTGTAGTCCCAGCACCTTAGGAAGCCAAATCAGGAGAATCGCTTGAGGCCAGGAGTTTGAGACCAGCCTGGGCAACATAGCGAGAACTTCGTCTCTACAAAAAAATTTAGAAATTAGCCATGCATATTGGTTGGTGCCTGTAGTCCCAGCTACTCCAGAGGCTGAGGTGGAAGGATGGCTTGAGCCTAGGAGTTTGATCCTGCAGTGAGCTGTGATGGAGTCACTGCACTCCTGCCTGGGTGATAGAGTGAGACCCTGTCTCAAAATCCTCCCTCCACCTACCAAGAAACCAACAACAAAAAGCTCCCACTTGCAAATCACTTAGCCAAACAATACATAACTAAACTCCCACTAGCATCCTTATAGATAACATCTCTGACTGGGGCACTAGAGTAATGTTGCTTAAATTGTTTTTCAGGAACTAGGGGGCAGCTCTTGTCCATTTCAAGCTGTTGAGACCACTGACCCTTTAACTGGGCCTGCTCCAGTGCCCAAAGAGTGATCTTCTTATGTCAGAGGGTCAAAAGCTGTAACCTCAGATTATGCTAACACTGCCATTTTGTGCATACGTGTCCTATGAAGAACCATGTAGCTTGATTAGTTTTGCACAGAAGCCCCAATTGCCTCACTTTTCCTACTTGCCAATCACCTTTCCCCATGCTTTAGAAGACCCTGCTTTCTATTCCATAAGTACTCCCAAACCCTCTTTTCAAAGAGATGAATTTGATTCGTTCTCTTGTATCTTTGTATGGTGGCCTTGTGAAGGAAATTGTTTTCTCTTTTGCAAAACTTGTCACCACAGTGATTGGCTTGCTATGCACAAGCAGAATGAACCTGGCCAGTAACAGAATTACAAACATGAATGTTGTAAATCTTCTTATACTCATATCGTGTGCCATTGTGGTATTTGTCCTCACCTACTCACCATGTATAGGATGAAAGTTCAATTCGGTTACTTAAACTCTCTGGAAGTCATGTTAAGGTAAATGTTTAACAATTACTTATTTTCACAAATAAAATGAACATGAGCTACATACACAGTGCAATGGAAAGCAGACTCATGCTTTGTATGTTACTAATAATTCACAAATACTAAACATGGCTACAGGTAAGTGAAGGAGGCAACTAGTTTTACGCTGTGTTTTGCTGGGGATCTCAAGGTCCTACCATTAAAGTTTCCATCTACCAAGGTACTGCCTGCCCCTGCTAAATGATTAGTGCCCCATCAGTGTTTACAAACAGTGTTGTGGGGGTATTACTTAAAAAACAAAAAAACAAAAAACAAAAAACAAAAACATTGTTTGGGAGAGGAAGAAAAGCTGGAGGAATAAATTCTCTCTTGCTGACATATCAACAAGTAGGAGCATTGATTTTGAGAGACTGAATATACAGAGGGACAATGGCCATACCATACATAAAAAGAGAACTCCGGCCCACAGCTGCAGCAATGAGTCCAGGAAGCCAAGCCACCACCTCTGTAGCAATCAGCAATCAAATGGTCAAGACTTATTCAATAACTGCCAGTTTCCCTGATTTCTGCTCCCACTTCTAATTTAAGACCAAGCAGAGAGAGCCAAATATGCCCTCCTAACCAATCATATAGGATGCCTGCTTCTACTGGGCCAGTCTCCAGATTCCCAGGCCAACAGCTTCCAATCAGGGCATACCTGATACCTTTCCTTTTTCCACTATAAAGCTTTCTCATGCTTCTGCCTGCTGGCGAGTCTCTGCCACATGCAAGTGATGGTGGCTGACATACTACAGCAAGCTCTAAATAAATAGCCTTTTCTTGTTGTCATTTGAGTGGTCTTCATTTATTTCCGCAATTTTCGTTTTCTACATAGTTACTAATGAGATGTTAGAGAATATGATCCTGAGGGGATGAGACATGAGACAGCTAAATCTGGCTGTATAGAGGTGGTCAAAAAGAATGGAACCTTGTTTTGGTTGCAAAGATGCCTGAATTCATGGTGGGGGGTATCTGTGGTTGTGAGATAGGGAGAGAGGAGGAGAAGAGAAACTGAGTAGTATATACAGACTATTTTATAATATTGCCCAGAGGCAATACTATTACAAATAAGAATCTTTAATTTATAATTTTTTGACCAGCATATATAAACTCTTTTGACACAAGATGTCTCATCTGACTTTCACAAATGTCTCATTTGACTAGCCCCTTTGTGGGTTAGTTAAAATAGTTATTTTAATCCCAATTTTGAATAAAGTGTTATCCCTGGTTGAGGAGACCGGCTAAGAACAGTAGGGCACCTGCACAGAGTCAGCAAAGGGGGTTCGCAGCAGGGCGTGCATGATGAGGGGCCCACGCATCCAGCATCTTAACTCTGCTTTGCTCACCCCCTGTGCTACTCCCAGCATTACCACAGTCCTGTTCTCATCATCTTATTCCTGCAAACAGGACCCCACAGAGCCTCATACCTTGACGTGTGGAGCAAATGACGATTAGTTCCTGGCTTGCATCTCCAGATCGTCTTACTGGAATCAAAAGTTCCCCAACGTCCTCTTCTATTTTGTATTCTGCCTCTGGAATATAAACTGTTGATTCTAGAAAAGACAGCAGAAGACTTTTCACGAAGATTTAGATTTGATCGGTGATATCTGAACACACCTGAGCAGAAATGTACAAAGTCTTTGACCCTTATATTTTCCAACAAGATTAACTGCATTAAATGTAGTGAGAATGGGAAACATTATTTATTATTGAGTGGAGCTGGAGAGGCAGTGGAATTGGGTTTAGGAGACCTCTTTTGAAAGGTTAAAAAGGATAGCCAGCATTAAAAAGGAAAACAAAAATCCTGCAGGAATTTCATGTCTTTTTTTTCTTCTCAGATCAAAGTTTAAGTCTTCTCAGTGGAGATCACATATTTCTGTCCTTGCTTTACTTTTACTGTTTATTTTAAAATATTTTAACAATGAAGTAATCTAATTCATTAATGAAGAAAACTGTTTTCATGCTTCATTCAACAAACCGCTTATTTAATATTTATTAAGCAGACACTGTGCTGGTCATTTAATAGGCTGAGAAAAATAAACTACAGGTCCTTCCCTCAATTTTAAAGATCATATTACTGCTGAAATTTACTGAGTTGTGTATATGTGCACACACGTTTGTGTGTGTGTATGTGTGTGTGTGCATACACCTAGACGTCATCGAAACATTCACTGAAATATCCATATGAATATAGGTCATGTCTTGTTGATGGGATTATGTGTACTATTTTGGTGGGGAGAGATTTTAGATGTTTTCTAAGGCTTTTTATTAAGCATGCATTGTGCAATTAAAATATAGGTGTTTGTTTACAAATAAAATTTTAGAGGAGGTTGTTCCAACTCATAGTGTGAAGTGGATAACTGCAGTAACTATCTATGAAACCACATTTTATTTCCTCAGTTCTTTTCCTTATGTTATATATACACCTAGATTCTTCCTTTTAGTGATGCAAGCTAAAAGGGAAAAGATTGTAGGCAATCATATATACATACGTATTTTTTTGAGACAGGATCTTGTTCTGTCACCCAGGCTGGAGGAGTGCAATTTCGTGATCTCAGCTCACTGAAACCTTTGCCTCCTGAGTTCAAGCAATTCTCATGCCTCAGCCTCTTGAGTAGCTGGGATTACAGGCATGCGCTACCAGGTCTGGCTAAATTTTGTATTTTTAATTGAGACGGGGTTTCACCACGTTGGCCAGGCTGGTCTCGAACTCCTGGACTCAAGTGATCTGCCTGTCTCAGCCTCCCAAAGTGCTGAGATTACAGGAATGAGCCACTGCACCCAGCTGGCAATCACCATTTTTTTTTTTCATTTTGGAACTATTACTAAATGATAATTCAGAATTCAATGTTAAATTATCTAGCTATTATATATTAATTTTTTTCTTTTTTACTTTTCTGCCTACATTAGCTTCAACAGATACAAGTATCAACCTCCAGGAAGACACTGGCCCTGAGGCGCAGGGAGAAAAGACCAGTGATAATTTTCTTTCCTCCATTTTACCTATATGGTAGTCTACTATCTTGACATCTTTCAATTCAAAACGTTGGCATCATGGAAGAAGCTAAAAGTAAATTAAAGTTATCAATGTCGTATGAAAAAAATTGATACAATAGGACTAAGTTATTCAGTCATGCCCTCTGTTTTTTCCAATCTGGAAAGCCTGTTTCTATCTGCTCTTCTAATCAAAATCCCATTTATTTTTCAAGATTCAGCTCAAACCCTGCCTCTTTCATGAGCCTTAATTACTTGGGACCATGATGACCTATATTCTTCTCCTTGAACTCTTAGTGTTTCTCCCATGTGTCTTACATTTACTTCATAACTGATTCATGTATCGAAGTGTTGTTCTCAACAAAACTGGTCTGATACCTTGTTCATTAGGTGGTGGGGGCAATGTTTTCTACTTCTTTTGTACCTGCCAAAGTGCAGAGCATATGAACACTACTTCTCAAATTATGTTTTAAGAAAACTGGAACTTAGAGATTTTAAAAGACATTCCTTGGAGATGATGAAAAAAAAAAAATCCACAGTTCAAACTAACAAAACTAAACTAAACTAAATCGGTTTCCTTATAGGAGAGTTTCTCAGAATCTTAAATATGCTAACATGAATTATGATGCCTAAAAAGAGGGATGAAGTTTGAAATAGTTCCTAGACTTGTTTGACCATGGAAAGCTTTCCATCCCCTGTAGATGTCTATTACACTAACGTTCTCTTATGTAGTTCAGAGCATGCTAATGCAGGGATTCTTCACTGAGTCTTGTGGAACTTAAGGCCTGCTCCCTGGTTGTAAGCTACGCACTTCCAGGTGCTACATGACCTCTTTTAACTACTGTGTGTAATCAATGTACTTAATTAAAATTCAAAGATGAACACTAATCCCCACCCCCCTTTAGGGAATATTCTTCTACTTCCAAAAAAGGGGCAGCAAGCAGTGTAATTACTGCTTAGATTTTTTTTCCCTTTTAATTTATCTGGGGAGATACTTGCTGAAAGAATGAATCCATAAAACGAACCAATGAATTCAAGGACATTATGTACAATAATAACAGAACTTCAGGAAACACATGTTGAAACAAATGAGTTGGCTCCAGGAGCCACATCTAGGACAATGGATATCTAAGTTCTCATTTAATCTGGCTGTGAAAAGATGGTGGCCCTGGAATGAACCCTGAGGATTAGCCATCTGGGAGCAGAGCTGCTTGGTACCTATGGTGTGTAGAAAGCCTGCAGTAAGATCTTGTATATATATTACAGGAATGCTGGTACAGATCCTCCTCATTTTAATCCTCCTGTATTCTCTTTCAAAAATCCTGAGAGCAAACGAAAAATTATTGTCTATAAAGTAATTTACTTCACTTTAAATCCTAAATGGATATGAACACATCTAGTGGCTTACAGAGCCTGAGGGAAGTGGGAATGCTGGAAATGGAGCCAAGAACCTGTACTGGTTAATAAAGCAAATCAATCAGTATCACATACCATCTCCAGGGTCCACAATTTCAACCGTTGCCATTTCGGGAAACTCCAGTACAGCCATGAGAGGTTCTGACAGAATGATCTGGAAGGTCTCTGAAGTCTCATATTCATTGTCAGGTATGATTCTCACCCTCCATGTGGCTGTAGTCTGTCCAGGATTGAATTGGACCTGTTTATTGGTCTTCCATTTGAAATCTTTGTCTCTTTTTGCAGTTTCATCTTTGGTACCAATGCCTGAATAAAAATAAAAAAACCTATAAATATAAAGTCAAGTGACTGAAGGCATAGTCTCCTTTCAAAGTGGTTTCTATTGTTAACAAAAGTAGATAACATAGAAATTGTTTCTTTTAATGCTCCCAAAAGACACCTGTAAATGATCTTTCTTGGCTAAGAGAGTATAAGTAAGCAGAATTGAATAGAATTGAGAAGAAAACATGGAAAGGGGATTGACAGAAAGAACAGAGAACAGTCTTATTTAACTTATTTATTCTAGCACATGCTTATTGAGATCCTCTGATGTGCCAAACTCTACCAGATACTGGGGATTCAGAGATGAATAAAAAATTGTCCCAGCCCCCAGAAAGTTCATAGTCTCAAGAGAAAGATAGTAGAATATGAGCTCTATGGAGGTAGAGATCTTTGACCATTGTGTTCACTGATGAATTCCTGGGAATTAGGACAGTACATGGCATGTAGTAGGTATTCAATAAAAAATTTTTGAGTGAACATTTTGTATCTGATAATTTCAATTTCTGCAGTCTTTGGAAGAATGACCCCAAAGGTTGTTTTCTCTTGCTGATTCTTACTCATGGTGTCTTGTTTCCTCATATGTTTAGTGATTTTTTGATTGTAAGAGAATGCTTAGGAATTTTTCAGGCAATTAGTGCAATGTTGGTGAAAATGGAGAGAGATGAGAGATTTGAGCTCTGTTAGGAAATAGTAATTAGTAACTTACTGAAGATACTAAACAACAACAACAACAACAACAAAATAGTGTTAAAATATCCAATGTGAGATACAATGATGAAAGATGCTATCCCATCAAGACTAAACAGACCTTCTTCTTAACCCAAAGTGTTCAAGCAGCATTCTAATATTGTTTGGTCTTGATTTTAACACACCAAGAAAACAATACCCCTGCCTCACCACTGTAGGTCTCAATATAAGGGTTAGTTACATTCTGCAGTTGTGTGGATGTGTGAAATCAAATACGGTAACTTGACACCAGCTCTGGTGAAAACTTGATATAAAACAAGATTAATAGCCCCCTCATGCAATTCCTTGGCCTCATTCTCAAATAATCTGAAACCTTGTAAATGATACATGAAGCTATAGAGCCTGAAAATAATTTCAAAGGTAGGATAGCTCGTGTTGCCTTTGCAAATCTGCTGAAGAAAGCCTGCATTAATATCAATTTTGTGACCGAGAGTGAATGTTCAGTATTTAGGAAGAGCCTCCTTTGGCCACATGTTGGAAGTGGAGAACATAAAGAAGAGTGAATGGTATCCTCAGCCAAAGCTTAGATAGAGCTAAGTGGCGCTGCCATAGGAATGAAGCAGGCACATGGCGTTTACTTAATGTTTGGTGAACATTGTCTCTGTGTGAAGTGCTGAGGATGTCACACAGAATTAGGCACAGCCACCACTACCCTCAAGAGGTTTTCAATTTTGGAAGAGGCAAACAGATAAACAGGTGATTTTAATTGTGTTTGATGAGTGCCACAGAATGGTATTTATCACTTATTGAGCATTGGCGGTATGCCAAGAACCGTGCTAGATTGATTTATAATCATTATTACAAATTCCCCTTAAACACATCGTGAGGTGGATAATTTACTTACACGTAAGGAAACTGAACTCTTTTGAAAGTCACAAAAAAGAGTAAGTGACAGAGCAGGAGGTCAAACTCTACCATTTTGTTTTTTTTCTTCTGGATCTTGTGGTTCGACTATTAGCCTGGGGTGGAGTAAGCGGGGGCATCAGGAGGACTTTCTGGATTGTCTGAGTGAGATGCTTTAGAGGTTCCTGTCTGTGATGTTGAGTAGTATTGTGCTTTTAAAGAGTATTTACCAAACAAAAGGCCTGGCTGTAGTTTACTTAACAACAAATATTGGTGACTACCATATGCCCATGCTGTTCTTGAGGTTGGACATAACCCAAGATGTAGTTCCTGACCTTATAAAGCTGAAATCTACTTGGGAAGACAAATAGACACATGATCCATGCCAATTATGGTAAGTGCTATGAAGAACCATACAGCAGTGCATGGAGATAGAGTATGGCAGGGGTGCTGCTTTGGACAGGGTGGCCAGAAGGATTTCCAAAGGGTTCAGTTAGGGCAAACATTGAAATGGTTCTGAGCAGATGAACTTTTTTTTCTTGGGTCAGGATATAAAAATGCTTCTTGACATTTTAACCCAAACTCACAAGAAGGCCTTGAGATAAAGAATTGTAGAAGTAGGGCCTGACAAGAGGAGGGAGGCATATTTCAGCTGACATTCCTGGCAGCGAGTTCTACCATGTGTTGATGTAGTAACCTGGAATGTAGGCCGAGGCTGAGGGCCACCCAGAAATCAGGGTGCTCTTTGGCTGACCCCTTCTCCTAGGAGAACAGTCCTATTTTAGGAGCTCTGGGCCTGGAGCGGAGACTAGGGAAAGTCTGCCTTTTCTTGATTGCTTGTTTTCTCCCCAGCTCATTTCTTCCCTGGCTTCTCTCCAACAGTTTTGATATACTGCCTGAGCTCTGGGGTCCTGCATGTCAGGGAAACTCAATGCTTATTTATAAAATGAAGACAATATACTCCTATCTGTCTTCTTAATAGATTATGTAAATAAAGGCAAAATGATCTCTGAAAGTTCTGGCAGCTAAAGATGTTATGAAAATGCAATGCCTTATTAGAACAACTACTGTTAATTATTAATGATGATAATGAGATATATTATGCACGCACTATGTATGTGTTTACTCCAAGAAGACATATTTCTATACTAGGTCCTTGTAGAACATAAAGAAATTCGACATAGTACATGTCCTCAAGGAAGTTATAACCTACTAGCAAGGTTAAAACAATTATACATAATCAAAAGAAATATATAGAACTAAACACAGTAATGGATCATGTACTCATAAATAATTTTTCAAAAGAAATAGCTAGAACTAAGGCTAAAAATATATGCTTAAAACAACTTTGAAGGAAATTGAGTGACTTGAAGATTGTGGGATGGCTATGAACTGTCTTAATTTTCCTGGGGACTGCTGAGTTATAAAAGAGAGAAAGATGTAACTTGCTAGAAAGAGAAAAACAGGGAAAGGATGATAAAAATTGATACATATCTAAGCCCCATAACTCACATGGAGCAAAAACCAATGCATAATTTCACAGACACTTTTTTAGAGATTTCTCCAAACCAGTTATTTATTCTCTTTCAGTATACTTTCTTATAATTAGGTTTAGTCCTAGATTTCATGTTTCCATGACGTTTTACCAACAACCAATCCAAAGTTACTTACTGATAAATGATGTTTCTCCAAGGTATCCTCTGCGTGTAAGTGTCACTTCTAAGAATGTGGAGTCTTCATCCACAATATAGTACTCTTTCTCCAAACAAATCCAAGCCCAGTTTAGATGGAAAGGTTGATTTGTTAGTTTATTTCCTCCTGTAATTGATAGGGGCAAAGGAATAGTCAGCTGGAGTATTTGATGGCAAAAGTCAATGATCAAGGTGTGCATTTTGCTTCTGAAATCAGGGGTTTCAAAACATACTCTTGTTTTATTTTATTTTATTTTTTTGGTGGAGAGAGGAAATGTTCTCTGCTTTGCTAGAGGATGTCATGAGTGTCATCTTAACCCCTATTCCCCCTGCTTAATCTAGAGGGAGCCAGATGCCTCCTGTTCCCAAAGGGTCTTGTGCATCAGGGTTCCAAAGAGCCAGAGCTTGGTAGTTTTAAATTCAGGTCATACTCAACACCTCTATCCGTTTCTCCCTGCCTGTCTTGTTCACTTCCACTCTCTCTGCCTCCTCAATTTTTTCTCTGCCCTTAACTTACTCGTTTGTATTATTTGAGCATCCATTTGATCTCATATTAGTCTGGAAGTTCCTTGAAGATAATACCGACATTATATTTACTTATTTTATCACTTTCAGGACATAGTATGATGCATTGAACCTATACACTCTAATGTTTAAAAACTACCCATGAAGAGGACAATAGACAAGGGATATAAGAGCTCTATCTTATTTCCTCTTGTCCACACCAAGTCACTGGCCTCTTTCTGAAAGATCAACCCAGCCCCTTATTGTGGCTGTGTAAGGTTTGTGTATTGGTAGCAAGAGAAGGTCTCCCTCATCTATGGAGTGGTTGCTGCAAATAATCACCTCTGAAAAGATGTTGAAGTAGAAATCTTTATGACTGAGTTTCAACTGATGGGCCAGTATGATAGATATCAGATACCAAAGTGACTGTGTATGAACTTTATCAAATAGAGCTTTACTAACCAGTGCCACAGTTACTGGACCCCTTAATCAGATCAAGCATATCAAAATGGGGCAGCGTGTGGAAAAGAAAAAGAATTTGTGAAGAGAATACTTTAGAAAAAGCTGATGCTGTGGTGGAAATCCCTATTATGACCAAAAAGGATATGGGTATGAGATGGGGCTACAGCCTTGACCTCCAGCCTACAGGGCTTCAGGGAACCTCCTGGAGGGCTTGACATCTCCTTCTACAGTTGGAGTCTATGTGACTTACTCATTTCCAAAAAAGATTGGCAGGGTAAAGGAGTGAGTGGAGAACGCTGCATTGGGAAGCAATAGAGTAGCTGTGAAGAGCAGGACAAAGAAAGCAGGTGTATGGACTAGAGGTGGGTCATCCGTCCAATAGGGCCAGTTAAGGAGGCAACAGGATTTCCGCAGAAAGAAAGCTGGGAGCCAACCACCAGATTCCCATGGGTTGCACAGGTGGTAAGAGACAAGGAGGCTCCAAAGATAGGAATCTTCAAGGAACCCATGAAAACACTAAGTAAAGGGGTCCCCCTTTAAAGGGCTGCCACCCAGGGACCTCCAAGAGCAGATGGCAGTGATACTCTCTATACTAGACTGTGCTCTGCCTACCTTATCTCCTCTCTCTCTAGAGTCAACCTGGGAAGAGCAAGGCCTTGGTAGTAAGGGAGGGGAACCATGAGCATGGAAAGAGGGAAGCTGGCCTCAGCCCTCCTTCGCACTGCAGGTTCTGATCTATAGTTGCAAAGAAGGATCAGTAGAAAACAAGCACTGAGATTTAATCCTACTTGGGCTTACAGGAACTCACTGATGTGTAACTGCAAGATAAATGTGTATGTTGATTTTCATGTTTACTCTCTGTAGTTTTCTCTCTCTTTAAAAAATAACATTATTGATACTATTGTGGATATTCTGATAAATACAGAAAAATGTAAGACAAATAAGACAAATAAACGTGCCCCAAATCCTACTGCTATTTTTTAAAAAACCATATTGTTTACAGTTAGAAAACACTTTAACTATTTATGTATGTAGTCCTTTAGCTTTTGAAATCCTGTGTCTTGGTAATAGTTTATATTTACTTTTTTTGTGTCTTTTTCAAAGTTCTTTTATATACTGCCACATGTTTTATTCTACAAACCCATTACAGAGTATGGCAAATATTAGTCTCAATTTATAACTGGACAAACAGTTTCAGGAGGATGAGGCAATTTGACCAGGTCCCCACAGGTGAGTGGTGAGGCCAGTTTTGCAGTCTGCTACTCCAGTGCTCTGTCTTTCACTCTGAGCTGCCATTCCTATGGGTTAGGGATCAATGCAATGCAAACACTTCAAAAACAAAGTAGGAAAAATCAATTGCAGATCAGACCCTCTGAATAAAAACAGGCACAGTGAGAAGGGTTTAACAATTAGAGACAGAAACGTTTCCAGATTCCAAACAGCTAATTTGTAGTCTTGTGATGAAGAGCACAGGCTCCTGAGTCACATGGACCCAGGTTCTAAGCCTGCCACTTATGAGCCATTTGATCATGAGCAAATTATGGGTCTTCAGTTTCTTCATCAGTAAATGTGATAATAGCATTATGTGCTTGATTGGATTGTTGTGAGAATCAAAGAAAATAATGCTACCAAATGCCTGGCACAAACGAGGTGCTCAATAAATGTGGGTTCTAATCATCATGGTTTTAAAACAGCAGAGGATTGATTTACGCCAGGCTATATTGCTTCTTTTGACTTTGCTTTCACTGCTGACTGGTTAATACATCTTTTAACAAGTGGCTAGTTTCATTGGAACAGCCTGTGTTAGAACTTGAAACTCTTCTTTTATTATAACATTTTTCTTTTTAAAGCACTTTCCTGTCACATTTCATATTCCTTTGCAATCTGCCTATATTTTGCCTGCCCCCATACCAAACAACGCTATTGTTACATTTTGTTGAAATTTTAGTATGCCTTGGGCAAGTTAAGAAAATATGAAAGCATCATCCTCTTCAAGCATGAGCTCCTTAGTCACTGTAACCTGATATCACTGGCTAATCAATGCTTTCTGTGACCACATGCTTGCTGTTAGGCACCATATCAATTCACTTCCTAGAGAAATGAGAAATATAAACATGGTCTGGGATAAATAAGAAATATTCTGCGTTTCAAAACATTTAAGGGGAACCTACTTTAAACCAAGTATGTTAGGAGAAAGAGGCTGGTAGGAATTGTTTCTAGTTCTAGATGTATCCAAGAAGGTGAAGACCATCTACAGATGTTTTAAAGCTCTATTTATTATTATTCCTTAATAACATTAACCTTAGAAATAGAGAAATTAATAGCTAAGGAACAACTCAATGGGGTTTTGACCTAAAGATACCAGTGGCTAAAATGTAGTAAGTACATGTATTGGCCAGAAAAAAGACTGTCTATCAGAAGTCAAAATAATTAATGGTGATGCTAGAGCAGAAGAGAGTTTTCATTAAAGTATTTTCTCTTTCCCCTTCTCTATAAAGCAACACAAATCAGAGATAAATGGCTCCCTGATGTATTGGTCATATCCTACAAATTGATCCCAAATACTAACTTCTTGCTCTCTGCTAAAAATGTTATTTTATTCCAATTAAATGCAAATTTGTGCCAAAGACAATACTATTTGATTCTGGGGCTGGCTTAGTTCCTAATGCTTAAATCTTGAAGGAGCTACCATTGCAATTGCCGGTTTACTACAGAAATAAACATCCGGAAAAGCTGTGTTATTGTAATGCTGTATTTATTTATTTAGACAGAGTCTTGCTCTGTCACCCAGGCTGGAGTGCAGTAACGCCGTCTCAGCTCACTGCAACCTCCACCTCCCAGGTTCAAGTGATTCTTCTGCCTCAGCTTCCTGAGTAACTGAGATTACAGGCAAACATTACCACGCCTGGCTAATTCTAAATAGTAGAGATAATATTTATACATTTTTATTTCCCTAGTGTGGGCATTGACCTTCAGGATTCTCTAATCCAACTAGAAAATAAGACGTGTATATGAAACTGTTAAATTACAACACAAGGGCAATATGATTGTGGATAGAAATGAATGGAGCAAAATAAGTAGAAAGGAAGACTTCCTGGGATGACTGGGCTAGGAGAGATGGGTAGAATTCTTTCTGCAGAGAAAGAGGGGCCATTTTAATATGGAGGGAGAAGAAGGTAGACTTAGGGGAAGCAGAATGAAGGAAACTTACACGGGGCATGGTACGTTCTTGAAAATTTGTAACAGTATTCTTTAGTAAAATGTACTGTTTCTAAGGCATGACAAGACCACTTCAGAATAGATTCAGGAAGATTTCTGATTGTCAAAATACATACATACATTTACCACAAAAAGAGTAATTCTGGTAACCTAAAAACATTTCAGGCATCCTTTCAGTTTGTTTGGCTTGATAATTAATAAAAAATGTGTTAATGCACTCCAGAATTCTCTTGTAGGTCTAAGTTATAGTCTAGGTTTCTGAAGGAGGATTGATGAAAAGTTATAATTAATTAATTAATTAAATCATCCATTCAGTTATTCCACCAATATTTATTGAATACCTGTTATATGCTATTGACTCTTGTAAGTGTTGAGGATAGAACAGTGAAATCAAAAAAATCCTTGTTCTTGTGTAGCTTACTTTCCAGTGGGCCAATAAGCAAATAATGTATAATATAGTTGATGGTGAAAGTGCTATGCAAAAATCAGGATAGTTGGATAAAGCATAACTGGGAGAATCAGAAGGTGATATTTGATATAGAGTGGTTAGAAAAGGCTTTTCTAAAGGGGTAGTATTTGATTAGAGAATGGGAGAAAGAATATTTCAGTCAGAGGGAAAACAAACACAACAATAAATATTTCCATATTTTAAAACTAATCAATATTCTGTCATGACCAAAGGCTACTTGGTCTCCATTCCCTTCTGGTGCCCTTTTTATTCCTATGAATCAGTACCTATTAATCAGTACTTAAGAAGGTGGACTGGCTTTTTCTGGCCAGTAGTATTCATTAGGTCACATGATTTTGTTTTGTAACTATTCTGCAGCTTTTGAACTCCCTGTCCATAATTGGAGGATTTAGGATTTGATGAGTCCCATCTCCTATAGCAGGGGTGTCCAATCTTTTGGCTTCCCTGGGCCACATTGGAAGAAGAATAATTATCTTAGGTCACACATAAAATACACTACACTAATGATAGTTGATGAGCTAAAAAAGTGACCAAAAAACTCATGTTTTGAGAAAGTTTACGAATTTGTGTTGGACCATATTCAAATCTATCCTGGACTGCATGTAGCCCATAGGCCATGATGGACAAGCCTGATCTACTGGAAAGAATTAGAAAATATCATTATGCAGCCTCTCTAACAGCTAGGGCATAAGCTTGTCACTTAGGCTCTGCCAATGTAGCTTGAGACTTTGATTTAAAAGTGTACAATATGAGGAGGCTGCAGGTCAACTGCATAGAGCCCATATTGGTGAGGGTTGCAGTGGAGGCACTTGGTTTTCATGGACATTGGGAGCAAAGATCTAGTGTCCAGGGACAACTGTACCTAGTGGCAATGGTCATCCACAGAGTGCTGTTGGCATTCTTTCTTGCTGCATGTCCTGTCATTCTGTCTCTTTGGCCTCCTAGAGATACTACTAAAGCTTATTGCTATGCCATAATAAGTTTCTTTATTTAAATAGCAACGGTATTTAATAGGACTTAAATAGCAATTGTAGGTTTGCAACTAGGAAAATTCTCTTGTAGATCTAAGTTATATTCTAGGTTTCTGAAGGATGATTGATGAAATATTATAATTGACTAAGCCATCCATTCAATTATTGCATAAATATTTATTGATCATCTGGCATATGCTGTTCCCTCTTCTAAGTGTTGAGGACAGAACAATGAAAACAACAAAATCCCACAGGAATGAACTTATTTTTGTCTTAGTTGGGTTTGTAAAGGAATAAGAAGACATTGAATAGTGAAGGTGAAAATGATTAGCATAATGCCTGGCATGCACTAGGCACTCAAGACACTGGGCCCATTAAGGTTATACTGATATCAATGCAATGCATACATTTTAATGGACACACAGGAGAAAATAAGTACAAATTGCTGTTTTGGAATGCATAAATCAATTATTCACAGAGAACTGTTTATTTGCTCATTTACACAATATGCAATTACTTTGAAGTCAAACCATACATCAGGCACAGTGCTAAGGGTTTTAGATAAAAAGACATGTCAGGTAGGAGCTCTTCAGAGAGGATGTTGACAGGCTTCATGAAATAATAAGAGCTTAAGTATTAAACAGTGACAGTGGAAAGGGAAAAGATGGGTTAAAGAAAAATGAAGTAAGAACCATCAGGCTGTAGGAGATGACCAGCTCTGAGAGTTACGGGGACTGTAAAAAATGACTCATAGAGCCCAAACAGGGCAGCTGGAGGAGTTGTGTAGGTACAGTAGTATGGCAGTATAGATATAGCAATAGCCGATTTAGAGAAGCCAGGAAGGAAGATAGCTTGGGAGTTTGGTTTTAATTTGGCTTTGATGTGATGGTAAGAAGTCCAAGTGCAAAAAGCTCATCAGATATTTGGATATATGGGACAAAGTTTTGGGGACAGCCAAAGGCAAGACATGTAAATTCAGGAGTAGTTATTATGCAGGAAGTTTCTGAGAGAGAGGCTGAAAGTCGGGTTTCTGAAAGTTTAACAATAGAGAGCTAAATATATATTGTACAATCTTTGTATTTTGTTAGGCATTACTCTCAAAGGATCTAGGCAATTGTGGAGTTGCATAAGAAGATTTATAGCTAGTGGGACCCCAGCTGCGTATTTGTCATAAGATACCCCGGGGACTCTGAATTAGCTGATTCAGCCACCACCCTTTTCCACCCTCTCTCAGACCTGCTACTGGGGTCTTGATGGACAGCTGGCCACCCCTGGACTTTGATACTCCAAGCCAGAAGCAAGCTGGAGGAAAGGGCTGCGTCTTCATGACACATCCTGCCTCCTCATGTGTGGCTCTGACTGAGAGTCCCCTTCTGGCTGTGCATAATCACTTGCTGGAGAAAGGGTGTGAGGGGAAGGAAAAGAAATATTAGAAAGGGAGAAGGTGGCCTGGGCCAGGGAAACCCTGCTAAGACGGAGACTCCTCGTGTGAGGGTCAGTTACAGGCTCCCTGAATTCTGAAGTCAGGGAATTGTGAGGGGGTGTGGAGTGGGGGATGTCACTGTGGTCCTTCCAAATGGAGGCCAGAGAGATCATTGCCTAGACCTTAGCTATGCCCCCACAGGCTTCAGTTGGGAGCACTCATCGTCCTCCCTCAGACCCAGCAGCAGGCCGTCAGCCAGATGATGCATTAACAATTGTATTCTGTGTATGAGAGGTGGTTTAATGTGTAATAAATAAGAGTGCAGATTCTGGAGTGTATGAAAACCCAATTTATGTAAGTCAGGGACTTTGTGTAGCGGACACTATGCAAAAATCATGAGGGAGATGCTGTAGAAAAAGAGAACCAAGAACTAAACTTTGAGGACAGTTGCATTTGGAAACCAGTGAAGAAAAAGAAATCAGTTACAGAATAGAAAATAAGAAATATTTGAATTAGTTTTATCACAATGTGGAAGTCTGGTATAAAATGATCACCTAGAAGTAAAAAAGAATAGCTTGAAGCGTAAGTATAATTTTCACATCAAAGCATGACACTTTGTTATTTGCTAAATTAAGCTGTTGTAGCTATGTATCTAGTTATACTCTAGTGCATGATTTTCCATCTCAGTACTACTGACATTATGGGCTGGATAATTCCCTTGTGACGGCAGCCCTGTGCATTGCAGAATGCTCAGCAACGTCCCTGGCCTTTACCTCCTAGATACCAACAGCATTCCCTCCCTGCTCCTCCTCATCCTCAATTGTGACAATCAAAACTATCTTTAGACATTGCCAAATGTCCCCTGGGGGGGAAATCACCATTGATTCAGAACTACTGGTGTAGGTGAAATGAAATAATTTTACTAAATCTGATACAAATCTTCATATATCTCACACACCTGTGTTTTACAAGAATGATAAAACATTTTAGATTTGAATTTGGCATAGAAAATCAAACACTCTCTGTTGAATTCAGAAGGTAGTCTTAGCATTGCCTAAATTAATCCAAGGAAAATCATAATATAAAACTATTTTCCATGTGAGAATATTAGAGCTTACAAGTCATGAAGAAGAGCCATTTAGTGGGGTTTGATTTACCATCATACTTTTTTCAGACAGTATTTTAAAGTGGAAGCATCAGGTTGTCAAGTTCAGTTGGCGAGACCTGACAATCTGTTCACTCACATAGTAGCTCTCTGGCCTTAGGCAACTTCTCATCTGCTCCCTCATCTGTAAAGTGGGAGTAAAAGAGGTGCAAAGAAGTACTGTGTGTGAGAGACCTCAGAGGCAGGGGAGTGCAGGACAAATATCATCTTTATAACTTAAGCTTTTATTATTAAATTCCTTTCTTCACATCAAAAAACAGTAGAAAAAATTGTTGTTGTTGTTGTTTTTTTTTTTTTAAAAAAACTACATAGAATAAAATTGAAGCCCTAATGTTCTAAAAAAAATAAAGAAAGGAAAACATATAACCTCATACTGGGAAATGAGAGTAAAGAGGGACCAACATGCACCAAATGCCCATTATGAGGCAAACATTAGACTGGACACTGGGCAGCCTGACCAAAAAAAAAAAAAAAAAAAAAAAAAAAAAGATGGAGAGATGGTCAAGCTGAAGGAGACAGGAGTCAGTAGACAGGCTGTGATAGGACCAGCCAGGATGAGAAAATGATTTGAGTGTACAGTAAAGTGAAGAAAAATAGAAATTTGAGGAATAGAAATGGCTTAGAAAGTGACTATTAAAGTAATACTAGAGCAAAACACCCAACTGCAGATTTTATAACTTACCAAAATGTGAAGAGTATAATGACATTTATGTTTTCACAATTATTTCCCATTGGGTTAAAAAATATGGGAAAAAGACATCAAGTATTTTACCTAAATACTATATTTAGGAAGACTTAATTTTGATATAACTTAATTACTAATTCTAATTTCTAATATAATCTCCTCTTTTAAAAATGCAATAATTTAAAAAATAAACACAAAAATAAAAACAAAATAAAAAATATGATATACCACTAAAGAAATTTTGAAAATCCATTTAATAAATGCTGACTCTCAAATAGGTAAAGTCATTTACCAAATGATAAAGTGGCAGTCATTGTCAAATGTTAAATGTTTATAACTTGAAGTTGGGAAAAAATTTTAGTTGACTAGGATATTCTATCTTAGGTGCTTAAAAAATTAAAAGAAAAATTAACATTATATATACTTATGTTTTCTAATACTTCATAGATTTTTAAATAGCTTCATTGTCATAAGCATTTAGCTTCTACAGCTCACACTGTAATATCATTTTAAAGTGTATTTGAATTCCATAAGAACCCACTCATCATGCATTTGGAAACAATACCTTTACTTAGCAATTGTCACATAGTGTCAGTTAGTATCATTGTCATTTGGAAAATGCTTTACAGTGAGAAATGTGTTACTCTGACTTGTGACTTCACATGCACAGGTCCAGTTACATGTCTATAGATAATAAATAAAATGGTCTTTTTTTTTCCAGTAGAGCTATACATTTAAGGAAAAGAAAGTAACCTGGAATAGAAGAATTGGCAAATTAGGTAACAGAAAAAGCCAAATTGTATATCAGCTAGGTCTCCATTTTCTTCCTCTGGCTATCTCCCATGTTCCTGGAGCTGTTGGTAGCAATTTAAAAAATGTGTCTTTTTGGTTGAAATTTGCTCTATGCCCTTCCCAAATAAGGGTATTATTCCACTTGATTGTCTACTTCCATTTCTCAGGCTTTTGCTTAATTCAATTCTATTTATTCAACTGTTTCCCAGGTCTCCCTGATTGTGCCCTCTTAGTGCTTCAGGGTGCCACCACCCACATCCTGGAGCTTAGAGGGATAGGTGGCCCTCTTTTTGGAGTCTCCAACATTACAGGCTCATATCCATTCTCTTGTTGAGGAACAATAGACTATTTCGTGAAACCATACAAAATAGCCCATAGGTTTTTCAGAAAAGAGGGAAAAACCAAAAGAACAGCAAAGAGATGAGATTTCTGTGGTCCTTTTCCTAGTTGTATTCTCCTAAGCTGCAGAGATGCTACTCACAGACAATGCTCTTAAATCCACCCCTGCAATCTTTGGACATGTAGGACAGGTGGTAGAGGGAGAGGTGTTTGTGCTCACGTGGTTGGTGGGTGGGGAGAGCAGAAGGTGGCAGGTGTCAAGGCTGCTAGCTCTAATTCTGTTCACTGAGAGGTGTTTGGTGTATTCTTTTTGGAGATGTCTTGTCCCCAAACTGTCTTGATAATATATTTGGCTCTCCGTTTTGGAGAATAAAAACCCAACATGTAGTGCTATGTATAACAATACAAATTTTTCGTGCCCTTTTTCTCCTTCTTAAAATAGTGTTCTTCAATATAAGAACAGTAGAAACAGTGTGAAATAATAAAGACCCCAATCTTTTCTTAGATTCTTTTGCACGCCTCAATAGGGACACCACATTCTGCTTTTGACACAAAATAAAACTACTCAAAGAAGTCTCAAAGCAAGACATTAGTTTTAAAAAACAGTTGTATTAGCAGAAGCTTTCAATTAGTAGCAAAGTAGAAATACGCTGCATGCCCACATGGACCATCTCTTTTTGGGAGTTGAGGCTCCACATGGCTTAACTGGAAGGCAGAAGACATTGTACCTTCTTCTCAGGAGGATACAGGATTTAAGGAGGAGGTTGAAACAAACTCTTTCTTCCAGAAATGTAATATGATATAGTTAGTATAACAACTTATTTAGAGATCAAAAAATCATGCTAATTTTCGGATACAATTTTGAGTCCAGAGCAAGTGACTGTGTACTTTCATGTACTGAACTAGAGGGTCCTCTTCTCCTTTTGAATCTCACTCTGTTTTCTTGTCCTTCCCTATTCATGGTAAAGACTATGTTTGATCCCTATGCTCTAGGGCCAGGGACACCAGTGTTTGCTGTGTCCTTAGCAATCTAGCAATTAAACATACTGTCCAGAACATAGTCTTGATTTATCGTTATTGAGAAGACACAGATACAGCGTATTGCGACTCTGCTTGTAGACTAAATAGGGCTCTGAGGCAGTGAAAGGAAATGTAGCCATCAGCATCACAGAGAGCTCATGACTGCCCAGGTGAGTGCCACACCCAAGTACGTCATCTGTCCTTGGTATCACTTATTTCATAGTTGATCTTGTGATTGTTGTGTGAAATAATTTACTTTTGCTTTCAAAATATTAATTTGGTGGTATCTTAAATTTTTTCTTCCAGTGATTCTTACCTTTTGTGCTATATAAGGATCCTTCTGTGCCATTACAAGGATCAAATATGAAGATAGATGTGGAAGTTTTAGAAAACAGAATTTTCCTAAACCTAAGTTTGCAGAGTTCTCAGTAAGAAGAGAACAGTTCTTCACCCGCAGAAATCATAGAAAGAGATAGCATTTGGGAGGGAATCAGTAATGAGTCCTTCTATTAGATTGATCCAGAGGAAATTGTTATTTTCTTCAGGTCAAAAATGGGTGAATGTTCAGCAATTTCAAATAGTTCAACTTGACATATGAGTGGTGCAAGGTGTCGTGGGAACAAAATTGGACTGAGTGAGGAGATCTGGGCTGGAGTCTTGGCAACACCACTAACTAAAGGTGTGGTCCTGGATGAATCGCTTACTTCTCAGGGCGACCTTTCCCCACCTCTCAGATGAGGGAGTGAAATTAGAACCTTTCTGAGTTCCTTTTCAGGTTTAACATTCTGTGACTCTTTGTGTACCCCTCAGCATGTGGCACCATTACAGAAATCCAGAAAACAGATTAACTTATTATGTCCCATTTTGGACAAACAATAATATTACTCAGCAAAAGTTGTTGTAACTTGATATATTAAGTGAGCTTTAAGCTTCCTGGAGGTCTAAGCAGTGTGAGGAGGGTGAACTCCCCAGAAGGCATACAAATGGTCTGGGTACAGAAGTGCACTGGCAAATTTAGAGGTGTAATCTTAACATTGACTGCATATTATCACCAAGTCTTTTCATATCCATTATCTCATGTGCAAATCCAATCCTTACAACAACTTTCAAGAGTGGGAACAGTCATACTCGACATTTGACAAATGGAGTACCTGCAGTTCAGTAACTGTGCCTTTCCTGAGGTCACAATGCTAGTAAAAAAATGTAAAAATAGGCAAAACTCTCTACAGCCTGGATCCTTTCTACCTCTCCATTGTCTCCTACCTCTCTTACTGACTTTGGAGCACACAGGCCAGCGATACCAAGTTCTCATGCTGTTTCACAGCTCTGAAAACTCTTATTCATCCTTGAAGGCCCTGTTTGAATGTTGCTCCTCAATGAAGCTTCCCTGGGTAATGGTTTATCTCTGCTACCCTTGCACATACTTCCTTTTTGCAGTTCTCAGGCTTCTGTAGTTAATTGTCTACATATCGGTCTCTTTCCAGATTTGGAGCTGATTGCTCCAAATTACTCCAAGTGTCTTTTCACTTTGGAGTTCCTAGTACACAAGCACAGTTCTTGGCAATTGACAGGGGCTTAATCAATATCTGTTGAATGACAATGCTTTCTGGAGAAAAAAATGACCTAAATGTAGACTTAAAGAAGAATAGAATGAGCACTGCTAATAATTTAACCTATGTATAGTTTGTAAATGTATTACTTTTATTATCTTGTTACATAACTATGTAGATAATGGGTTAAAAATTTCTGGTAACCAGCCTGACCAACATGGAGAAACCCTGTCTCTACTAAAAATACAAAATTAGCTGGGCATGGTGGCACATGCCTGTAATCCCAGCTACTTGGGAGTCTGAGGCAGGAGAATCACTTGAACCCAGGAGGTGGAGGTTGTGGTGAGCCGAGATTGTGCCATTGCACTCCAGCCT
The DNA here is from genome assembly GCF_043159975.1 of Macaca nemestrina. Taxonomy (NCBI): domain Eukaryota; kingdom Metazoa; phylum Chordata; class Mammalia; order Primates; family Cercopithecidae; genus Macaca; species Macaca nemestrina. The sequence continues at coordinate 45,851,927 of NC_092127.1, read as the reverse complement.
GGGCAACAAGAGTAAAACTTGGTCTCAAAAAAAAAAAATTCTGGTAATATAGTATAAAACCATTTTTTTTCTAGTTAGCAAGAGCCAGTACCTTTACTCAGTCTTTTAGATTCTTAGCTTAGAGTTTCTACAAAATACTGTATGTACAGCCAGGCTGTGAACCAATCTTTAAGTATAAGGGTCTTATTCTAGAACAATCTTTAAAAAAAATGATAAAAATGATTTACATGTCCATAGTATATATTATTTAACTTTTTATTCTAAATCTAGCATTCTCATGTTCTATAAATTGATCATGTCACATTGGTCATATAGAGTTGTACTTGATTGGCATTGAAATTAGATAGTATAATAAATAAAAACAAATACTTCCTGAAAGCCATAATGCACTGCACATCTTAGAAACACCTGGTCCCAATCAAACCAAGCCCCTTTACTTCCTTATACACACAGGAGACAGCCCAAGTGTGTTTTTGCTAATGTCAGTAAAATAGGAAGTGTAAAAGCCAGAAATACTTATTTTTCTAAGAACACAAAGATAAATGTTACATCCCTACACGGCTTATGTACACAGTGTACTCAAAGGAGAAATAAGATGATTCCAAGAGCAATTTGATTCATAGATGTGAGGAAAAGGGAAGCCACCTGAAGGTCTACATGAAAAAAAGGAGATAAGAAAGAAGCCTTGTAGAGGCATAAAAATGAAGTTCTACTGATCACAGACTAAGTTTTAGAACCAAGTGTATTCACTAACAATTGTGAGTTTGGCTGAACCTTGGATCTATCTAACAAATCCTTAAGTGAATGGGGGATGGATGACCTCTGGTTGAGACTTCTTTTTGAGGTTTGATAAAACAATAATCAGGGAGGAAAGGTTGGAAGTTAAGTAAACCACAGCACAGCTCTGTAATCATAATCTCCATCGTTAGTCCACACATTGCAAAAATAGCCAAACCAGAGATGTAACAGATGTCATTAGCCAAGTTCTTGGCCAACACTTATCAGGCTAAGAATACAAGCTGAGCTTTTCTTTTCAGGGGAAGCATTCCATTTGCCAGAAATTCCTTCCTGCCAGACCACAAATCAACAATTGTCAGATAAATAAAAAGCTTCCACTTAACTTACAAACTCTTGGGTAAAATATTCCTTTTTCTAGAAATAAAAATGCCCTTTACACAGCATAAGCCATAAATGATCCCAAAGTGTTCCACTAAAGCAATAAACTGTCAAATTCATAAATCTTATATACCCTTAAGGAAAACAGAACTGAGTCTGTTAGGCATCATTTTGAATTATGCTACAGAGAGAGGCAAACATTTTAAAGATGGCAGAATAGTCATAGATGGCAGACTAAACTTGGATACTACCTTCAGTCATGTTAAACAGAAATTCAGTTCAAAAACCATTTATAATACCTAGAAAGAAGCTTACCCCAAAAGGTGTAAGACCTCTACACTGAAAACTATAAAACATTGTTGAAGAAATTGAAGAAGACACAAACAAATGGAAATATATCCTGTGTTTCTGGATTGTAAGTATTAGTATTGTTAAAATGGCCATACTACCCAAAGCAATTTACAGATTTAATACAATCCCTGTCAAAATGCCAATGACATTCTTCACAGAAGAGATAACAATAATATAATTTATATAGTGAGTAGCCGAATAATCCTGAGCTTAAATAACAAATTTGGAAGCACCGCACTACCTCATCTCAAAATACACTACAAAGCTATAGTAACCAAAACAGCATAGTACTGGCATAAAAACAGACACATAGACCAATTAAACAGAATAGAGATCCAAGAAATAAATTCGTGCACCTGCAGCCAACTTATTTTTAGCAAAGGTAACAAGAACACACATCGAGGAAAAGGGCCTCTTCCATAAATGGTGCTGGGAAAATTGGATAGCCAAATGCAGAAGAATGAGGCTAGACCTCTATTTCTTATCATGTACAAAAGCAACTCAAAATGGATTAAAGAATTAAGTGTAAAACTCAAAACTATGCAACTACTGGGAGAAAACATAGGGGATAAACTTCGTAACATTGGGCTGGGAAAGGATTTTTTTAAATGAGGCCTTAAAAGTACAGGCAATGAAAGCAAAAATAGACAAACGGAATGATACCAAACTAACATGCTTTTGCACAGCAAAGGAAACAATCTACACAATGGTAGGAAGTGTTTGCAAACTACACATCTGACAAGGAGTTAATATATAGAATATATAAGGAATCTAACAGCAAAAAACCACAAACAAGCAAACAAACAAAATAATCCAGAAAACAATGGGCAAAAGACCGTAATAAACATTTCTCAAAAGAAGATACACAAATGGCCAACAGGTATATGAAAAAGTGTTTAACATCACTAATTATCAGGGAAATGCAAATCAAAATCACAATGGGATAACACGTCACTCCAGTTAGGATGGCTATTATCAAAAAGACAAAAGTCAACAAGTGTTGGTGAGGATACAGAGAAAAGGGAACACTTACACACTGCTGGTAGGAATATAAAGTAGTACAGCAATGATGGGAAACAGTATTTTGGAAGTTCCTCAGAAAATTAACAATAGAACTACCAAAGAATCCAGTAATCCCACTGCTGGGTATATATCCAAAGGAAATAAAATCAATATGCTGAAGAGGTATCTGCACTCCAGTGTTTATTGCAACACTATTTACAATAGCCAAGATATTGGATCAGTGTAAGTGTCCAACAACAGGTGAACGGATAAAGAAAATGTGGTATAGAAACACAATGTTTATATTATATAATATATAAAGTATATAAATATAAACACAATCATAGAAAAGAGGAAAAATGTTGTCATTTACAACAATATGAATGAATCTGGAGTACATCATGTTAAATGAAATAAGCCAGACACAGAAATGCAAATACTGCACAGTCTCATTCATGGGATTTTTTTTTAAAAAAGTTCATGTCGTAGAAACAGAGAGCAGAACAGTGGTTACCAGAGATTGGGGAAGACAGTTGGGCCGGGAGGATGAGGAGAGGCTGGTCAACAGGTAGAAAGTTACAATAAGGTAGGATAAATAAGTTCTGGTATTCTGTTGCACAGTAGGGTGACTATGGTAAATGGTAAGGTATTGCATGCTACCAAATAACTAGAAGAGAGGCTTTTGAATGTTCTCACCACAAAGAAATGAGAAACTCATGAGGTGATGGATATGCTAATCACCTTGATTCGATCAGTATTTAACCCATACATTATGGAATTATCAAATTGTACCCTATAAATATGTACAAGTACAGCATATCAATTACAAATTATTTAAAATATATTTTATTAAAATGAAAATAGTTTTGGGGACTTCGGATTGTATATACTGTTTTATGAATTATGCTGCTGCATAATTTAACATAGGATACTGTTAAATGATGATCAGGAGCATCCAAACACAGACAGAAATTGACAAGAGAACAATCCAGGCACTTAGTCTCTGTAACTTTCTGTTAATCTTATTCCCCTCCTGCTCTGCATGTGTGTGTGTGTGTGTGTGTGTGTGTGTGTGCATTTGCACTCGTATTTCTTTTCCCAAGGCCCCTTTCTCTTTATTTTATCTTGCCCTTCTCCGTATATCTGCATCATCATCTTCTTTTTTTTTTCTGAGACAGAGTCTCGCTCTGTTGCCCAGGCTGCAGTGCAGTGGCGTGATCTCCCCTCACTGCAAGCTCCGCCCCCCAGGTTCACGCCATTCTCCTGCCTCAGCCTCCCGAGTAGCTGGGACTACAGGTGCCGCCCAGGCGCGGCTAATTTTTTTGTATTTTTAGTAGAGATGGGGTTTCACCGTGTTAGCCAGGTTGGTCTCAATCTCCTGACATCGTCATCCACCCGCCTCGGCCTCCCAAAGTGATAATCTTATTTCTACTTCTTTGTCTTTATGCATACGTGAGCTCTTTCCAGTTTCCAGAAGGTCATTTAGTTTTTGTATATACTATCTTTAAAAAATCTAAAATATAGAGAATGAGTACCTAATAATCAGCATCCACAAAGAGATATCTCAATGTATCTGTTTCCTTTACCATGTCTCTAGAGTCAAACCTTGTAGATCCCTGGAAATTTGTGATAAAATCTCAAGGTAATGCTTCACTTCCACATCTTTAATTGAACACAGACACAAAAATGGGCATGATCTCTGAGGTTGTTTCCAGTCTTTAGATCTATAACTTTGAGTATAGTAATAATTATAATAATAGTTTCTATAATTTTACCTTTTTGAAAAATAAGAAAAGGCAAGTTCAACCTACAAAGCATGTAACTTTTTACTTAGAGTTTATAAGGAAAATAAATATTTTCTCACTAAGAACATATAAGCTTTACAGTACAAGCTGTACAACAAAAATATGACTGCCCTGGCAAGCCAAGGTCCTCTGCCCAGCCATAGAGTTTCCATAGTTATATTAGAGTAGGTGGCCTTTTGGTTTCCCAAGGAAAGTCCGGGCAGAAGTTATAGGTTGAGGATTAAAATGCACTATTTCTCCTCAAATCTATCCTTTCCAAAATTATTATTATCATAATTTTTGATTCTGGCCTTCTTTCTATGTATTAATAACGGGTGATAAATCAAACTGGGGATAAGCATCACTAATGAAAAGATAACTATTTCTTAAGTGAAGACATATGAATCTTCTTTACTCATGCAGCTTGTACATGTGAGAGTCCAGCGGGTTTGTGGCCCACCTTAACAGAAGAGGAACTGTGTCCTCTGTGAGGATGGTGAGATAATCAGTGAAAGCCTAGGGGCTTTGCTAGTGCAGGGCGAAGACATTCATGGTCTGTAGAACTGTTTCGTAGCTCTTGCAAACTCTCTACTTGTGCCTGAGAAAAAGAGGCACCAATTTACTCTGATTGAATTTTCATTCAGGGTATCTCTACTTGCTTCAAGAATGGTGGCAACTTTTTGATGGAATAGTCACTGGGATAGTTAATTTCATGTGTCAATGCAGCTAGGCTATGGTGCTCAGTCTAGATGTTGCTGTGACAGTATTTGGATATGCGATTAACATTTATAATTAGTTAACTTTAAGTAAAGTAGATTATCCTCCATAATGTTGGTGGGCCTCATTCAATCAGTAACTTTAAGTAAAGTAGATTATCCTCCATAATGTTGGTGGGCCTCATTCAATCAGTTAAGAGCCTTATGAGCAAAGACTAAGGTTTCCCCAGTAAGCAATCATACCTCATGACTGAAACATAGAAACCTTGCCTTACTTTCCTTCCTGCTGGCTTGTCCTGCAGATTTCAGACTCAAGACTGTAACATCAACTCTTAACTGAATTTCTAGCCTTTCCTATAGATTTTGTATCTGCTAGCCCCCACAACTGTGTCAGCCAGTAAATATCTATGTTTTATCTGTCTATCTATCAATGTATCTACTTATCTATCAATATATTGGTTCTTTTTCTGATTCTCTGGAGAATCCCAGCTAATATAGCTACTATGATATTCCCCCCTTGCCTTTTTCTCTTCCTCTGTGAAAGTGCTAGATACAGGCATCTTATGAAATCTCGTATCTTAATTGCTTTTAATTTTTATTTACATGTTTGGACCCTGTCTTCATGTTTTGTTTGTTTGTTTTAATTCAGTAAGGAGCATTTTGTATGTAGCCTTTGCGACAAAAACCCTTTGTAGGGGGAGATTTGCCCCTTCCTCAGTGAGAGAGATGAAGTATTTTAATGTTAGCTAATTTGCCTAAAGCACTTTCATGAAGATTTAAACTCAGATCCTTCACTGGAGAATACAGAATAATAACAAAAAAAGAAATCCTCTACATTTATAAAAGTTGCCCAACATTTAAAATTGTTGGAAAATATGAGGAAGAATAAGACATACAACATGAAAGTTTAAGAATGTTTTACATAAAATACACCAAACATTCATTCAAAGATCCTTCAGAGGAAAACCTGAGTTGCAAAATTGATGCATTAGCAAACATACTTAAGGTATTAGGACATGCTGTATTTTCATGTACTAAGGATTAGTTGGTTTTCTTTTTTTTACAGACAGAGTCTGATATGATTTCGTTCTGTGTCCCCATCCAATCTCATCTTGGATTGTAATAACCCCACGTGTCAAGGGCAGGACAAGGGGGAGATAATTGAATCATGGGGGCAATTTCTGCCATGCTGGTCTTGTGATAATGAATGAGTTCTCACAAGATCTGATGGTTTTACAAGGGGCTTCCCCTTTCTCTCAGCACTCACTTCTTCATGCCACCAAGTGAAGAAGGACATGTTTGCTTCCCCTTCCACCATAATTGTAAATTTCTTGAGGCCTCCCCAGCCCTGCAGAACTGTGAATCAATTAAACCTCTATCAGTTATAAATTATCCAGTCTCAGGCAGTTCTTCGTAGAAGCATGAGAACAGACTAATACAGTAAATTTGATACTACAGAGAGTGGGATGCTTCTATAAAGATACCCAAAAATGCAGAAGTGACTTTGGAACTGGGCAACTGGCAGAGGTTGGAAGTTTGTAGGGCTCAGGAGAATATAGGAAAATGTTGAAAAGTTTAGAACTTCCTAGAGACTTGGAGGGCTCAGAAGAAGACAGGAAAGTGTGGGAAAGTTTTGAACTTACTAGAGACTTGTTGAATGGCTTTGACTAAAATGTTGATAGTGATATGGACAACTAAGTCCAGGTTGAAGTGGTCTCAGATGGAGATGAGGAACTTGTTGGGAATTGAAATAAAGGTGATTCTTGTTATGCTTTAGCAAAGAGACTGGTGGCACTTTGCCCCTGCCCTAGAGATCTGTGGAACTTTGAACTTCGGAGATATGATTTAGGGTATCTGGCAGAAGAAGTTTCTATGTGGCAAAGCATTCAAGAGGAAACAGACTAGAAAACTTTGGAAAATTTGCAGTCTGACAATGTGATAGAAAAGAAAAATCCATTTTCTGGGGAGAAATTCAAGCCTGCTGCATAAATTTGTATAAGTAATGAGGAGCCAAATGTTAATCACCAAGACAATGGGGAAAAATGTCTCCAGGTCATATCAGAGAACTTCGTGGCAGCCCCTCCCATCACAGGTCCAGAGGCCTAGGGGCCAAAAATTGTTTTGTGGGATGGGCCCAGGGCCTTGCTGCTTTGTGCAGTCTTGGGACTTGGTGCCCCGTGTCCTAGCTGCTTGAACTCCAACCATGGCTAAAAGGAGCCAATGTACAGCTCAGGCCATTGCTTCAGAGGGTGCAAGCCCTAAGCCTTGGTGGCTTACATATAGTGTTGGGCTTGTGGGTGCACTGAAGTCAAGAATTGATGTTTGGGAACCTCTGCCTAGATTTCAGAGGATGTATGGAAGTGCCTGGATGTCCAGGCAGAAGTTTGCTGCACATGTGGAGCCCTATGGAGAACCCCTTTTAGGGCAATGCAGAAGGGAAATGTGGGGTTGGAGCCCCCACACAGAGTACCCACTGGGACACTGCCTGGTGAAGTGGTGAGAAGAGGGCCACCATCCTCCAGTCCCCAGAATGGTAGATCCACCAACAGCTTACACCGTGTGCCTGGAAAAGCTGTAGATACTCAATGCCAACCCATGAAAGCAGCTGGAAAGGGGGCTGTACCCTGCAAAGCCACAGGGCGGAGCTGTCGAAGGCCATGGGAGCCCACCTCTTGAATCAGCATGACCTGGATGTGAGATATAGAGTTAAAGGAGATCATTTCGGAGCTTTAAGATTTGACTGCCCTGCTGGATTTTGGAATTGCATGGGGCCTGTAGCCCCTTTGTTTTGTCCAATTTCCCTCATTTGGAACAGGTGTATTTACCTAATGCCTGTACTCCCATTGTATCTAGGAAGTAACTAATTTGCTTTTGATTTTACAGGCTCTTAGGCAGAATGGATTTGCCTTGTCTCAGATGAGACTTTGGACTTGGACTTTTGGGTTAATTCTGGAATGAGTTAAAACTTTAGGGAACTGTTGGAAAGGTTTGATTTTGTTTTGAAATGTGAGGACATGGCATTTGGGAGGGGCCAGGGGTAGAGTGAAATGATTTGGCTCTGTGTGCCTACACCTTGAATTGTAATAATCCCCATGTGTCCAGGGCAGGACCAGGTGGAGATAAGTGAATCATGGGGGCAGTTTCTGCCATGCTGTTTTCATGATGGTGAGTTAGTTCTCATGAGATCTGATGGCTTTATAAGGGACTTTACCCTTTGCTCGGCAGTCACTTCTTCCTGCCACTAAGTGAAGAAGGATGTGTTTGCTTCCCTTTATGCTATGATTTGTTTTCTGAGGCCTCCCCAGCCCTGTGGAACTGTAAGTCAATTAAACTTCTATTTTTTGTAAATTACCCAGTCATGGGCAGTTCTTCATAGCAGTGTGAGAATGGACTAATACAGAGTCCTGTTCACCTGCGCAGGCTGGAGTGCAATGGTGTGACCATAGCTCAATGCAGCCTCAAACTCCTGGGCTCAAGCTGTCTTCTGCCTCAGCTTCCTGAAGATCTGAGACTACATGTGTGCACCACCACACCCAGCTAATTAAAACATTAAAAAAATAGAGATGGGGTCTTGCTATGTTGCCTAGGCTGGTCTCAAACTCCTGACCTCACGTGATCCTCCTGTCTTGGCTTCCAAAAGCACTGGGATTGCAGGTATAAACTACCAAACCTGGCCAGCTTTTTTTCTTTAACTGAAATTCCATGGCTTGAAAAACTTAATTTTATAAAATAAAGCCAATTTAATTTTAATAAGGATAGTAGAACAGAGAATATCATTTACCAAAAATGTTTATATGAATAAGATTCCATATCTGTTAAATTTCACTATAAAGTTTTAAATGGATTCTATTGCAGTCATAGATTCTGCCTTATCCGTATGGAAGTCCTGAAAGCATCATCAACTCTTCATCATCACTAAGTTCTCCTTTGTCACACATGCTCCACACCTTATGTTCTTCTCACCTTGTGTATCAGACAACATTTGGATCAGTGCTTCGGCTTTCTGGAAACCTCTGCATTCCTCCTGATTCCATTACAGACTGCACAGACTCTTGTTTGTTTTTCCTTTGTGAAAATTAAATATGCTCATACCAACCCAGGGAAAGAAAAATGTTAACCTGGGAGTGTTAATAAGATCCTTCACAAGGTTGAAATTTCTCTTTAGGCATTAGTAATACCTATTGACTACATTTTTGATGATAGGTAGACCTTCCTGGAAGAGTTGAAGATATTCATGGCTTTCAGTGGGACTTTCTTCCTTGGCTTGGACTACTTGCCTTAGAAAGCTGTATACAACTTTTTTTCTCACCTTGTCTGTCATTGCAAATGAAACTATATTTGCATTACAGGCTTTGCAAATGAGACTCTATGTACTTGCTACAATGGTACTAGATAACAGAATTGCAGATTATTTATGAAAAATTAAGGTCTGTTTACACACTGGTTAACACCTTCTGTTTCCTCTGAATGAATGTTTCAGGACCAGTTGAGAACCCTTTGCATTAAATTTAAGAACAAATCAATTGGTTGTTCAAATTGAATAAACCAGTCTGTGACATCTACTCTCACAGTTTGGGTTTGGCAAAACAGGAGTTTAGCTGGGGAGCATTCTATAAATATTAGTTATGCTGTTTCTATCTTTGTTCCCATTCATTGCTTTTGTCATGTCAATTGTTAACAAAATCATAAATGCTATGCACAGTCAGCATTCCACCAGTTCATACATCTGATGATTCTATAGCAAAAGAAGTCTGAAACAACACTGAAAAGACACTAATAGTGTGTGAAATCCTCTCTTCAAACCAAGGTAGTAGTGTAGAACTAAACATCTGATAATTTGCCTATCTTATTGTACGCATGTTGTTTTGCCTGAATAGATGAAAACCAATAGAAGGCACTGTAAAAGCAGTTTTCATTCACAAAGCTCTTGTTCAGGAGATATAAAAACTGGATGCTATATTTGCCCTTCCCCACAGCTGGTTCTAACCAGCCATACCTTATAAATGACAATGAACTTTCAGCCAAAGATGATCAATGACTGTGGTATCTAAAACATTCACCAGGCCCAGTTGAAGAGTCTTCTGTGAATGGTGAACATGGAACTGGCACTTATTTACTTATTTATTTATCATAGAGAATTTGCTCTGTCACCCAGGCTGGAGTGCAGTGGCACGCTGATAGCTTACTGCAGCCTTGGACTCCTGGGTCCAAGCTGTCTGCCCACCTCAGCTTCCTGAGTAACTGGAACTGTAGACACATGCCAACATGACCAGCCAATTTTTAAAAGTTTCTGTAGAAACTCTCCACCCCAAATCAACAGAATATACATTCTTCTCAGCACCACATTGCACTTATTCCAAAACTGACCACATAGTTGGAAGTAAAGCACTCCTCAGCAAATGTAAAAGAACAGAAATTATAACAAACTGTCTCTCAGACCACAGTGCAATCAAACTAGAACTCAGGACTAAGAAACTCAATCAAAACCGCTCAACTACATGGAAACTGAACAATCTGCTCCTGAATGATTACCGGGTACATAACGAAATGAAGGCAGAAATAAAGATGTTCTTTGAAATCAATGAGAACAAAGAAATGAAATACCAGAATCTCTGGGACATATTTAAAGCAGTGTGTTGAGGGAAATTTATAGCACTAAATGCCCACAAGAGAAAGCAGGAAACATCTAAAATTGACACCCTAACATCACAATTAAAAAAACTAGAGAAGCAAGAGCAAACACATTCAAAAGCTAGCAGAAGGCAAGAAATAACTAAGATCAGAGCAGAACTGAAGGAGATAGAGACACAAAAAAAGCCTTTCAAAAAATCAATGAATCCAGGAGCTCGTTTTTTGAAAAGATCAACAAAATTGGTAGACTGCTAGCAAGACTAATGAAGAAGAAAATAGAGAAGAATCAAATAGATGTAATAAAAAATGATAAAGGGGATGTCACCACTGACCCCACAGAAATACAAACTACCATCAGAGAATACTATAAACACCTCTATGCAAATAAACTACAAAACCTAGAAGAAATGGATAAATTCCTGGACACATACACTCTCCCAAGACGAAACCAGGAAGAAGTTGAATCCCTGAATAGACCAATAGCAGGCTCTGAAATTGAGGCAATAATTAATAGCCTACCAACCAAAAAAAGTCCAGGACCGGATGGATTCACAGCCGAATTCTACTAGAGGTACAAGGAGGAGCTGGTACCATTCCTTTTGAAGCTATTCCAATCAATAGAAAAAGAGGGAGTCCCCCCTAACTCATTTTATGAGGTCAACATCATTCTGATACTAGAGCCTGGCAGAGACACAACAAAAAAAGAGAATTTTAGACCAATATCCCTGAAGAACATCGATGCAAAAATCCTCAATAAAGTACTGGCAAACCGAATCCAGCAGCACATCAAAAGGCTTATCCACCATGATCAAGTGGGCTTCATCCCTGGGATGCAAGGCTGGTTCAGCATATGCAAATCAATAAATGTAATCCAGCATATAAACAGAACCAAAGACAAAAACCACATGATTATCTCAATAGATGCAGAAAAGGCCTTTGACAAAATTCAACAGTCCTTCATGCTAAAAACTCTCAATAAATTCGGTATTGATGGAACGTATCTCAAAATAATAAGAGCTATTTATGATAAATCCACAGCCAATATCATACTGAATGGGCAAAAACTGGAAGCATTCCCCTTGGAAACTGGTACAAGACAGGGATGCCCTCTCTCACCACTCCTATTCAACATAGTGTTGGAAGTTCTGGCCAGGGCAATCAGGCAAGAGAAAGAAATAAAGGGTATTCAGTTAGGAAAAGAGGAAGTCAAATTGTCCCTGTTTGCAGATAACATGATTGTATATTTAGAAAACCCCATTGTCTCAGCCCAAAATCTCCTTAAGCTGATAAGCAACTTCAGCAAAGTCTCAGGATACAAAATCAATGTGCAAAAATCGCAAGCATTCTTATACACCAGTAACAGACAAACAGAGAGCCAAATCAGGAATGAACTTCCATTCACAATTGCTTCAAAGAGAATAAAATACCTAGGAATCCAACTTACAAGGGATGTAAAGGACCTCTTCAAGGAGAGCTACAAAGCACTGCTCAGTGAAATAAAAGAGGACGCAAAGAAATGGAAGAACATACCATGCTCATGGATAGGAAGAATCAATAATGTGAAAATGACCATACTGCCCAAGGTAATTTATAGATTCAATGCCATCCCCATTAAGCTACCAATGACTTTCTTCACAGAATTGGAAAAAACTGCTTTAAAGTTCATACGGAACCAAAAAAGAGCCCACATTGCCAAGACAATCCTAAGCCAAAAGAACAAAGCTGGAGGCATCATGCTACCTGACTTCAAACTATACTACAAGGCTACAGTAATCAAAACAGCATGGTGCTGGTACCAAAACAGAGATATACACCAATGGAACAGAACAGAGCCCTCAGAAATAATACCACACATCTACAACCATCTGATCTTTGACGAACCTGACAAAAACAAGAAATGGGGAAAGGATTCCCTATTTAATAAATGGTGCTGGGAAAACTGGCTAGCCATAAGTAGAAAGCTGAAACTGGATCCCTTCTTTATACCATATACAAAAATTAATTCAAGATGGATTAGAGACTTAAATGTTAGACCTAAAACCATAAAAACCCTAGAAGAAAACCTAAGCAATACCATTCAGGACATAGGCATGGACAAGGACTTTATGTCTGAAACACCAAAAACAATGGCAACAAAAGCCCAAATTGACAAATGGGATCTAATTAAACTAAAGAGCTTCTGCACAGCAAAAGAAACTACCTTCAGAGTGAACAGGCAACCTACAGCATGGGAGAAAATTTCTGCAATCTGCTCATCTGACAAAGGGCTAATATCCAGAACCTACAAAGAACTCAAACAAATTTATAAGAAAAAAACAAACAATCCCATCAAACGGTGGGCAAAGGATATGAACAGACAATTCTCAAAAGAAGACATTTATGCAGCCAACAGACACATGAAAAAATGCTCATCACCACTAACCATCAGAGAAATGCAAATCAAAACCACAATGAGATACCACCTCACACCAGTTAGAATGGCGATCATTAAAAAGTCAGGAAACAACAGGTGCTGGAGAAGATGTGGAGTAACAGGAACACTTTTACACTGTTGGTGGGACTGTAAACTAGTTCAAACATTGTGGAAGACAGTGTGGCGATTCCTCAAGGATCTAGAACTAGAAATACCATTTGACCCAGCCATCCTATTACTGGGTATATACCCAAAGGATTACAAATCATGCTGCTATAAAGACACATGCACACGTATGTTTATTGCAGCACTATTCACAATAGCAAAGACTTGGAATCAACCCAAATGTCCATCAGTGACAGACTGGATTAAGAATATGTGACACATATACACCATGGAATACTATGCAGCCATAAAAAAGGATGACCTCATGTCCTTTGTAGGGACATGGATGCAGCTGGAAACCATCATTCTGAGCAAACTATCACAAGAACAGAAAACCAGACACCGCATGTTCTCACTCATAGGTGAGAACTGAACAATGAGAACGCTTGGACACAGGAAGGGGAACATCACACACTGGGGCCTGTTGTGGGGTGGGGGAAGGGGGGAGGGATAGCATTAGGAGATATACCTAATGTAAATGACGAGTTAATGGGTGCAGCACACCAACATGGCACATGTATACATATGTAACAAACCTGCACATTGTGCACATGTACCCTAGAACATAAAGGATTAAAAAAAAAAGTTGAACCAATTCCACAAATCATAAATACTATTTAAAAAAAAAAAAAGTTTCTGTAGAAACGACAGCTTTCCATGTTGCCCAGGCTGATCTTGAACCGCTGGCCTTAAGCTATCCTTCTTCCTTGGCCTCTCAAAGTGCTAGGATTGCAGGTATGAGCCACCACAGCCAATATGGGATTTGTTTTAATCATTTATATCAATACTGTGGATTCATCCCACTCTCTCCAGTGTACAGGCGTCAGTCCTTACTTAGCATAATCACAATAGACTTTTCTTTTCTCGAGATATAGTCCCTGACTTCTCATCTTCAGTGAACTACTCTGAATTTTTTCAATGATGCGATTATCTTCCTGGCAAGTGAACAAACTCAGTGCTCATTTATTTGATCACTGTAGTGGTCTAGGTATTCCTTTTAATAATATTCATATGTTTCTATTTTACTTACTATTTAAATATGGGATAGTAATTCTATTTGGTTTTAGTCAGACAAGTAATATATCTACAGAGTGCTAACCAGGACTTAAGAAACAATGGGATTCCTGAGTGGTTTTAAAAACACATATCTCCCTGCTTTTTTAAATGGTTGCTCATTTCACCAGAAATGTCACAGAATCTATAAACAAATAGTTAATGCTGGTCTATCAGATGATTTCTCTAACTACCATTTGCTAAATCTCGTCAGCATTTGGCTTGTTGTACAATAATCAAGCAAGATAGAGGCTTCTGATTTCCTATGAATTCAATAGGAACTCAGGATGGGTGGAAAGAGATTACAAAAGACTGAAATCCCAATTCTTAAATATTGAAAGGTTTCAGATAAGATGATTCAGAGTTTCACTGGTGAGCACTCCAGGGCCCTTGATGGGGACATGGAAATGCACACACAGAACAAAATGCTGGCGTCTGGAGGGCCTTAGAATTCATTTGCACTATCTGCTCCTTCCTCAACAGATGGCAACTTTGCTCTAATTTCAGTGGGTGCAGATTAGTAAAGCGGTCAGCTGAAATGCTATAAGTTGGTTTCTTTTATTAATAAGTTAATCTGACCCTCAAAACGAGTTGGCCTACACACTCCCATATTAGTTGAAATTGTGCAAATCCAATGTGGACATCAGGAAATCCTAATCCTTTAACCTGTGAGAAAATAATAAAGCCCACCCTTAAGTCATTTCTACTTCTTAATAGATGGAAAGGGAGAGGGAAGTAAAGATGACATAAGTTCACTTTCATATAAAATAATCAGTTATGTGCTGGATGGAATAGTGTACTTTAATTCAGCATTACTATTATTTCTTTTCAATGGACTCATTCTTGGAGCTGCATTTTTTGTAATATCTGAAGAACCAATAGTTCAAAAGATTCTTCTGTATGTTGTATTTCTGCACAAGTCCCTAGCTGTGAATAACATCTTACCATTTTGTGCTTAATGTTACATGCTGCCAGTTTCCTCCCTGTTCATTTGGTTTTCCTGGTGTGTCCTAAAGATATAACTTTAAAAGTAACTCAACTATTCACTCAAATGGTCTTTTTCCTTTCTTTTTTTTTTTTTTTTTTTTGAGATGGAGTCTCGCTCTGTCACCCAGGCTGGAGTGCAGTGGCCGGATCTCAGCTCACTGCAAGCTCCGCCTCCCGGGTTCCCGCCATTCTCCTGCCTCAGCCTCCCGAGTAGCTGGGACTACAGGCGCCCGCCACCTCACCCGGCTAGTTTTTTATATTTTTTAGTAGAGACGGGGTTTCACCGTGTTAGCCAGGATGGTCTCGATCTCCTGACCTCGTGATCCGCCCGTCTCGGCCTCCCAAAGTGCTGGGATTACAGGCTTGAGCCACCGCGCCCGGCCATTCCTTTCTTAAAAAAAGAATAATACATAAAGAGTTTAAAAATTCTTAACTAGCAATAGAAATGAAAGTGGCAAATGAAATGGAATATAGAAAAAAATCCCATTCAGTCCTTTTGGGTCTTGTGAGTCGGGTAAATTGAGGGGAAGACTGCATGCTTTCCTGCCTTTCCTCTTTCTGTTTTTTCAGACAGGGTCTGGCTCTGTTGCCCAGGCTGGAGTACAATGCGATCTCAGCTCACTGCCACCTTCGCCTCCTAGGCTTAAACCATCCTCCTGCCTCAGCCTCCTGAGTAGCTGGGATTACAGTTGCACGCCTCCATGCCCAGCTAATTTTTGTATTTTTATAGAGATGGGGTTTTGCCATGTTGGCCAGGCTAGTCTTGAACTCCTGAGGTCAAGTGATCTGCCTGCCTCAGCCTTCCTAAGTGCTAGGATATGGGCCTTTTCTGCCTTCTCTTAATGGCAACATGCAGAACTTGGAGAAAAAAGCTGTACAAGTTTTTGATACCAGAATGCAGCAAATAATAGGGCTTGACTCTATTTTTTTATGTTTTGGGCAAACTCTAAAAGGCATAAAGGAGCAACACAAACACAAATGGCTCTGATATAATTATTAGAGAGTGGTTCCTATTTTGTATTGCCATGTAAAAATTGCCATGACTTTAGCAGCTGAAAAAACATATATCTCACAGCTTCAGTGAGTCAGAAGTCCAGGCCCAGTTTAGCTAGAGCCCCTGCTGGGGGACTCAAAAGACTGAAGTCAAGGTGTTAACCACACTGCATTCTCATCTAGAGTCTCAGATAGGAAAGAATCTACTTCCAAGTTCATTTAGATTTTTGGCAGAATTCACTTACTTGTGGTCATTCAACAGCGTCTTACTGGTTTTGACTGGAGGCTGCCCTTAGCTTTTAGAGGCTTCCTGCAGTTCCGTGTCATGTGGATCTTTTAACAGGTAGTTCATATCGTGGTTGATTCCTTCTTTAAGGTCAATGGAGACTCTCTCTAGTGTGTGCCAGCCAGCCAGAGATGCACATACACACATACACACAGGTATGTACATGTGTAAATCTAAACATAGAAGTGGTATCCATCACCTTTGACATATTCTATTGATTAGAAGCAAGTCACAGGTCCCACCTACGCTCAAGGACGAGAGGTTATACAAGAAGTATACACGGGACTTATCTTAACCTTTTGCCAACCATTGTTTCCAACTTGGCTGCACATTAGAATTGCCGGAGAAGTTACTCAAAACACTGATGTCCAGTATTTACTCCAGACAAATTAAATTAGAGCGTTTAGATGGTTGGGCCCAGATTTGTATTTTTAAAAAACTTCCCAGGTAATGTAATTATAAAACAAATACTTCCACAAGGACCATGTGTGCCTATTCAGTAATTCTGGAACTAGGGAACTCTTCTTTTGATTACCAGTATAAAACATGAGAAAAAAATTTTAAAATTAAGCTCTTTTTAGTAGGAGGTTCATAAAGTGAGAATTCTTAAACAAGCAAAACAATATTAGGCAGTTGAACTAATACCTTTAGGAGGACTACTGGTCTAAATCCAGTACAACAAACCAAGGGATCTTTCTATTTTTTTTTAATTTAAAAAAAATTTTTATTTTTGAGACTGAGTCTCACTCTGTCACCTAGGCTGGAATGCAGTGGTGCGAACTGAGCTCACTGCAACTTGTGCCTGCTGGGTTCAAGTGATTCTCCTGCCTCAGCCTACTGAATAGCTGGGATTACCGGTTTGTGCCACCATGACCGGCTAATTTTTGTATTTTTAGTGGAGACAGCGTTTCACCAAGTTGATCAGGCTGATCTTGAACTCCTGGCCTCAAGTTATCCGCCTGCCTTGGCCTCCCAAAGTGCTGGCATTACAGGTATGAACCAGCATGCCAGGCCCAAAGTAAAAAATCTTTTTGTCTAAAATTTAACATTAATAACTTGGAGTGTAATAAAAGAAGTTTTTGAAATGAGTGAGATGTATCTGCTAGGAAAGAATTTTCATGTAAAGTGCACTTAGGAAACAAGACTCAGTAAAAAAGATTCACTAAATGCTCTGGAGAAAATGATTGTTGGTAAGAATAAAAAGAAGCACTAAACCAGAATGAATCCAACTCCTTCCCATCTTCTTGCTGCACTTGTTTTCCACTAAATGTGTTTTATATATTTTGCTACGTTTTGCAAGTTTTTCCTAAGCAACTCTGACTAAAGCAATGATATCTACTAATCTGGAGGGGCCCCATTTTTTTTTTTTTTTTTGACATTTGGAATTCTTGGCTAAGGAAAGGGAAGACTCATCTTTCCTGAACTTGTCGTGCAATGACTCTTAAACTGTATTTGCAAACTTGTGTTCATTCTATTATGTGATGCTACTTTGTGGTGAACTGTAAAGTAAGAGCATGTTAGACCCAGTAAGGAAACAAATTAGAGTTGAAGACAGTGAGCAAATGAAGGAATCAGAGTAAGCATGGAGGAGCACATGGCTGGCAGGAACAGTCGAAGTGGAGCTGTTTCCTCCATTCTCCATTTCCACACCAGGATGCCCAGGCAGGTAAGTGAGGACAGAGGCGTGGGGGTCAGGGAGGGGTGCAAGGCAGCAGAAAGGATCTGTGTTTTGCGTAGAAATCTGTCAGAAATCCCTTCCAGATATCTTCATTATACTGTGCACCAGTATTCTCCTCCTTAGGACTTTTTTTCCCTGACAAATAAATTCAGGAGAGAGAAAAATTGAAGCTGTAAAGGCAAAAATCAATTTAAAGCATGAAAGGTGAAATTATGTAGAAAAATCTCACCCTTTTATGCCTAGTTAATCACAGAAAATGTGTCTGCCAGCCTGAAGCCATTTTATCAGAAAGTAGCCCAGGTGAAACAGGGAAATAACATTGCCAAGCTCAACTTGGCTACACACGACAAAATGAGAGAAGAAAAACATTGCAGGTGAACAAAACTGTATTCAGTGGTTAATAAAATTAGAATGTTTTACACCTAGAGAGTACCCTGTCATGAATCTCTTCTCAGTACTCTAAAGTTAACATTGGAGATGATTTCTAATGGATAGTTTTGGTCAATTTACAATTCAACTTGTGAAACAAAAGGCAGCATCTTTTAATGTAGCATCTCTTAACTGCCAGCTCCATATGGCTCCTTGAGGAAATACCATGTAAATTATTTTGAATTCGTATCAAAACCATGTGAAAAAAATAAATTCATTTCATCAGTGCTTCTCAAACCTTACAGCCAATACCCTAAGGGCAAATCGGAGTGAACCTGTCCCTACAAGGGGCAAGGACCAGGGGCCCGGGGCATAGCTAGAGGCTATGAGCTTTGAAGTCACAGCGATAGCTTAAAAATTCACTGTGAATTTTGTATTCAGTTTCATCGGTGTTTGTATTAATATGAAAGTAAAACTCCTCAGAGGATATGTAATAAATTTATCAAATTTTCCACATTCCCTAGCTCATAGGCATAACCCCCGTATTAAATGACCGATATTACTTACAACAAGTGTTATTGAAGTTGTGAAGTCTCTTAAGAAAACAGATATCAGGCATAGGTTATTGAATTTGTCTAATGCATTGCAGTAAAAATTTCTTACCCCACAGTAATTATAAATTTGGAAACAAGTAATTCATGCATAATTAGATAAACACCAAAGCCTAAATATGTTTTCAAAAGAAATCCAATTGCTTTCCTATCAGTTGCCCCTCATTACTCCTCTTTCTACTGAAATAAAGAGTTCCCCAGGCAGTGATGACAGCAGATATCAGGTCCTGAGTTCTAAAAACCAAGGGAAAATCTTTCATTTCTAGGTGTATACTCAAGAGAAATACCTCCATGCAAAATTTATATGCACACAGAAACTTGTTTGTATGAACGTTCAGATAGCACTAGTCGCAACAGCCCCAAAATGGAAACATCCAAATGTCTATCAATTGATGAATGGGTAAATAAAAAGCACTACCACATACACATACAATAGAATATTATTTGGCCATAAAAAGTAATGAAGTACTGATAAATGCTACAACATAAACCTTGAAAACATTATGCTAAGTGACAGAAACCGGACAAAAGACTACATATGGCGAGATTCTATTTATGTGAAAGGACCAAATAGACAAATCTTTACAGAGAGAAAGTAGATGAGTGGTTGCTAAGGCCCAGAGTAGGGAGATGGGTGGGGGAAATGGAAGTGACTGTATGAACTTTATTTTTGGGGAGAATAAACTGTTCTACAATTAGATTGTGGTGATGGTTGCATAATCCTGTGAATATACTAAAAACCATTCAATTGCACACTTTAAATGGGTAAATTGGATAAGATGTGAGTCTTTCTTCAATAAAACTGGTAAAAATATGACATTAAGTATGTATTTTCATGTAAATGAATAGATTTTATTTTAAAAAAACGCAAACAAAAAAAGGAAAAACTAAGGGGGAAGGCAAAGCCCAGGAGTGTCTGATTGTTTACATTCAACAACATAGAACATAAAATAATGAAGGAAATTGTTTAGGGTTTTACATACTTTCTGCTCTTTGCATCAATGGCATGAGAAAAAAATCCCAAGCATTGTTTATGCATTCACATTCACAAAATGAAATTTAATAGGAAATGCTAGAATTATTTCGTATCTTTCCTGACCATTGCAGCAAATAAATCACATTTTACCATTTCCTAGTCATACTCAATTAAACTGTTTCTGTAACACATTCATATTTATCAGGTAACCTATTAATCACATATGTACTTGTTTGTATAATAATAGTTTCTCAGAAAGCCTAAGCTTTCTTTTCTCCATAGAGTAGGTTAATGGTGACTGAAAATTTTTCTTAAAATGCTTTCCATAAGAATAATCCACCTAGACCTACTATTCAATGGAACAGTCAATAGCATTTTTAGAATTTTAGGACTGGAAGGGCCTTTGGAGATGAGCTGTTCAACCTCTTCATTTTGCAAGTCAGGACCTTAGATCCCAGAGCCAGCAAGCAGAAGAGCTGGGACTGACCCTTAAGTCTCCTGATTCCTAGGCCTGTATTTATTTACTTACCTAAATGATAATTCATGATAGTAATGATGATATTGCAGAAGGTTTTAAACAGTTACTGGAACAGTGATCTGAATTATAGCACTTTTCAGTTGTACAGTGGTTAACAGTTTATAAAAGACTTCCACATACATAATTTTATTAGTGCTCCATCACACCATATGAGCCAGGCAGGAATTAGCATCTCTATTTTAGAATTAGCTAACTTTTAGAGATGCTAATTTTAGGTTAAAAAAGGTTCTAGGATTTGCCCAAAGCCATAGGGATAGTAAGTGTTAGATATGGAATGAGAACTTCATACCCAACACTTCCCAAGCTAAACTCATTATTCTCTGCCACCATGTCACTCAGGACCCATGCCAGAAATCTGGGTGCTCCTCCTGACTTCCTCTCTTTACCTCCTCAAGTTCAATAACTGTCATTTCCAACTCCTACACATTTATTTAATAAAAAATCAATCCACTTCTCTCCACTCTTGTTGCCACCACCTAAGTTTCTACTAACATCAATCTCACCTTATTTTACTGCCATCTCCTCCTTTCTAGTTTTGTCTCTACCTGCACAATCTAGTCTTCGTAGTGCAAACAAAGTTATGTGTGCAAAGCACATTGTGAGTACTGTGGTCTGAACATTTGTGTCCCCCTCAAATTCAGATGTTAAAATTCTAACCCCAAAGGTGATTGTATTAGGAGACATGGCCTTTGGGAGGGGACTTGGTCACGAAGGCTCTGCCCTTACAAATGGGATTAGTCCTCTTATAAAAGAGGCCAGAAAGAGACTCCACCCCTTCTACAGCATGAGGACACAGTAAGAATTTGCCATCTGTGAACCATGAAACAGGCCTTCACCAGATACCAAATCTGTTGGCACCATGATCTTGGGCTTCCCAGTCTCCAGAATGGTGAGAAATACATTCCTGCTGTTTAAAAGTCATCTAATTTGTGGTGTTTTGTTACAGCAGTCTGAATGGACTGAGAGAGTGAGCATGTCACCCACCACCTTGTCTAAACCTTTGCTGTTTCCTCAGTGTCCTCACGGTGAAGTCTATCGACATCAGTTAGAACAAGCTTTGAATGTGGCCCAACAAAAATTTGTAAAGTTTCTTAAAACATTATGAGAATTTCTTTTAAACTCATCAGCTATCATTATCATTAATATATTTTATGTGTGGCCCAAGACAATTCTTCCTCTTCTGAAGTGGCCAAGAAAAGCCAAAAGATTGTCACCCCTGATTTAGAATATCCTTCATGGTCTGGAGCGTGCTCATTACTTCAACTCTGGCCGCAGCCTCTGCAGTCAGGTTTACAAAGTCACAGTGAATTCAGGCAGTGCCCCAAATCTCCTTTGCTCTTGCTCTTTCTCCCTTTATACATCTCCTTCACTTGGCTAACTCCTACTCATTCAGGTCTCAGGTTATATGGGAAGCTTTCCTTGAGTCCTCAAAGACGAATAAGGTGCCTTACTTACTTATTCTCATAGTAACTGAAGCTTACTCTTACCATAGCATTTACTCTGCCTTGTTAACTTATCTCCCATTAGACTGTAAGTTCTTGAGAGCAAGGATTGTGTCTTTTTCTGTGTCATATCCCAGTTGCCTAGCATATAAGAGGTACTTAATAAGTATTTGTTAATTATAAAATAATGCTACAGTAAATTCAGAATAGTATTAGGCCATTTCTGAAATTCAGCCCAAGTTCAAGGTAGGTGTTCACATATTGAGGACAATCCTATTCTGAATCCTAAACACTTAAGTTGGGCAAGAGGTTAAACTATTTTCTTATTATAAAACACAAGATTTAAGTGAAATTCTTTATAAAAGACACAGTAATGCTAACCATAATGAATTTTGAGATGTTTAAATTGAATACAGTTCTATGCAAGAGATGCAAATTGTTTCCCCTCTACCTTTTCAGAACTCCAGTAGAAGTTGATTGATTAAATCAACCATGTTTCAAGAACTATCTGGATTTCAAAGTGTACTCATCTAACTAGCCCTTACGTTCTAGGATATCAAAGGCCTGATTTATCATAATTACCCACTGAATTGCATATTATGTTTTCTCAACAAGTTTATTGTTAAAGATATTTCTTACATTATCAATCCAGCACATTTTGTTCTGAAAGCATTTTTCATTTTAGTCATTAGTCTAGCTTATTTGTACTAACCTTCTAAGATCATGCAAAATCACTATTTTTATAACGATTGCTCTTCTTAGTTTCATTCTTTAAATACCTGCCAGGGTTTTACAAATTTAAATTATTTTGTCTTAGATAAAACAGAAGATAGGTGCAGAAGTTCTTGAACATTTTTGTGCCATGGAGTACGCTGGCAGTCTGGGAAAGCCTACGATCCCCTTCATAGAACAATATTTCCACATGCATAAAAGAAAATGCATAGGATATGCAAAAAAATTATATTACAACACAATTATTAGAATATTAAAAAAACTCTGCAACTGCTATGGAAAACAGTTTGGCAATTTCTAAAAAAGCTAAACATACAATTGCTTAATGATATCCAGAAATTCTACACTTAGGTATATATCCAAGGGAACTGAAATCAAGGACTCAAAGATACTTGTATGCCAGTGTTCACTGCAGCATTTTTCACAATAGCCAAAAGGTGGCAATAACCCAAATGTCCATCAACAGATGAGTGGATAGAAAAATATGATATGTACATACAATGGAATATTATTCAACATAAAATGAAGTGATGATGCATGTTAAAACATGGATGAACCTTGAAGACAATATGCTAAGTGAAATAAGTGAGACACAAAAGGAAAAATATTGTATAATTCCACTTATATGAAATATCTAGAAAGGTAAATTCATAGAGACATAAAGTGGATTAGAGGTTACCAGAGGCTGGAGAAAGGGGGAAGATTACTGTTTAATAGATAAAGGGTTCCTGTTTGGAGTGATGGAAGGTTTTGAAAACAGTAATGACAGTTGCACAACATTGTAAATGTAATTGATGACACCGAATTGCATACCTAAGAATGGTTAAAATTACAAAATTTATGTTATATATATTTTACCACAATGTAAAAAAATGTATAATATACTAAAAACCATTGAATTATAGACTTTAAATGGGCAAATTGCGTGGTATATGAATTATATCTCAATAAAACTGTTAAAAAATTCGAATAAAATTATTACCAAAATTTAAAGTAATAATGACTCTGAAGAATATTTTGACATCTCTGCAATACCTGTAATTTGATATTAAAGTATCTGTAATTTGATATTTCTAATAGTTGCAAAGTCACAAGTAATGCTAGTAGCATTTTTGTTAACAGCATATATTTATAATTGGAGGAATACTATATTTTATGTGGAAGTTACTAAAATTAACAGAAAATTTAAATTCCATTTCACCACTATATTCTATATACAGATCTCTTAGATTAAGATCTATAGATTTATTCTACTGAAAATAAACTACTTAAGGAAAAAATTGATTTGTCTTTTCTCTCTTTAATCTATCTGTATAAATAATTTTGTCAACTGAGAATCTAATGCTGGGCAGTGTTTATTAAATTAACATTGCATAGTAATTCAAACTACTTTAAAAAAAGGAACTGGGAAATCTATTACAAGTCTTCCCTCAAATAATCATTTAACTCCAACATTATATCAGTGGCTTGAAAAGACTAGAAAGTCATTGTCTCAAGAAACTCATTTTCTTTTCTCCCAGTTCCTTGCCAACTGGCACATATTCCGCTTTGTTTTAATCAGAGGAAGTAGAGACCACATGCCATTTTCAATCCATCATAACTTTTTCAGTTGAGTAACTCAGTTGGCTCTCCTAAGCAAGAATGCTTCCAGCTGTAACCCTGCCAGAACTACAAAATGTCTGCCCCTAGTAGGGTTTAGTGCCTTCCCCGATAAGTACAGAGGATGTCTAGCTGCTTGAAACTCACTGTGTGAATGAGATATTTTACCTAGCTAGTCTCAAAGGAAATTCAATTTTCCTCTCTTTAGTAGGATTTTCTTACAGAGTTTTCTGATGTTCTTAGCTTTTTTTGAGTAAACATCATAACAAGTCATTCTGTTTCAGAGAATTTATACTTATAAAAATAACAAATTCCACACCTTCTTCAGTGCATTTATTAGATATGATGATAGATATAGTAAAAGTTGCTTATTATAACTTATGAAACTACTTTAAAAATAAATTGTTATCTTATGAAAACACTCTTTAGTAAATAGATGAAAGTGTTTTATATTTTCTAAACACTATTTTGCAGAATGAAAGATAAGGCACTAAGTAATGTAAATAAAGTCCCAGGTGGAGTATTACTACAGGGCTGGAAAATAACTCAAGAACCAGAGAACACAATGAACACGATGAGTATCCAGAGCTCATTCTTCAAGCTGGGCCAGAGAAATAAAAAGCAAATGAAGAGAAGATGGAAGTAGAGGTAGAAAGAAGAAAAAAGTAAAAACAAAGAACTGGAACCTCAATGGCATCACTAACAATGATCTGGAGGCCCTAAACCTTCCTCTGTTTTTGCCACACTGCATAACAATACATTCCTATATTCACTTTCTTAAACAACTGTCAAAAAATAAAAGCAAAAGCAGAACATTCTGTTTGCATGTCTATATCTAATAACACACCTAACTAATAAAACACTGTGATCCTTGATTACTTGATTGGCACATCCTCGCCCTTAATGTTGGCTTGTTTGGCTTCAGTTCATGAAAGGGCTGAAAT
Source organism: Macaca nemestrina (assembly GCF_043159975.1). Lineage (NCBI taxonomy): Eukaryota > Metazoa > Chordata > Mammalia > Primates > Cercopithecidae > Macaca > Macaca nemestrina. Next base: position 45,826,541 of record NC_092127.1, on the reverse strand, counting down.
TATATTGCCACTGACTTTCCAGTTTGGTGCTATTGCTAGGGCATGGGCCTCTGAAAACCTGACAAGGTTAGATACCAGGTGTGCCTTCCATGTTTTACTATATGGTCTCCTTCTAATGAGGCCAGGGTTTGATATCTACTCCGTGCTTCATACATATATTTTGTTTCTCTGCCAATTTTTCATAAACATAGGCTAAAAGAAAGTGTGCAAGTGGGCATAAGCATAGTCATTCCTACTTTTTTGTAAATTACGTTAGAAAAACCTGAATCATTCTCATACATGGATACAGCCCAGTATATCTGTGCCTTGATAGGAAATTGTAAGCAAACGGCTCAGAAGCTCAACTTAGTTGAAGCTCAATTAGAATGCAATCTATAGGTAGTTTTTCTATTAAAAAATACCATCTTCAGTTCAGCAGACACTGAAGAATGCCTGTCTTCTGTGACTCCAGACAATGAAGAGTATACAGTGAAGTCATTTACATATTGAAACTGATTTTTGGTTTCTAAAAGTGGCAGTGGTTTCATTCAGTTGTTTGTGCTACTTGCTTATTCAGAGGCAAAAACTCAGAGGAGTGGCTTTATTTTCTCTAAAATAAAAATGAATCTAAGACTGAGAGGCCCATGAACCAGCAAAAATAATCACATTAGGAACTAGGGTGCTTTATGAATTCTCTACACAGATCATAACTCTATTCTTAGCTGTGCTTTTAATTCATAATTAATGGGTTAATAATTAATTTCTTTAGAGACAGGGTCTAGCTCTGTCACTTAGGCTGGAGTGCAATGGCTTGGTCATAGCTGACTACAGCCTTGAAATCTTGGGCTCACTTGATCCTTTCGCCTTAGGTCCCTGAGTAGCTTGGACTACAGGCATGAACCACCATGCCTGGCTATTTTTTAAAACAAGTTTCTTTTTTTGGTGGAGACAGGGTCATCCTTTGTTGCCCAGGCTGGTCTCAACCTCTTGGCCTCAAGTGATTCTCCCACTTCAGCCTACTTTGGGATTATAGGCTTGAGTCACTATGCCCGGTCCCTAACTCTTCATTCAATTTTATATGAAGTTTTACATACCACAAATAAATGTATTCAACTGCTTTTTTAGTTCAGAAAAAAAAATAAAACAAAAAACAAAAACCCAAGTCACCTAAGGACTTGTCCGTGTGCATGTATTGTATACAAACGTCAGCTTCCAGATGTTTGCCTATAGTTTTTGCTTTAAATTAAATATCTTTTGCATTCTACAGAAACATGTTTTTTATATATATATATATATATATATTTTTTTTTTTTTTTAAATTTCATCTTTTATTTTTGACATAGGGGGTACATGTGTAACTTTGTTACATGGGTATATTGCAGCCAGATAGTGAGCATAGTACCCAATAGGAAGTTTTTCAACCCACACTCTGCTCCCTTCCTGCCCTCTCAAGTAGTCCACTCTGTCTATTGTTGCAAGAACTATGTAATTTTTAAAGTAAGAGTAGATGAACACATTTAAAGATAATTTTGATATTGACTTAATTTCAAAGGGATTAGAATTTTGTGATTTTCCTGTCCTTCCCTGTGACTGCCTAGAATGTAACCATTCACTCAATCTCATCAAAATTTAGTTTCTTCATCTAAAAAATAGAGGATGATATCTATCTCCTGATGGTATTGTGGAGATTCACTGAGAAATTAGGTACATCTAGCACAATACCTGGGATGAGATATGTGTTCAGTAAATGCTGAACTTGAATTTGAGAATGAAGAATTAGAAATATCCTGAAAAATGAAGTATTTTACTTTACTACCAATAGGAAAGATACATGCTAACTAGCCATTCCAAATGAGTAAAAATATTTTTCTCTTTTGAAGAGTTGTATATACATGCCTCATATATTAATATACACACATGTACTTGTTTATTTATAATTATCTACTTACTAGGCACATGTGTGTGTACATGGAATTTAAGACTTTATCCTGAGGTTGAAGTTATATTTTAAATTTATCTGTGAATTGATTATTTAATAACCTGTTTACATAAAGCAAGACAAAAACAGCTTTGACTTTTCAAGCAATAAACTCTTTTTTCAAGCAAAATGATGTTTCTAAAATTGATGTATGTGGTAATCAGGATATTTAGCAACTGGAAAATGAAAGGCAAGAAATACACAATAATGCAATCTAAAAGACACAATCTGTGAATATAGTAGGTATTGATTTGCTAGTTGAGAATGTTTCAAAAAATCATTCATAATATTCTTTTTCTTTCCAAAATAGTTTTTGATTAGCCAGGTTTTCTGAAGTGTGATTATTTTCTTATATCAGAGCTTTCTTAGGTTTTTACATGATCACACCTCCTAAAAAGCCTAGGAGTACTACGGGAGACTGGGGCTTATTTCATCCCTTTGTCTTCGACTGTAAAAGACAGCTGCCACCAAAATGGCCATTTTAGAGGCCTACTCTCAGGGGCACATTCTCTTTCTCAGGGATGTTACTTGCTGAGCAAAAGAATTCAGTGATATTTCTCCTATTTGCTTTTGAAAGAAGAGAAATATGGCTCTGTTCCGCCTGGCTCACCGGCAGTCAGAGTTTAAGGTTATCTCCCTTCTTCCCCGAACATTGCTGTTATCCTGTTCTTTTTTCAAGGTGCCCAGATTTCATATTGTTCAAGCACACATGCTCTACAAACAATTTGTGCAGTTAATGCAATCATCACAGGGTCCTGAGGTGACATACATCCTCCTGAGCTTATGAAGATGATGGTATTAAGAGATTAAAGTAAAGACAGGCATAGGAAATCCACAAGGGTATTGATTGGGGAAGTGATAAGTGTCCATGAAATCTTCACAATTTATGTTCAGAGATTGCAGTAAAGACAGGGGTAAGAAATTATAAAAGTATTAATTTGGGGAACTAATAAATGTCCATGAAATCTTCACAATTATGTTCTTCTGCCATGACTTCAGCTGGTCCCTCCGTTTGGGGTCCCTGACTTCCTGCAACATACACCAACTTTCTATTTTTATACATGGAATTGCATGATTAAAAAAATAAATTATAGTGAAAAAATAAGCCTGTGTTTCATTTTTATGGAGAGAAGCATGAACACAAATGTTTTCATGCAAATACTAAAAGATAAAGAGACCAAAGCTATTTTTCTTTGAAGCTATTTGTTCTGGTTCAGAAACTCCACAATATATTCATTTATTATTTTCAAAAAGTCTCCCTCCAAATCATCCACAATGATAATCAATATTACTTCAAAAATCACAATTAAATATTGAGCCTCTACAAATCACAAGATGAACTTGAAATTCAATAATTTTTTCATTATTTTGACTGTTTCTTCTTTTATTCAACCAATATGATTTGATCACTTATTATATGTCAGGGAGGCATTTCAATTCCAACATAGATTATGATTAGGAGTATATGATTTGATTGACTATGTCTAACCAGATTATCTCCCTCTCCTCTTTAACTCATATACACAGCCTGAGATATAATTCTAAACAGCATTCTCTTACAAAAAGATAAATATTTATGCTATAGATAAATAAAATATAAATGAGTTCATCTATCATACTTCCAGTTTTTAAAAAATTAATGGGAGATGTAGTTACAGCTACAGCTATGTGTACTAGTTAGACACACACTTATACATATTTGTTTATATAAAAGCAATTTTTTCTCTCTGGAATAGGACTACAGATGGGGGCAGGAAAGAAAACTTTTGTTTTTTAGACTGTTCTGCACTAAAATTCTCATTTTATTCGTGTATATATTATTTTTATTTTTTAAGAGTATGGTGAAAACCACAGGGATGTTTCAGAATAAAATACAGAACTGAGATAATCATCTGGAAATCATCCCACTTTTGACTCAATATCTAAAAAACTTTCACCTCAAAACCCCATTTAATTGTCTATGTGGAAACTAGGTGTGAAGAATTCTAACTGTTAAAAATTAAAATTGATACATCAGAAATGCAGCTACTTTGTAAAAGTATGGGCAAGTCTACATCACACAAAATGAATGTGTGGGCAGGATCTAAAATTAGAAGATTTAAAGCCATTGGTTCCTACATTCTGAATGAGATTTTATAGTCAAGCACTGGGGATGGATGTAGAATATTTGATAAAATGCTGAGACGACACCCAGCTCTGTTATGTGACATACAGTGGGCAAGGTTCCCCTCTCTCTCACTATGCATCACTATGCATTGTCACTGCATAGTGATGTTTGGCATTCCACTGGCTAGCGAGCTAGAAATGTGTACTCAGAGCAGCAGTATATCTTCAGGCAGTTCCGTGTAAGTGTAGACTTGATTCTAAATTGCAGACTTAATCCTTACAAGTTCAGCATAAATGACCTCAAAACCCCAAAGGTAAAGAATCCACCATAGTTCAACCCCTCTAAAGCCAAAGAAGCAAGAATGCTGACAACTCAGTTTACTATTCAAGGAGTTTCTTGGAACATCTACCAGCAAGAGATTTTGTTTGTTTGGTTGTTTCTTTGCTCATACTATTTTTACTTCTAAGGATTAAAAGCTAATCTTGGAATAAACTGCTGTCATACTTTAGACCTCAACCACATGTCTGTCTTGGCATCTTTGTATGAAAAAGTCTATGTTTGAAGCAACTATGGAATTTAGGAAAATGCTAGAATGTTTTAGACATTCAAATATTCAGGTTAAATCAATATTTCTGGTGCTAAGAAAAAGTATGCAAGCATGTACCACAGTCAGCCGAGATTAAAAGTTCAAAACAACATTGAAAATGAAAGAGAAAAATGCCTTTTATTAGATAACAACTAAATTAAACTTCAGTATAGTCATAAAACGAAATATACACTGTTTAAAAAGAATAAGGCAGCTTAGGTAAATCCATTTGTGCTAGTTTATTATATATATGATGAACTATATTTCGAGTAATATATTAAGAACATATTTTAAGTAGATGCGAGTAAGGTTTAGACACAAACATAAAAAATCTCTTTTGCATGTATAAAAAGGATGCACATATATATATTCTGCTTTGTGAATAATTTTCTTTCTGTAAGAAAACGTAAGAAATAATTTCTCTTTTGGAAAAGGAATTAGGTGTCAATGCACAGTTTAATTGTTGTTATTCTTTAATCATGTATACACATTTATTTTATTTTCTAAAAATGTTGATAGCAGTCTTCTGGTCTCCACCAGAAATTATAGGTCATTTACAATTTCTTAGACTATTCAAAAAATACCACCAAATTCAGGTATTTATGTGCAGGATTTTAGACTTAACACTTTCACTTGGAAGTACAATTAACAATGCTAAAAACAAGTTTACCAGTGTGCCCATTAATTTTCAAAATATTGTTCCTTACCATTGTCTCATTCATTGAATTCTCTTCTAAGACTGACTCAATCTTGGATGGTGTGAAAAAGTATTGCCTTTTAGAAAAGAGCAATTTGTAGCAAAAATTGCCTACAGCAACGGTTGAACTCCAGGCCTGGCCTTCATAGTAAAAATAGAAAATATGGCTGAGCTGACTCCCTGGATAACTTATTAGATGATCAAAAGTAAATAAAAAATATTTTTTCATCTTTATATAATCAGCGGTTTCAGCATAAAAGAAAAACAGAATAAAATTAAATCATACAAAGGGAAGATTATCTGGCATATCTCATGTGGGAGAGTGGATGATGTCACTTTGCTCAGCACAGGATCTGCACATCCAGTCCTCTGCAGCAATTTCCTATATTTCACAGATCTGAGCCAGTTCTTCCACAGATTGGCTTTATGGAACCTGGAAATGCTGTTGGTGAGCCTTGTCTGCTCCATTGCCTCTCATTGCCTCTGGAACTATCTTGCTTAGAGCTAGTCCAGGGCGAACAATTCATTTTTGTTCACCATGTATGCAGGAATAAAAGAACCAAACAAGAAGGACTCATGAGGAAACAAGTTAGCAACAAGTCCAATTGCTGATTCCTTCCTGCCTGAGATAAATCGTCCTGATTCCCTTTGTTTGGATTTTTGAACCCGTTACATTATTATAATGGGGACATTTTTGAGGTATGTATAAGCCAGAATAATGTGGTTAGTCATATTAATCAATATTATTGAACCAAGCTGGTTGTGATGTATTCAAGTATTCTTTTTTTCTTAAATGGAAATTGCCTTCTTCTAATAATATTGCCTTCTTCTAATAATAATAAAATGGTCATTGTAAAGCATTTACACAAGAAAATGTAAAGAAAAGCAAAGGGAAATATTAGTAAAAACAATTTATAATCCATCATTGCCATTATAAACCAATCTTAACATCTTGCTGTATATATTTTAGACAGCTATATATATATATATATATATGGAATAGGGAATAATGCATATATATGGAATATATAGCATATCTATCTCTATATATCACAATGTAATCTCCTTTACATCGTTACACACTGTTTTCCACTTGTTTTTCTTCATTTAGCAGTACATTATGAACCTTTTCCAATATGAACAAATATAGGTTTATTATTATATCATCTTCTAAGGCCCATAGACTTGTTTTACAGACTTACCACACTTACGCCTTCCTCTATATTATAAGGAGCTATAGAAATATGTTGGGCATTTTGTCTCATCACTACATTTACATTGCTTCCCGAATTCTTTATCTGCTAATTTTTACCTTGTCTATATTTTGTAACTGTCTTTGCCTTTAACACTTATGCTTTTCTTACCACTGTTTTTGTTTAAAATATAATTAGAGTCGTTTGAAGAATAAGAGCAAACAGACTTCAAGCATTTTTGAGTCAGGTGTGAAAATTCTGGGCCATGGATCTCATAATTTGACTACCCAGAGACATTTCTAACTTGCTTTTGAATTATCATATGTATTCTAGAGAGTTCAATGTTCTAAGTAAGTGTGATATTACTTTAACTGCATGGGCAGATTCATTGAACTCTTGGTTGGTTCTATCCCTGTCACTGTCCTGATAAATATTTTAAAAATCTCTTATTACTTTATTTTCATAACTTGCTTGAAAAGGACAGCCCACTTAAACAGAAAATTGGAATTCATGTGGACCGTGAGGCTAGTCAAATTCCATCTGGTCAAATTTAAAATCAAAATGCACAATATTAATCACATGAGTTTTAAACACCAAATTATTTGAGAGAAAATTGAACAATCTGTTTCTAGTCTTAATAAGATAGTTAAATATCTATAGTACATCACAAAATTATAATAGTCTTACTTGCATATAGCTAGCTATTCAGTATGGCTTGTTAGAAGGTGTTGACTTGGTTCCTCTAAATTGTTCTTTGTATAGATGACTTTTATTCCTTAAGCCCATTTTGTCATCTTAAAATGGCAAATGAAATAATTTTGTGGTAAGGAGCAAATGAAATAACTCCTATAAAACGCTTTATTGATATATTAAGTACTATATAAGTTTAGAATAATATTATTGTATGGTAAGTGGAAGAGACCCATTTAGTGTTATATATAGTGGAGATGTGAAAAATTTCAATACAAATCTATGATTCTATGAGTATAATGACCTAGGGAAGGAAAATTAATAAACTTGACAGTATGCTTAATTGGCACAGTTCAGAGCTTTAGAAATCTGAACTGTTCCCCTATTCTGCCAGTGGCTTTCATAGTAATCTTGAATATAATGAAATTTATCATTAATATTAAAAAGTAGACTGATCTCTCATGGTGAAATAGCCCTAGTCTGGATTACTCAAAAACTGCAGAAATGGATGAAACACATAAATCCACCACATTGTCAAAAATTTCCATTTAAATTGCCAGTTAAACTCTATACACCAGTATGGTTATGTCCATAACTATGTGGGAGGAAAGAAGAGAAGAGACGAAAACTCATATTTATTGGGAAATTGATATATGCTAGGCATCATATTACATTTTTGGTATATGTTAGTTAAAAGAAAAAGGCAAAATTGATAGAGACAACAAGATATGGATAGGTAAGATATTCACTCTGCATTAGCTCAGTAAGTAGCATCAAAGACTGAAACACTGGACTGAGTTACTTCCTCTCCTTCTTTTGTCTACTTGTTGGACATCTAATAAATATAAAATCAGTTTATAAGTAGGCAGAGAAAAAGAGGTGAGAAACCAAGGGTTTCAGGCAATATCCCAATAAAATAATTCACCAAAATAGTCTAAAAGTTGACCTCCTATAAAGAGGAATAAGTTAATAAACTCCTTTTCAGCTAGAAGAAGAAAAATACAAAATTTGGTATCATGGTGAGGCAAGAGAATAGGGTCTGGAGGCAGGGGATCTAAGCCTGTTTCACGCCAACTTCCTAGAACTAAATTAAGAGGAAAATCCTAATTTTCCAGGCCTAAGTAACAAAAGGACCAGAGGCTACTGCCTTTGACCTTTTCTGCCCATCAGATGGGAGATTGGCTATCTGCAACAAATCATGAGTGAGGTTGAGTCTTGGTTTGCAACTTTGTAACTTCACTCCAGCCTCTGAATAGCTACTGTCTGCAACCAATCAGACTGATAGTGGGCTACCACTTCCGTTACATGAGGTGAGCATGAAGTGGCCAAAGAGAAACTTCTAGCAGGTATTGGGACCCAAGAAGATTCTGTATCCAGCCCTCGAGCCACTGCTTGGGTCTGCTCCCACACTGTGGAGTGTTCTTTTGTTTTCAGTAAATCCCTGCTTTTGTTCTTTTGTTGCTTCATTCCTTTGCTTTGCTGGGGGTTTTGTCCAATTCTTTGTTCAAAATGCAAAGAGCCTGGACAACTTGCAGTAACTACCCTTTACCATTAACACTAGCTGATAATTGTAAAGATGGTATTTACTGAGTGCTTATTATGTATCAGACAGTCTTCTAAGTGCCTTATGTGTGTTGATTCCTTTAATACTTGTGGTAGAGAACAATGGTTCAATGTTTCCCAAAAGACATCCACATCTTCATTCCTGGAATCTATGAATATATTGCATGGCCAAAGGGAATTTTCAGATGTGATTAAAAGAAGGCTCTTGAGACAGGGAGATTATGCTGGATTATCTGGGTAGGCCCAATGTATCACAAGGGTCCTTACTAGTGAAAGAGGGAGGCAGGAGAATATCAGAGTGATGCAGCAGGAGAAAGATTCAGCCACTTCTGGCTTTGAAGATGAAAGAATGTGCAATCGCTAGAAGCTGGAAAAGGCCAGGAAATGGATTCTACCCTAAAGTTGCATAAGAACATGCGGTCTTGAGGTTTTAAAAACTAGGCTGGAGAGAGGCGGGACATCATGGCAGATGGGAGGCAGGATTAGATTGCAGCTCTGGACAGAGCGAGCAGGGGCTCGCATTGTGAATTTTAGCTCCAGATCGACTGCAAGAACAAACTAGCAATCCCAAGAGGACCCACAGACCCTCTGAAGGAAGCAGAATGTTCCTGCGGACCTGGGAGAGTCCCCCCAAACTGTGAGTGCCCCAACTATGGAAGTGGTAAAGGGAGACCCTCCTCTCCTGAACACACACCCCCATTGGAGAAGCTGAAAGTCTGTTCGCAGGAGAAGTTTCCAACTTTACCTGCAGCTGAGTCAATTTGGAGAGCTGAACAAAATTCAGGGGTAGAGGAAGCCGCAGAAAGGCCCGGGAGCTCGCTGGTTCCCCTAGCAGGCCATTCCTGCCTGGCATCACAGGGATCCAACAGGAGAGGAGCAGGCGGAGAACTACACAGGGACAACGAAATCGCTAGCTGAACTTTGTAACAATTTCAACGGAGTGAGAAGCCTCCTGGCCAGAACTCAGGGAGGGAGCAAATCCAGTGTGGAGAACTCCACAGGCGGGGAAAGAACCAAGCCCCTTTCTTTCGCAGCTGGGAGGCATATAGCCTGAGGCAGGTTTTCAAGCCCGTGTGGTTCTCTGCCAGGAAATGGTCTGGGGGTTGTTGTGGGGGGCATGATGAAGGTGAGAACTGCCCTTAAGTTTGCGAGGGAGCTGGCCGAGGCCTGTGACTGCAGGCTTTCCCCCACTTCCCTAACAACCTGTATGACTCAGCAGAGGAAGACATAATCCTCCTAGGTACACAACTCCAGTGACCTGGGAACCTCACTCCTATCCCCGACAGCAGCTGCAGCAAGACTCACCCAAGGAAAGTCTAAGCTCTGACACACCTAACCCCTCCCTCACGTGATGGTTCTTCCCTACCCACCCTGGTAGTGGAAGACAAGGGCATATAATCTTGGGAGTTCTAGGACCCTGCCCACTGACAATTCCTCCCCATACCACCACAGCTGATGCTCTTTGTAAAGTGTGACCTCCTAGCAGGAGGTCAACTGGCACAAAAATAGAGCATTAAACCACCAAAGCTAAGGACCCTCATGGAGTCCACTGCACCTCCCGCCACTTCCACCAGAACAGGAGCTGCTTTCCATGGCTGAGGGACCCATAGATGCTTCACATCACAGGACTCTGTGCAGAAAACCCCAGTACCAGCCCAGAGTCTGGTCGACTTGCTGGGTGGCTAGACCCAGAAGAGAGAACACAATCACTGCAGTTTGGCTCACAGAAGCCACATTCATAGTAAAAGGCAGAGAGTACTACATCAAGGGAACACCCCGTGGGACAAAAGAATCTGAACAGCAGCTTTCAGCCCTAGACCTTCCCTCTGACAGAGGCTACCCAAATGGGAAGGAACCAGAAAATCAATCCCGGTAAAATGACAAAACAAGGCTCTTCAACACCCCCCAAAAATCACACTAGTTCATCAGCAATGGGTCCAAACCAAGAAGAAATCCCTGATTTACCTGAAAAGGAATTTAGGAGGTTAGTTATTAAGCTAATCAGAGAGGGACCAGAGGAAGGTGAAGCCTAATGCAAGGAAATCCAAAAAATGATATAAGAAGTGAAGGGAGAAATATTCAGGGAAATAGATAGCTTAAAGAAAAAACAATAAAAAATTCATGAAACTTTGTATATACTTTTAGAAATGTGAAATGCTCCGGAAGGTCTCAGCAATAGAATTGAACAAGTAGAAGAAAGAAATTTAGAGTTCAAAGAAAACGTCTTCAAATTAACCCAATCCAACAAAGACAAAGAAAAAAGAATAAGAAAATATCAACAAAGCCTCCAGGAAGTCTGGGATTATGTTAAATGAACAAACCTAAGAATAATCGGTGTTCCTTAGGAAGAAGAGAAGTCTAAAAATTTTAAAAACATTTTTTGGGGGAAAAATCAAGGAAAACTTCCCCAGCCTTGCTAGAGACCTAGCCATCCAAATACAAGAAGCACAAAGAACACCTGGGAAAATTATTGCAAAAAGATCTTCACCTAGGCTCATTGTCATCAGGTTATTCAAAGATGAAGGAAAGAATCTTAAGAGCTGTGAGACAGAAGCACCGTGTAACCTATAAAGAAAAATGTACCAGATTAGCAGCACATTTCTCAGCAGAAACCCTACAAGCTAGAAGGGTTAGGGGCCTATCTTCAGTCTCCTTAAACAAAATAATTATTAGCCAAGAATTTTGTATCCAGCAAAAGTAAGCATCATATATGAAGGAAACATACAGTCTTTTTCAGATGAACAAGTGCTGAGGGAATTCATCATTACCAAGCCACCACTATAGGAACTCTAAAGGACCTCTAAATCTTGAAACAAATCCTGGAAACACATCAAAACAGAACCTCTTTAAAGCATAAATCACACAGGACCCATAAAACAAAAATACAAGTTAAAAAGCAAAAAACAAAAACCAAAGTACGTAGGTAACAAAGTGCATGATGACTGCAATAGTACCTCACATTTCAATACTAACATTGAATGCCAGTGATCTAAATGCTCTGCTTAAAAGATACAGAACCAGCTTCATTCATGTCCAAACTAACACAACAACAGAAAACCAAACACAGCATATTCTCACTCATAAGTGGGAGGTGAATAATGAGAACGCATGGACACAGCTGCGTGGGGCTCATCACACACCAGGGCCTGTCGAGGGGTGGGGGCCTGGGGGAGGGATGGCATTAGGAAAAATACCTAATGTAGATGATGGGTTGATGGGTGCAGCAAACCACCATGGCATGTGTATACCTATGTAACAAATCTGCATGTTCTGCACATGTACCCCAGAACTTAAAGTGTATATATATATATATATATACACACACACACACACACCCCCCCAGAACTTAAAGTATATATATATGTACACACACATATATATGTATACACACATATATATATACTTTAAGTTCATATATATATGTGTGTGTGTGTATATATAAAAGATACAGAACCACAGAATGGATAAGAACTCACCAACCAACTATCTGCTGCATTGAGGAGACTCAGCTAGCACATAAGGACTCACATAAACTTAGAGTAAAGGGGTGGAAATAGGCATTTCATGCAAACAGATACCAAAAGTGAGCTGGGGTAGCTATTCTTATATCAGACAAAACAAATTTTAAAGCAACAGCCATTGGAAGAGACAAAGAAAGACATTATATAATGGTAAAAGGCCTCATCCAACAGGAAAATATCACAGTCTTAAACATATATGCATCTAACACTGGTGCTCCAAAATTTATAAAGCAATTACTAATAGACCTAAGGAATGAGATAGACATCAGCACAGTAAGAGTGGAGGACTTAAATACTCCACTGACAGCAATAGACAGGTCATGAAGACAGAAACAAGGGATTTAAACTATACCTTGGAACAAATGGACTTTAACAGATATATACAGAACATTGTATACAACAATAGCAGAATACACATTCTATTCAACAGTACATGAAACTTTCTCCAAGATAGATCATATGATAGGCCATAAAACGAGCCTGAATAAATGTTAGGAAATTGAAATTATATCAAGCACTCTTTCACACCATAGTGGAATAAAACTGGAAATCAACTCCCAAAGGAACCTTCAAAACCATACAAATACATGGAAATTAACCTGCTCCTGAATGAGCATTGGGTCAAAAACAAAATCAAGATGGAAATTAAAAAATTCTTCAAACCGAACGACAATAATGACACAACCTATGAAAATCTCCGGGATACAGCAAAGGCAGTGCTAAGATAAAAGTTCATAGTCCTAAACACCTACATCAAAAAGACTGAAAGCACAGATAGACAATCTAAGGTCACACCTTATGAAACTAGAGAAACAAGAACAAACCAAACCCAAACTCAGCAAAAGAAAGGAAATAACCAAGATCAGATCAGAACTAAATGAAATTGAAACAAACAAACAAAAAATACAAAAGTTAAATAAAACAAAAAAGCTGGTTCTTTGAAAAGATAAATAAAATTGATAGACCATTGACAAGATTAACCAAGAAAAGTAGAGAGAAAATCCAAATAACCTCACTAAGAAACAAAATCTGCATGTAACAAATCTGCATGTTCTGCACATGTACCCCAGAACTTAAAGTGTGTGTATATATATATACACACACACACACACCCCAGAACTTAAAGTATATATATATGTACACACACATATATATGTACACACACATATATATGTACACACACACACATATATATATACTTTAAGTTCATATATATATATGTGTGTGTATATATATAAAAGATATAGAACCATAGAATGGAGGTTTTACAAATGACACCAAATGTAAGGAGATATTACAAATGACACCACTGAAATAGAAAAGATCATTCAAGGCTGCTATGAACACCTTTACTCACATAACTAGAAAACCTAGAAGAGATGGATAAATTCCCGGAAAAATACAACCCTCCTAACTTAAATTAGGAAGAATTAGATGCCCTGAGCAGACCAATAGCAAGCAGTGAGATTGAAATGGTAATTAAAAAATTACCAACAACAACAACAACAAAAAATCCAGGACCAGATGGATTCACAACAGAATTCTACCAGGCATTCAAAGAAGAATTGGTACAATTCTTTTGACACTATTCCACAAGATAGAGAAAAACAGAACCCTCCCTAATTCATTCTACAAAGCCAGCATCACCCTAATACTAAAACCAGGAAAGGATATAACCAAAACTGAAAACTACAGACCAATATCCTTGATGAACAATGGATGCTAAAATCCTTAATCAAATACTAGCTAACTGAGTCCAACAATATGTCAAAAAGACAAATAATCCACCATGATCAAGTGGGTTTCATATCAGGGATGCAGGGATGGTTTAACATCCACAAGTCAATAAATTTGATACACCACATAAACAGAATTAAAACAAAAAATCACATGATCATTTCAATAGATGCAGAAAGAGCATTTGACAAAATCCAGCATCCCTTTATTATTAAAACTCTCTGCAAAATTGGCATGCAAGGGGCATACTTTAATGTAATAAAAGCCATCTATGACAAACCCACAGCCAATATAATACTGAATGGGCAAAAGTTTAAATCATTCCCTTCGAGAACTGGAACAAGACAAGGATGCCCACTCTCACCACTCGTCTTCAACATAGTACTGGAGGTCCTAGCCAGAGCAATCAGACAAGAGAAAGAAACAAAGGGCATCCAAATCGGTAAAGATGAAATCAAACTGACACTGTTTGCTGATAATATGATCATTTACCTTGAAAACCCTAAGGACTCCTCCAGAAAGCTCCTAGAACTGATAAAATAATTCAATAGAGTTTATGGGATACAAGATTAATGTACACAAATCAGTAGCTCTTCTATACACCAACAGCTACCAAGCAGAGAATCAAATCAAGAACTCAACCCCTTTTAAAATGCTGCAATAAAATAAAATAAAATAAAATAAAATAAAATAAAATAAAATACTTAGGAATATACCTAACCAAGGAATCAAAAGACCTCTAGAAGGAAAAGTACAAAACACTACTGAAAGAAATCACAGACAACACAAACAAATGGAAATACATCTCATGCTCATGGATTGGTAGTATAAATATTGTGAAAATGACCATACTGCCAAAAGCAATCTACAAATTCAAGGCACTTCCCATCAAAATACCACCATAAGTATTCATAGAATTAGGAAAAAGAACTCTAAAACTCATATAGAACCAAAAAAGAGCCCGTATAGCCAAAGCCACTAAGCAAAAAGAACAAACCTGGAGGCATCACACTACCTGATTTCAGACTGTACTATAAGGCCATAGTCACTAATACAGCATGGTACTGGTACAAGAGTAGGCACACAGACCAATGGAACAGAACAGAGAACCCAGAAATAAAGCCAAATACTTCCAGTTAACTGATCTTTGACAAAGCAAACAAAAAACATACAGTGGGGAAAGGACACCCTTTTCAACAAATGGTGCTGGGATAATTGGCTAGCCAAATGTAGGCAAGTGAAACTGGATCCTCATCTCTCACCTTATACAAAAACCAACTCAAGATGCCTTAAGGACTTAATCCTAAGACCTGAAACTATAAAAATTCTAGAAGATAACATTGGAAAAACCCTTCTAGACGCTGGCCTAGCCAAGGATTTCAAGATCCCAAAAGGAAATGCAATAAAAACAAAGATAAATAGCTGGGACCTAATTAAACAAAAGAGCTTTTGCATGGCAAAAGAAATGGTCAGCAGAGAAAACGCACAACCCACAGAGTGGGAGAAAGTCTTCACAATGTATATATCTGACAAAGGACTAATATCCAGAATTTACAACAAACTCAAACAAATCAGTAAGAAGAAAACAAACAATCCATCAAAAAGCGGGCTAAGGACATTAATAGACAATTCTCAAAAGAAGATATACAAATGGCCAACAAACATGAACAAATGCCCAACATCACTAATAATTAGGGAAATGTAAATCAAGACCACAATAAGATACCACCTCACTCCTGCAAGAATGGCAATAATCAAAAAATAATAATTAAAAAAAGCAGTAGATTTTGGTGTGGATGTGTTTGTTAATCAGGGAACACTTCTACACTGCCAGTGGGAATGTAAACTAGTACAGCCACTACAGAAAACAGTGTGGAGATTCCTTAAAGAACCAGAAGTAGAACTACCATTTGATCCAGCAATCCCACTACTAGGTATCCACCCAGAGGAAAAGAAGTCATTATTTGAAAAAGATACTTGCACACGCATGTTTATAGCAGCACAATTCACAATTACAAAATCATGGAGCCAACCCAAATGCCCATCAATAAATGAGTGGATAAAGAAACTGTGGTATATATATACAATGGAATACTATGCAGTCATAAAAGGAATGAATTAACAGCATTTGCAGTGACCTTGATGAGATTGGAGACTATTATTCTAAATGAATTAACTCAGTAATGGAAAACCAAATATCATATGTTCTCACTGATATGTGAGAGCTAAGATATGAGGATGCAAAGGCATAAGAATGATACAATGGACTTTGGGGACTTGGGGGGAAGAGTGGAAAGGCGGCAAAAAATACTGTATACTGCTCGGGTGATGGGTACACGAAAATCTCACAAATCACCACCAAAGAACTTACTCATGTAACCAAATACCACCTGTACCCCCAAAAACTTATGGAAAAAAAAAAAAAAAAGAAAATGCAGCCTTGTCAAAACCTCGATTCTATTCTATTAAGGACCATTTTGGATTTCTGAACTCCAGAACTGTAAGATGACAGATTTGTGTTGGTTCAAGCCACTAAGTTTTTGGTAATTTGTTATAGTAGCAATAGGAAACTAATAAAATCCTCATAATAATTCTAAGGGGCACATGCCATCATTATCTTCAGCTCATAGGTGAGCAAACTAAAGCACAGGCAGTTTCTCAAATATGTAAGACTACAAGAGTTGAGCTGAGATTTGGACACAGACAGCCTGGGTCCAGAGCCTATTAATTAGAAACCTTCATGGTATCACTCTTGAGATTTTAGCAAAGTTGGAGCATGAGGGTCATTTTTGCCAGTATTTCCATTCTTAATACCCCTGAGCTAAGCTGCAGCATACACCTAATGTCAGTTCTGGAGGCAGGGCAGGGTCTTCTTTTAACAGTTTGAATATTGGTATGGAAACAACAACAACGACATCTACTTCAGCCCGACAGTGAAAGATCTATTTCTAGAAGGATATAATACCTTCTGTTAGTGCTATGTGCCATTAGGAAAAAAAATTATTAATAGATCAAATGGAAATGTTCAACATTCCATTTGGGAAATCTTTTTAAAGTGAGGGCATTTTGAAAGAAAAAAGATTAAGTCAGCTACTGTAAAGCAATGGATTCATAATATTTCAAAATCACAGATAATAAAACGTTTAAAGTGAGTCCTTTATCAGCTGTTCCAGGGATGCCCATCATCAGCAGACATGGATCTTAGCTCCATGCACAGTACGTGGAAGGCAACTGAAAAATTCACTGGTTGGGCATGGCAGCACATGCCTGTAGTACCAGCTACTTGAGAGGTGGATGTGGGAGGACCAACTTGAAGCCTAGAGTTCGAGCCACTGCATTCCAGCCTGGGCAACATAGAGGGATCCTGTTTCTAGAAAAAAATCTTAAATAAATAATTTTTAAAAATTTCAGTTTGTCCCTGGATCCAAGGGAAAAAAATTCACTGGATAAATGAATGTGCAAATATTTAATTAGTTTATGTATACATGCTTTAAGATCCAGCTATGAACAAATGTATCCTCAAATATTTTGGACTCTGTGTTTGATCATTCTTATTACTTTGATTCTCAAGGCGCTTCTTTGTCAGGTTAAGAAGTGCAGTCTTGTCCCTGTTCTCTAACTTTTGTCTGTGGCTTCAGCTTCCCAAAGCAGGGTGAGTGTAGCATTAGCAGTTAAGAACCCTAGCTTTGGAATTGGCAAGACCTGGA
This sequence comes from Macaca nemestrina, assembly GCF_043159975.1. Classification (NCBI taxonomy): domain Eukaryota; kingdom Metazoa; phylum Chordata; class Mammalia; order Primates; family Cercopithecidae; genus Macaca; species Macaca nemestrina. The sequence continues at coordinate 45,808,783 of NC_092127.1, read as the reverse complement.
TTTGATTCCAGTTTACTTGCCTGTTACTTGTATGACTTCAGGCAAGTTATTTAACCGTGGTGTCTTCATTTTAAAGTGGGCATCATAACATTTACTTTTTATTTTGTAGTGAGGATCAAAAGTCATAATGTCTTTAAGGACAGCCTAGCTCACAGAAAAAAGTTAAAACATGGTAGCTACATAAAATCCACCTTACAGTGTCATCACAGACTGATTTTTGTTTCTAACATTGTTCACAAAGCATAGTGTCAGAGTCAGAGGTACATCTTTTTAGAGTGACGATCGTTTCAAAAACAGAAAGGAAAATATTCAAGATAAAGCATTTGTCTTACATTTATTTATGAGCCTGTTTAAAGGCATACATTCACATTTTTAGGAACTTATGGTTCTTGAGAACTTGGGAAAGGGAAAGAAGATTTGGTTTTAAACTTTAAGGAAGGAAATGGGGAGGAGAGATCAGTGGTTTCAACTGTAGTTAGTCTCCTCAGAAGGCGAGAAAATACCTAGTTAATGGGCACCTATTTTTAAATTAAATTTTTTTAAAAAAATGAACAAGAATCGGGTGAAAGCACCTACTTTTTATGAAGTGCTTTACATTTATGATCTTAGTCAATCCTCTCAGTAACCCTTTGACATAGGTATGAAGACCACCACTTTATACATGGGGGAATGAATGAAGAGGACAAGGTCACTTACTCAAGGTCACACAGGACAAGTTGGGATTCAAACCCAGTCAGTATACCATACGGCCTCTCACAGAGGACTACTTTACAATAAATTCAATTCTTGACTGATTACACATGATTTAGGCAGAAAATGCAGGTTACGTACTGGGAATGAGTAATGATTTGTACTGAAAGAGGTCACTGAGTGGCAAGCAACACACAGAGATAATTTCTACTATTATCCTGTCATACTGCAAAATGATTTTTCTGCTGACCACATAATCATTGAATCCCTAGGTGTGTAAAGAAAGTGGCTTCTGTTAACTAGATGCTGCCCATTATTCTACTTTGAAGTTAATAGTACACAGACCAAGCTGCAGCATAAACAGGCAGTTTTAAAGTAAGCTTTCCTCTATGCCGGGAGATGTGTGTGTGTGTGTGTGTGTGTGTGTGTGTGTGTGTGTGTGTGTGTATATATATATATATTTACCCCATCCAGAAGGATTTCGAATCTAACGTCAGGGAGCCATAAGATTCAGTTCTGCAAATAAAAATCTCAACAAAATCTGAAGATGTATTTTCTAATTTGTTTCAGAATGATAGAAACCACTAGCTAGATTCACAGAATCTCTTGAAGGTGAGATTCACTTGCCTATATGATGTCACACATGATCCAGATCAGATAAAATACTTCACATTTCACTCATCAAATCCCTCATTGCTTTCTCTTCCTAAAAAGTTATTTATCAAGAATCGTTTGGCACAGGACCATAAGAGAAACAAAAAGAATTAATTTGTTTGTATTATGACATTATTGATTGTGATTACTTGCTTATATGATACCTGTACTTGCCTATATGATACCTGTACTTGCCTAGAAATTATTTAATTTTTTTCCTATTTTATGTTGATTTTAGTTAACCACGAGTCCTTTTGAAGGTTTTATTATTGACTTACCATTGTCTTCAACAGAGAAATAGAAGATGTCCTTTGATGCATTGCTGCCCTCATTCAAGACATAGGATATCTTCATCTCATCAATGTCAGCTAAAAAAAAAAAAAAAGAGCAAACGTCACACACAGTCATATTGGCACAAATGAAAATGAGTATGTTAACAGCTTCAAAGTTTTAATTAGGCATAGAAATACTCCAATTAATAAATTTGAAAATAATGATTAAGTGAACATGAATCTTCTTAAAGCTACAATGTCAAAAATAAAACTTTAGTTTGAAACTTTATCACAATGAGGTACCATCTCACCCCAGTCAGAGTGGTGATTATTAAAAAGCCAAAAAATAACAGATGCTGAGTGAGGTTGCAGAGAAAAGGGAACATTTATACATTGTTGGTGGGAGTGTAAATTAGTTCAGCCATTCTGGAAAGCAGTGTGGTGATTCCTCAGAGAACTAAAAGCAGAACTATCCTTCAACCCAGCAGTCCCATTACTGGGTATACACCCCAAAAATATAAATCATTCAACCATAAAGACAAATGCATGCAAATGTTCATTGCAGCACTACTCACAATAGCAAAGACACTGAATCAACCTAAATGTCCATCAATGATATTTTGGATAAAGAAAATATATTACATATACACCATGGAATACTATGCAGCCATTAAAAACTAGATCATGTGTTTTTGTTGTTGTTGTTGTTGTTGTTTTTTCAAGAACATGGATAGAGCTAGAGGCTATTATCCTTAACAAACTAATTCAGGAACAGGAAACCAAATACTGCATATTCTCACTTATAAGTGGGAGCTAAATGATGAGAACTCATGAATACAATGAAAGGAACAATTGACAGTGGGGTCTTCTTGAGGGTGGAGGGTAGGAGGAAGGAGCAGAGCAGAAAAGATAACTACTGGGTACTGGGCTTAAATACCGGGGTGATGAAATAATCTGTACAACAAACCAGCATGACATGAGTTTAAATATATGTACTTCCAAACCTAAAATAAAAGTTAAGAAACCCTGACTTTGTCACAGTGCTACTATGTGCATATTCTCTGGGTGCTAAAGCCCAGCAAGGAGGGCGTTCTAGTTACGTGTGCTTTACAACATCCTGGCCCTCTATGGAGAGCCAGGTCTATCTGGTTTTGAATCTTCTGCACAAGTATAGAGCTTGACATATTTGTGGATACTCATGAACTATTTGTCAAAATGAATTTAAACAAGAATAATTGCTGCATCCTAAGAAAAAGGAAAATTAGAATAAAATCATGAGTTTTTCCTATTGCCTATTCTCTTGGGTAATAATTTGTTATGAAGGTCTATAATTATGTTTTTATATTGGTAATTATTAGTATTTTAAAAACAATTTGCTCTCGGAGGTGTTTGTTTGTAGAAATAATTCTTATAGAGTCATATGATTTTATTATTTAAAAAGTTTATAAAGTTAAATATTTGAAAATGTTATCACTGTTGTGATTGCATTATTTCTTTTTCTGTTATACTTTAAGTTCTGGGATACATGTGCATATCATGCAGATTTGTCACATAGGTATACACATGCCATGGAGAACCACATATGATTTCATTTGCTTTAGAAGAAATTCTGAAAATGTAACCAAACTATTTTTTAAACATGTGTAAGTTTTCCTCTGAGTTTGCATCTAGGTTTACATGTATCATGTGTGGGACATTTCACGCACAGAGCTATCTAAAAAAGTTATGACAACATAAAGAGCATTTAAAAACCAGCAGGTATCACATCACCTGGGAAAGTAGAGGGACCTGCCTCTAGTTCATAATTAGTAGTAACACCAAATATAAAAGAAAAAAATAATCTCAAGCAAACATAGTTCTGTGCTTTTATTAGATGTAGAAATTACATTTGAATAGTATAATAAAAATGAACAATGTAGGAATTTATATCCAAAATCTAGATACCAAACATCTTCAGAAATCTGGACTTACTAATAACTATGCAAATGATTTCTATATGTCGTTCTTAAAATTCAAAATCAATCTGATATTATCAGAATTAATATAAGGTTATCTTATAATATTTCAGAAGTAGAAGCTGTCCTCCTGTGTTTAGCAGTTTTAAGGTATAACTACAACTTTATGAAATACGTGTGAGTTCCTGTTAAATAGGCATTCTGATGAAATTGATGAAAAAGGACTTGTTGCTTTGTTTGTTTTTAGAATAATTTCATACTTTACTGTATTTTATCAGAACAAGAATCTTAGTGCAAATGTCTGAGGTCAGGACAATTTTACACAAAGCTGAGAGATCTGATCCAATGAAGGGGAGGGACAGAATAGTCAGGGAAGAATGCATACTAACCTTGTGTAAACACTCGAGTGCTCTGGTTTCCAAGGCCAGTTCTGATAATGAAGCCATGCTCTGGTCCTCTGGTAACTTTATACTTCAGAAGCCTGTGGGGACTGTCCTGATCTTCTGCCTTCAGAGACTTACTGGTAATCAAGAAGCCCATATGTCCAGTGTGAAGGTGCTTCAAGGTTAGGGCACCCCTGTTGATAGTAATCTGGGGAAGCCTATTGTCTAATGATCTTATCTGGACCCTCATTACTTGAGGTTTGTGTGTCTCCAGGGCAGTGTCTGGGAGGACATAGAAATCAGTGTGAGTGCCATCTGTCACAGTCAAGGAGAAACTATCTTCAGTGGTCTCACTGCCGTCGTGCTTGTAGCTAATCATGTTCTTGTTCAAGTCTTGCTTGGTGAAAGTGGTCACAGGATGGCTACCATTGTACAAAATCTTGCCATGCATGGGGGCCTGGGTGATGGTAAAGAGAATAAGATAATCTGGGGTATCCTTGTCTTCCACTGTCAACTCAAGGGGAGTGATCAGTTGGCTAGCCTCTTTCTGTAGTGTTAGTCTATGGATGGTCAAGATAGGTTTCTTATGATCCACATCAGTGATGAAGATCCTGAAGGTTCTGGACACAGGGTAGAGTTCACTGATCACTTGAAACTCAAAGCTGTCCATCTTTTTCTCATCATTTGAAGTATGGACATAGGATATTTTGTTGCTAGCCAATTGAAGCTGAGTGAAAGAGGCAATGGGTTCCCCAGCATGGTCAGAACTTTCTAGGTGACCCAGGCTTGGAGCCCGTGTAATGTTAAAGTGATGTTCATCAGAGCTGTTGATATCACTGTTGCTAAGCAGACTGTTGGTAAGGGTCACTCTGGCACCTTCTGTTAAGGTGATCCTTTTGCTGATTAACTCAGGGAAGACCTTGTCTAAGTTGCCAATAGTGACATAGAAGTAGTGGTCTGTCAAAGTGTTAGCCCCATCAGTCACATCAAACTTGATAATATCAACAATCCCTTCTTGGCCTGTGTGGATATAGCAGATGAGGCCTCTGTCAATCTCATCCTGGGTAAAGTTCATTCCCAGAGTAAGATTGTTCCTCACTTCTCCTCTGGGTTTTCTCAGCCTCTGTAGAAGCCCTTGTTGAGGCCCAGAATGGAGGACAAAACTGAGGCTCTTATCATCTGAGTCAAGATCTGTGGCCTTGAGGATCTGATTTGTGATAATCTCAGAGTGTCCTTTCTCTACTTTCAGCCCATTGTTGACAGTCAGCTGAGGAGTTTCATCATCCACTAGGGTCACTACAATGGGTACCTTCCTGTGGGTGGTGTGCTTGCCATCACTTAGCCAGACCTCAAAACTGTCCTCTTTGGTCTCTGAGTCATCATGCTCATACACAATGGTGGAGGCCTCCTGAATCTCCTTGAGGGTGAAGCTGTGGATGGGCTGGCTGCCCGTAGCCAGCTGCTCTATGATTTGTCCATGCCGAGGGAGGACTGTGAGTTGAAAGTGGAGCTCATTCGGTGGCAGGTCAGCATCTGCTCCATTGAGCAGCTGAGTGTCTATGACCAGGCTCATCCCCTCTAGTACCTCAAACTCATGGGCAAAAAGTTTAGGCTGCTCATCATTGGTGGGTAGGATGATTATAGGGAAGAAGACATTTGGGGAGAAGTTGATGCCATCAGAGCAATAAAAGGTGAATTGATCCTCTTGTGGCTCTACTCCCTTGTGAATACTCTGTACATAATTGATATGCCTCATTTGGACATCTCTGAGGGAGAAAGTACTGATGGGGCTGCCAGACTGGGACATTTTTGAACCAGGAGCTGGTGCAATATTTTCCAGGTAGCCAGAGGCTGGCTGACTAGTCACTGTGCAGAGGAGTTCATCTTGAGGAGTGTCCACATCTTCAACATGGAGATGTTGTAAGGTCAAGGAGTTCTTCTCACCTTCATAGACAATGAAGGACTCCCTCACCAAGACCCTGGGTCCCACATTGTCCACAGGCAGCACAGTTACTCGCACCTGTACTCTCTCTATTATGCTATTCCCCACTACCCATTGGTAAGAATCATTGGAGAGGATGAGGCTGAAGGCATCGTGCTGCTTTTGAAAACCAACTTCACCTCCAGTGTGGACATAGGCTACTCTCCCACTGATGAGGTCCTCTTGGGTGAATCGTTCTGTGGGCAAACCATTGACCAGAATAGTGCCCAATTTGGGGCTGTCCTTTACAATGAAAGACAGCATCAAGTGATGTACGTCCTTCCTTTTGCCATGGGTGACACCCATGGTAATTTCAGTGGCTTTATTCTCTAGTACATCTATAGAAACATCCAATAATGAACTACTTGTGATAGAGATCCTAGGACTTTCATTAGCCACACTGGGATGCACGGAAATTGGGATGGTGATGGGTATGTGGTGCACCCCATCACTTACTTCCAGATGGAAAGTGTCACTGGTAGTTGTCTGGTCTCTACCATGCTGGTAAGAGACACTCCCATTAATAATATCAGCTTGCGTGAAAGATTCCCCTGGGACCATACATTTTTTAAAGTACTGCAAGCGTCCATGTTGGGGACCGCGGACTAATATGAAGACAATTTGGTCAATGTCTGTGTCTGGGTCTGTAACATGCAGCTCATTACTGCTGAGGTTAAAGCTGCCTCCCTCTAAGACAGTAAAGCCTCTGTTGGTGACTTCTGGGGGCTGGTTGTCCACAGGTTGCAGGAATAATGTAAATGTGCCTGGCACGCTATTGCCTGCAGCATCTTCCACCTGGTAGGTAAACTGCACAACCCGTGGTGCAATACCTAACTTCTGTGGAGGCCGGTAGGCAACTTCACGCTGATTTACCTGGGCTTGGGTGAAGTGCATGATGAGTGTGTCTGGTGAATCAGTGAGCACAATTTCTCCAGCCCGGACTTGGTGGTTTCGATCTGTGTCAGTCGGGAGTGTCAGTAGGGTGTACCATAGGTTCTGGTCATCAGAGTCCTGGTCAATGTATCGGAGGAAGTTCTTCTGGAAGTGAGTGAGTTGGTATTCTTGTACAGTCATTTCTAGTGTAGTTCCTGGATACAGCTGTGGACTCAGTATATCCGCTGGCTGGACCTTGATGGTGAAAATGTGCTGGTTGGAGAGATTGGGTGGGTCATGGTCATCCTGCACATGGAAAGCCAGCTGGGCCATTACAGTTTGAGAGCTGTGTGGTCCAAGATGGCGGTAGAAGAGTCTCCCTTCCATTATGTCTCTCTGTAGCCACTCAGTCACCACTTTCTCATAAAGCCCTTCCTTTTCCATGTAGTGCCAGTCCCCACCTTCGGTGGAGAGAGGCAGTTCAGCCTGCCGCAGCAACATGTCCCCCAGGTAGTGGCCTGAGTGGGAGGAACCAGGGGCCAGCTCCCACTGTGGCTCTTCCTTATTTCCTTCTAAGAGCTGGTTCTCTAGCACAAAGTGGATGGTTGAGTCCTCAGAGTCAATATCAGTAGCGCTCAGTACAAAGGGAGAGATCTGGACCACCTGCCCTTCCGTCAGTGAGAGTCCTGTGTTAGTATTGACCATTGGTGGTTCATCATCCACAGGTAGGATGGTGACGGGAAAGAGAAATTCCACTTGGTGGTGTCCGTCCTCCATCCGGAAGATGATGTTGTCACTGTAGGTGTTGCTGCCATCATGCTGATACACCACTCGCCTTGCTGCCAGGTCCGCAGGTGTGAAATACTTGCACCCTGCAGGTGCCCCAAACACCACCAGCTGCCCATGTCTCAAGCCCCTGACTGCAGCCATTTTCACCTCTTCCAGGTTATCTTTATCACTGATAGGAACGCTGTGGGTGCTGGACAAGGGCCTTGACTGACCTTCAAAAAGCACAAGTCCCCTGTTATGGCTAGCCACTGGGACCAGAGTATTCATGGATTTCACTGTCACCATGAAGGCAAAGGGGTCTGAGGCGGCGCCGTCTCCGTCCACCACCTCCAGTTCCAGCTGAAAGAGGCGCTCTCCATGGGAGTTCTCTGTAGGGGGCTGATAGGCAATCTTCAGCTCCCGCAGCTCCTGCTGGGTAAAGAAGGAGACTGGAAGGCCTAGAGGGTCGTCGGTGCTGACCACGTAGCCCTGCTGCCCTGGATGCCCTGGTGCGGGAGTGGGGGCGTTGAGAATGTTGAATACCAGGTCGCCAGGGTCTGACTCGACGTCCTCCGCGGCTAGTGCGTCAGGTGTCAGGGCTGTCAGCACAAACGGATCCACCTCCATCATCATCGTGGCCATGAAGCTGGGTCTGGGCGGTGTGTTCTTGGCTCCCCCGAGGATCCTCACCAGCAGCTGGAAGTGCTCGCGGACCAGCACACCCGCGGACCCAGCGTCCTGGCCCTCAGGCCCCAGCAGCTCCACCATCATTGGCAAGTAGTCCCGGTTGGGCGAGGAGGCAGCGGTGTGCTGATAGCGCACCCCAGCCCGGAGGAAAGCTTCACAGTCTACGCGCTTGCCCCTGGGGAGAGGGGCCCCCATCGCGTCCACCAAGCGCCCGTACTTGGGCAGGGGGCCGTCCTCGTGAGGAAGTGGGGTGAGCCGGCACCTGCGGGTGGCCGTGGCTCTGGACTTCAGGGAGGCGAAGTCCAGCACTCTCCTGTCGATGGCACGGCTCCAGCCCTGCAGCTTCTCCACTACCAAAGGCCTGTTGCGCGTCACCAGCTCCAGCTGGGAAAAGACCACGTCCACCGCCAGCGTGAAGGGCAGCACCAACGTGTGAGTCGGGGCGTCGTAGCGCAGCTGCAGCAGCACCCGGGCGCGTCCGGGGCTGTGGGAGCCGAAATGAGTGTACTGGACCTGGCGGGGCCCGAAGGCGCAGGGGAAGCGGCGCGGGGAGAGCGCGCCCTTGAGCAGCGGCAGGGCGTCCAGTACCGTCACTTCGCACCGGTCCCCCGGCAGCACTCCAATCACCAGGTCCCGGAGCGGGTCGAGCCAAAGGGAACGACCCAAGGGCACCCGGAGTCCAGGGTTGGCAATCAGCACGCTAGGGCCGTCGGGGCGAGTGCCTTCAAGTGCACCCCAGGCGTGCAGGTAAAGCACCGGGTCGGGCTCGGTCCCAAGCGAGGATGCCTGTCCCTGCAGCGCAGGGCGACTCAAGAGCAGGCAGGCGAGCGCCACAAGGAGCTGGCTGGGCGTCCCAGTCGGGTGCCGAGAAGCCCCCGTCATGGCCATGGATGGCTCCTGGCGTTGGGATTCCCGGAGTGGGGGTGCCCTGTCCAAAGAGGGATCCGCTGAGTCGCAGGTGCAGGCAGTGGAGGCGGTAGCTGCTGTCCAGTCGGTAGCCCACGCGCGGATCCAGCAAGAGCCAGCGGCTGCGCTTCTGCTGCTGCAGGTAACGGCAGCGGGGGAACGGGCTCTGCCCACCTCCTGCTCTGCCCGGGCCCAAGTCTGCCTCTGCTGGTTTCTGGGGCCGCCCAGATACGCGCCCAGCGCGGCTAGACTTAGCCAGGGTGCAGCGCTCTTCCCTCCGCTCCTGGGTGCTTCACCCCGCCTACCTTACACACCTTCGCGCCCGGAGCCGTGGTCGCCGCGCTGCTGCCCACGCTGCCAGACTCCGACCAGCTCGTTTGGATACTCTCTTTCCCGGGTGCCACAAAGGGATTGTCCCCCCTCAGGGTTGGGAGAGAGACGGTGAGACTGTACTCGGGTCAGTCCTGCGTCTGTGAGACTGCGCTCCTGCTGTCCATTCATCCAGGGAATGGTGTTTCTGAAAAGGGGGAGAGACACCATTCCTCTTCCTTACCGCTGACAGGAGTGTATTTTCTAGCCAAAAACTGAGTCTCACTTCGGACATAAAAGAAACTGGTGGGAGCTATTTTGCAAATAGGATTTTCTAGCTGGCTGTCTGATGAAGCAGCTTATTCAGGATCTTGTAATTCGGTGCTTCCAAACAACCCTGACATTTTTCTTCTGCTCAGGTTTTGAAAAAGAAAATCAGCACCCAAACTTGAATAGCTTGTAATCTTTTTTTTTTTTTTTTTTTTTTTTTTTTTTTTTTTTTTTTTTTTTGTCATTGGGTCTCACATAACACAATCAGGTGTGCGGCTCGACTTCTTTCCGTTTTCTTAGAATGTGATTTCCATATCTGATCAACAGTGACTTGCCTGTTAGTTTATTAGACATGCTGTTTTCTAATTACTTTCTTCGTAGACAGTAGCCAGAGGGGAGGATGTCAAGGGAAACGGTAGCAGAGAAAATATTTAACACAGGTACTTGGATCAATTTCTGTGGCTCAATCTATTTGACACCCGGAATCAGGCTCTTCGTGGCTCTCAGATGAAGATGACCATGAATGTAGTGTTAGGTACTTAACAAAATCCTATTAACTTTTTAAGTTTTAAAATAGCCAATTTAGTTACAGTGCAGAGTAATCTTTTTCTATAAATAAAGTAGTGATAATAGTAACTTGCTTCCTTATAAAATTAATGTGAATGTGAGAGACCTTTTGATGGCAGTAAAAATAGATGCCTAAAACTATATTGATAGAAATGGCTTCAAGGGGGACTAGAACTCTTTAAATGTCATCCCCAAGTTATTCTTTTAGTTTTTTACAGTGTTACAAATGCCTGTTTTATTCACTGCAGCAACAGCATCAGCTGATTTCCAGGGCAAGAATAATCTGCTAGTGACTTGAAAGATTTAATTTTCTCTCTAAACATTTAAAGTAATCATCCAGTGAAATGCTATGTGTCTATACAATTCACTTTAGTTGAATGTTAGTGTGCCCCATTAGCACACAGATTTGTTCATATAACAGAATTTTGAGATAATAAGTTTGAATCAATATGTGTTTAGCCTAATTATACCATATTCAGTGTATCTGGGAAAATATTGTTTTAAAATATATTTTTAATTGAAACACCAGTAAAATTTCATTGTAAAAATGAGTCATTATATTATATTTTATAAAGCTGCTGCCTTGTCCAAAGGATGGGTTTTCATGGTAGAACTTTTATTAGTTTGCATATATTAAAGTTACCTAATGAATATTCCTATAAGAGTGCAGCTTTGGTTCTTTTTCAAGCACACTCACTCACTTTGGGACAAGTACCTTTTTTTCCGTGCTATTTTCACTGGAAGTAGAGATGGATGTGGACAGCTGAGATAACAGAAAGCTAAACTACTATATTTATATTTTTGTCCTCTGACCCTCCCTCTTAAGCATATATTCCCTTCTCCTCTTCTTCACCATTAAATGTCTTGAAAGGGTTTTTTATTTCGTTACTGTCTCCATTTCTTCACCTCTCACTCATTGTCTCTTTAGGGCACTCCCAGTCTGGTTTCCACCTTAGACACACCAACAAAACTTTCGCTAAGGTCATTAGTAACTTCCACCCCGCAAACTCCTATAGCTATCTCTCATGTTGTTAATGTTGCCACACCTTTCTGATTTCTCTTCTACCTCCCGGTTTAAGTCCCATTTCTTCAGGAAGCACTTTTCATATGCTCTTCAAACCATGTTGCAAAATCTCTGTAATTATTTATTCATGTACAGGTCGATTAGCGTCTGTCTTCCCTGTTTGGCTTTAAGCTGTAGGAGAGCAGGGAGTATGTAATATTCACCATTGATACTTAGTGCTTATGCCAAGTACTGGCACATAGCAGGTATGTAATAAGTGTTTGTTGATTGATTGAATGAATGAATGAATGAATGAATAGAAAAATGAAAGAGAATCAGAAGTAGTGATCGACATACTATGCAGTCTAGGTGTCAGGCAGGAGAAACCAGTGCAAGTGTAGGATGACTTCTTTTTTTTTTTTTTTTTTAATTTATTTATTATTATTATACTTTAAGTTGTAGGGTACATGTGCATAACGTGCAGGTTTGTTACATATGTATACTTGTGCCATGTTGGTGTGCTGCACCCATGAACTCGTCATTTACATCAGGTATAACTCCCAATGCAATCCCTCCCCCCTCCCCCCTCCCCATGATAGGCCCCTGTGTGTGATGTTCCCCTTCCTGAGTCCAAGTGATCTTATTGTTCAGTTCCCACCTATGAGTGAGAACATGCGGTGTTTGGTTTTCTGTTCTTGTGATAGTTTGCTAAGAATGATGGTTTCCAGCTGCATCCATGTCCCTACAAAGGATGCAAACTCATCCTTTTTGATGGCTGCATAGTATTCCATGGTGTATATGTGCCACATTTTCTTAATCCAGTCTGTCACTGATGGACATTTGGGTTGATTCCAAGTCTTTGCTATTGTGAATAGTGCTGCAATAAACATAGGTGTGCATGTGTCTTTATAGCAGCATAATTTATAATCCTTTGGGTATATACCCAGTAATGGGATGGCTGGGTCATATGGTACATCTAGTTCTAGATCCTTGAGGAATCGCCATACTGTTTTCCACAATGGTTGAACTAGTTTACAATCCCACCAACAGTGTAAAAGTGTTCCTATTTCTCCACATCCTCTGCAGCACCTGTTGTTTCCTGACTTTTTAATGATCGCCATTCTAACTGGTGTGAGATGGTATCTCATTGTGGTTTTGATTTGCATTTCTCTGATGGCCAGTGATGATGAGCATTTTTTCATGTGTCTGTTGGCTGTATGAATGTCTTCTTTTGAGAAATGTCTGTTCATATCCTTTGCCCACTTTTTGATGGGGTTGTTTGTTTTTTTCTTGTAAATTTGTTTGAGTTCTTTGTAGGTTCTGGATATTAGCCCTTTGTCAGATGAGTAGATTGCAAAAATTTTCTCCCATTCTGTAGGTTGCCTGTTCACTCTGATGGTAGTTTCTTTTGCTGTGCAGAAGCTCTTTAATTTAATGAGATTCAATTTGTCAATTTTGGCTTTTGCTGCCGTTGCTTTTGGTGTTTTAGACATGAAGTCTTTGCCCATGCCTATGTCCTGAATGATACTACCTAGGTTTTCCTCTAGGATTTTTATGGTATTAGGTCTAACATTTAAGTCTCTAATCCATCTTGAATTAATTTTCATATAAGGAGTAAGGAAAGGATCCAGTTTCAGCTTTCTACTTATGGCTAGCCAATTTTCCCAGCACCATTTATTAAATAGGGAATCCTTTCCCCATTTCTTGTTTCTCTCAGGTTTGTCAAAGATCAGATGGCTGTAGATGTGTGGTATTATTTCTGAGGACTCTGTTCTGTTCCATTGGTCTATATCTCTGTTTTGGTACCAGTACCATGCTGTTTTGGTTACTGTAGCCTTGTAGTATAGTTTGAAGTCAGGTAGCGTGATGCCTCCAGCTTTGTTCTTTTGACTTAGGATTGTCTTGGAGATGTGGGCTCTTTTTTGGTTCCATATGAACTTTAAAGCAGTTTTTTCCAATTCTGTGAAGAAACTCATTAGTAGCTTGATGGGGATGGCATTGAATCTATAAATTACCTTGGGCAGTATGGCCATTTTCACGATATTGATTCTTCCTATCCATGAGCATGGTATGTTCTTCCATTTGTTTGTGTCCTCTTTGATTTCACTGAGCAGTGGTTTGTAGTTCTCCTTGAAGAGGTCCTTTACATCCCTTGTAAGTTGGATTCCTAGGTATTTTATTCTCTTTGAAGCAATTGTGAATGGAAGTTCATTCCTGATTTGGCTCTCTGTTTGTCTGTTACTGGTGTATAAGAATGCTTGTGATTTTTGCACATTAATTTTGTATCCTGAGACTTTGCTGAAGTTGCTTATCAGCTTAAGGAGATTTTGGGCTGAGACAATGGGGTTTTCTAAATATACAATCATGTCATCTGCAAACAGGGACAATTTGACTTCTTCTTTTCCTAACTGAATACCCTTGATTTCTTTCTCTTGCCTAATTGCCCTAGCCAGAACTTCCAACACTATGTTGAATAGGAGTGGTGAGAGAGGGCATCCCTGTCTTGTGCCAGTTTTCAAAGGGAATTTTTCCAGTTTTTGCCCATTCAGTATGATATTGGCTGTGGGTTTGTCATAAATAGCTGTTACTATTTTGAGGTACGTTCCATCAATACCGAATTTATTGAGCGTTTTTAGCATGAAGGGCTGTTGAATTTTGTCAAAAGCCTTTTCTGCATCTATTGAGATAATCATGTGGTTCTTGTCTTTGGTTCTGTTTATATGCTGGATTATGTTTATTGATTTGCGAATGTTGAACCAGCCTTGCATCCCAGGGATGAAGCCCACTTGATCATGGTGGATAAGCTTTTTGATGTGTTGCTGAATCCGGTTTGCCAGTATTTTATTGAGGATTTTTGCACCGATGTTCATCAGGGATATTGGTCTAAAATTCTCTTTTTTTGTTGTGTCTCTGCCAGGCTTTGGTATCAGGATGATGTTGGCCTCATAAAATGAGTTAGGGAGGATTCCCTCTTTTTCTATTGATTGGAATAGTTTCAGAAGGAATGGTACCAACTCCTCCTTGTACCTCTGGTAGAATTCAGCTGTGAATCCATCTGGTCCTGGACTTTTTTTGGTTGGTAGGCTATTAATTATTGCCTCAATTTCAGAGCCTGCTATTGGTCTATTCAGGGATTCAACTTCTTCCTGGTTTAGTCTTGGAAGAGTGTAAGTGTCCAGGAAATTATCCATTTCTTCTAGATTTTCCAGTTTATTTGCGTAGAGGTGTTTATAGTATTCTCTGATGGTAGTTTGTATTTCTGTGGGGTCGGTGGTGATATCCCCTTTATCATTTTTAATTGCGTCGATTTGATTCTTCTCTCTTTTCTTCTTTATTAGTCTTGCTAGTGGTCTGTCAATTTTGTTGATCTTTTCAAAAAACCAACTCCTGGATTCATTGATTTTTTGGAGAGTTTTTTGTGTCTCTATCTCCTTCAGTTCTGCTCTGATCTTAGTTATTTCTAGCCTTCTGCTAGCTTTCGAATGTGTTTGCTCTTGCTTCTCTAGTTCTTTTAATTGTGATGTTAGAGTGTCAATTTTAGATCTTTCCTGCTTTCTCTTGTGGGCATTTAGTGCTATAAATTTCCCTCTACACACTGCTTTAAATGTGTCCCAGAGATTCTGGTATGTTGTATCTTTGTTCTCATTGGTTTCAAAGAACATCTTTATTTCTGCCTTCATTTTGTTATGTACCCAGTAGTCATTCAGGAGCAGGTTGTTCAGTTTCCATGTAGTTGAGCAGTTTTGATTGAGTTTCTTAGTCCTGAGTTCTAGTTTGATTGCACTGTGGTCTGAGAGACAGTTTGTTATAATTTCTGTTCTTGTACATTTGCTGAGGAGTGCTTTACTTCCAATTACGTGGTCGATTTTGGAGTAAGTACAATGTGGTGCTGAGAAGAATGTATATTCTGTTGATTTGGGGTGGAGAGTTCTATAGATGTCTATTAGGTCTGCTTGCTGCAGAGATGAGTTCAATTCCTGGATATCCTTGTTAACTTTCTGTCTCGTTGATCTGTCTAATGTTGACAGTGGAGTGTTGAAGTCTCCCATTATTATTGTATCGGAGTCTAAGTCTCTTTGTAAGTCTCTAAGGACTTGCTTTATGAATCTGGGTGCTCCTGTATTGGGTGCATATATATTTAGGATAGTTAGCTCTTCCTGTTGAATTGATCCCTTTACCATTATGTAATGGCCTTCTTTGTCTCTTTTGATCTTTGATGGTTTAAAGTCTGTTTTATCAGAGACTAGTATTGCAACCCCCGCTGTTTTTTGTTCTCCATTTGCTTGGTAAATCTTCCTCCATCCCTTTATTTTGAGCCTATGTATGTCTCTGCATGTGAGATGGTTCTTCTGAATACAGCCGATTGATGGGTCTTGACTCTTTATCCAGTTTGCCAGTCTGTGTCTTTAATTGGAGCATTTAGTCCATTTACATTTAAGGTTAAGATTGTTATGTGTGAACTTGATCCTGCCATTATGATATTAACTGGTTATTTTGCTCGTTAGTTGATGCAGTTTCTTCCTAGCCTCGATGGTCTTTACATTTTGGCATGTTTTTGCAATGGCTGGTACCGGTTGTTCCTTTCCATGTTTAGTGCTTCCTTCAGGGTCTCTTGTAAGGCAGGCCTAGTGGTGACAAAATCTCTAAGCATTTGCTTATCTGTAAAGGATTTTATTTCTCCTTCACTTATGAAACTTAGTTTGGCTGGATATGAAATTCTGGGTTTAAAATTATTTTCTTTAAGAATGTTGAATATTGGCCCCCACTCTCTTCTGGCTTGTAGAGTTTCTGCCGAGAGATCTGCTGTTAGTCTGATGGGCTTCCCTTTGTGGGTAACCCGACCTTTCTCTCTGGCTGCCCTTAAGATTTTTTCCTTCATTTCAACTTTGGTGAATCTGGCAATTATGTGTCTTGGAGTTGCTCTTCTCGAGGAGTATGTTTGTGGCGTTCTCTGTATTTCCTGGATTTGAATATTGGCCTGCCCTACTAGGTTGGGGAAGTTCTCCTGGATGATATCCTGAAGAGTGTTTTCCAACTTGGTTCCATTTTCCCCCTCACTTTCAGGCACCCCAATCAGACGTAGATTTCGTCTTTTTACATAATCCTATACTTCTTGCAGGCTTTGTTCATTTCTTTTTCTTCTTTTTTCTTTTGGTTTCTCTTCTCGCTTCATTTCATTCATTTGATCCTCAATCACAGATACTCTTTCTTCCAGTTGATCGAGTCGGTACTGAAACTTGTGCATTTGTCACGTATTTCTCGTGTCATGGTTTTCATCTCTTTCATTTCGTTTATGACCTTCTCTGCATTAATTACTCTAGCCATCAATTCTTCCACTTTTTTTTCAAGATTTTTAGTTTCTTTACGCTGGGTACATAATTCCTCCTTTAGCTCTGAGAAATTTGATGGACTGAAGCCTTCTTCTCTCATCTCATCAAAGTCATTCTCCGTCCAGCTTTGATCCGTTGCTGGCGATGAGCTGCGCTCCTTTGCCGGGGAAGATGCGCTCTTATTTTTTGAATTTCCAGCTTTTCTGCCCTGCTTTTTCCCCATCTTTGTGGTTTTATCTGCCTCTGGTCTTTGATGATGGTGATGTACTGATGGGGTTTTGGTGTAGGTGTCCTTCCTGTTTGATAGTTTTCCTTCTAACAGTCAGGACCCTCAGCTGTAGGTCTGTTGGAGATTGCTTGAGGTCCACTCCAGACCCTGTTTGCCTGGGTATCAGCAGCAGAGGCTGCAGAAGATAGAATATTTCTGAACAGCGAGTGTACCTGTCTGATTCTTGCTTTGGAAGCTTCCTCTCAGGGGTGTACTCCACCCTGTGAGGTGTGGGGTGTCGGACTGCCCCTAGTGGGGGATGTCTCCCAGTTAGGCTACTCAGGGGTCAGGGACCCACTTGAGCAGGGAGTCTGTCCCTTCTCAGATCTCAACCTCCGTGTTGGGAGATCCACTGCTCTCTTCAAAGCTGTCAGACAGAGTCGTTTGCGTCTGCAGAGGTTTTGGCTGTGTTTGTTATTGCCCTGCCCCCAGAGGTGGAGTCTACAGAGACAGGCAGGTTTCCTTGAGCTGCTGTGAGCTCCACCCAGTTCGAGCTTCCCAGCAGCTTTGTTTACCTACTTAAGCCTCAGCAATGGCAGGCGCCCCTCCCCCAGCCTCGCTGCTGCCTTGCCGGTAGATCACAGACTGCTGTGCTAGCAATGAGGGAGGCTCCGTGGGTGTGGGACCCTCCCGGCCAGGTGTGGGATATGATCTCCTGGTGTGCCTGTTTGCTTAAAGCGCAGTATTGGGGTGGGAGTTACCCGATTTTCCAGGTGTTGTGTGTCTCAGTTCCCCTGGCTAGGAAAAGGGATTCCCTTCCCCCTTGCGCTTCCCAGGTGAGGCAATGCCTCGCCCTGCTTCAGCTCTCGCTGGTCGGGCTGCAGCAGCTGACCAGCACCGATCGTCCGGCACTCCCCAGTGAGATGAACCCAGTACCTCAGTTGAAAATGCAGAAATCACCGGTCTTCTGTGTTGCTCGCGCTGGGAGTTGGAGACTGGAGCTGTTTCTATTCGGCCATCTTGCTCCGCCCCAGGATGACTTCTTTCTTCTTTCCTCAGAATATGCCAGTTCATTAGAGGTCAGTGGAAGCTCTGTTTAGAAAATTCAAATTTGATTTCTAGCCAAATATTTATATTACCAAAATTTTCTTTTCACAGGGCAATTTCACTATCCATATTGTACTTCAGTCTCTCATTAATCCAAATTTATTATTTAAACCTGAGCTGCATCAAGTCTGTCATTATGTGGGAAGGAAAGTGGGAACTACAAACTGTATGCTATGCCCAAGGTTTTCTTTTTTCTCTTTTCTTTTTTCTTTTTTTATTTTTGAGACAGAGTCTCGCTCTGTCGCCCAGGCTGGAGTGCAGTGGTGCTATTTCGACTCACTGCAAGCTCCACCTCCTGGTTTCTCGCCATTCTCCTGCCTCAGCCTCCTGAGTAGCTGGGACTACCCCACCACCACCACGCCCGGCTAATTTTTTGTATTTTTTAGTAGAGACGGGGTTTCAACGTGTTAGCCAGGATGGTCTCGATCTCCTGACCTCCTGATCTGTCCACCTCGGCCTCCCAAAGTGCTGGGATTACAGGTGTGAGCCACCGCACCCGGCCCCAAGGTTTTCATAAGCCCTACATTATGTGATCATTGTGAAAAACCTCTGCAAGCTGATTATGTGTCGTATTTCTAATTTATATGTAATAATAGATCCCACTTCATACAACTATCATAAGAATTAAACAGATTACTACACATAAAAGGCTTTGAATAGTGCCTGGCACACAGTAAGCACTCAATAAATGTAAGTAATTATTATAAATATAGATAAGAAATTGAGACTTACAGGAGTTAGGTAGAAAAATTTTACCTTGTGAATTAATTCCACTCTAACTAAAAGTATGTCCTATTGGGAGGGACTTCTTACATACCCCTGTCACTTCAGGGCAACTTTCCATCATGCTGCACTTCATAAATAACTGGCTCTGCCCTGAGGTACTTAGAATAAATGGCATTAAATAGGTCATAGAAGGGAGACTATGTGTCCAAATATCCTGAGTGTGCTGTGGCAGAGAGAGTCCATTTTTAGAAAAGTCACATCCAGCTTTCAGAAGTTACTGGGAACAGGTAGGAAAAGTTCTCACCTCATGAACCAGGAGGTGCTAGAATAGCAGCCCCATTCCCTCAAACTAATGGAGCTGAGATCAGCTATCTAACCTGATCTTTGTGGAAGTTATTTTTTCTCTAGCAGCTGGAGAAACAAAAGATCTTAAACCCCACATGTCACACCATGAATGCCTTGAATCAGGTTGCTTGCAAATGTTTAGCATTGATGTACTTCAGTAAAGCCTATCTAGAGGCTTTGGTCTAATTGAATCACCAGAGGGCTCTTAGAATAACATGCTCCAGGGAGACTACAAGTAAAACAAAACAAAACAAAACAAAACATTAAAATGGCATCCAAACCATTTGTAACCTGTGGGGACTGCATCTTCAAGACAAGTTAACTGAAGTAAGTCACACAGCCTGTCAGTGGCGGAGCCACCTTTGCCTCCATTACATATAGACTCAGTGGGGCACCTTCATTTTCTGTGAGTCTCTCCCAACCTGAAGAGTGCAGTAGCTGCAGCCCCACCTCACTAACTACATCTCAGGGCCATGTCTTTCTTGCATAAATCTGGGCTAGGTTCTCCCTGCCCTCTGGGATGGGCACTATTATTCTCTGTGCCTCTACACATGATGGGATGTTGGTAAAGGCAGGCTCCATACAACGGAGCAAGGAGAAGATCATCATACCCATTGGAATAATCACTCAGCATTGTGATGCTGCATTCATTAACTTCTAAAACATTCCCAACCAACTACTAGTTATCCTATTTTGCTTGCCTTCAAAAAGGTGGTTGAAAGTCAAAGTACAGGCCGGGTGCGGTGGCTCATGCCTGTAACCCCAGCACTTTGAGAGGCCGAGGTGGGTGGATTAGGAGGTCAGGAGATTGAGACCATCCTGGCTAACACGGTGAAACCCCGTCTCCACTGAAAATACAAAAATTAGCCGGGCATGGTGGCAGGCGCCTCTAGTCCCAGCTACTCTGAAGGTAGAGGCAGGCAAATGGCGTGATCCCGGGAGGCGCAGCTGGCAGTGAGCCAAGATCGTGTGCCTCTGCACTTCAGCCTGGGTGACAAAGTGAGATTCTGTCTAAAAAAAAATAAAAAAAATTAAAAAAAAGAAAGTCAAGTACATTGGTAATGTCAGAGCCATTTGAAAACTGAATGGTGTGAAAAAAGAGGGAAGAGGGAAATGAATGTTTTGCCTGTTCTTCTGAGACATCAACTAGCATCTAGAAGAGAGCAGGTGTCAGTAGCTCTCTCATGCTGGAAAGAGCTATCCTTTAGGCTGTTGGCTACATGATCCCTGACTCTGAAAGTTCCTGTTCAGGCTGTCATTACTCAGAGAAAATGATGCACAGCAAGGCATTCAGAAGAGGGCAGCATGTATGAGGTAGGTGAAGACGGCTCTATCTTGCTCTGGGCCATCACAAAGAGCTGATTCAAACTCTCAATATTGGCTGAAAATAAGACCTTGAAAGAACAAAAGGGGTTATTCAGCACTAAATTAAAACATGATAATTGATCATCTTCCTTTAAATCATACAACATATAAAACAAGTAACTTTTATTTCAAAGAAAAGCACTAGGAACAGGTGTAAAACAAGAATGAAAGCTAAAAGATTGGGTAGTTTTCTAATGTACTTGATATTCTTTGCTCTATTTATAGTACATACAAGTACAATGCCTATTTAAATAGATTTCTTTTTAAGTAGTTTCAAATTTTAGGAGAAAAAGCTCTGATGATGAAGAAAATGATAGTACTTAATTGGCATTGGGTTTTTTTTTGAGAACTTTTAGTTGAATCTACTCTCAAAACGACTTAAAGATAACATTACTTTGCACATTATTTGGGGTCTCCATTAATTCAATTTGAATGAGTTAGTGAAAGTCTGGCTTTTAGGCATAGTCCTGTTTATTTGTCTACAGGTTTTGTCTGATGAAGAATTGTGTAATTTTACTAGATTAGCTTTTGTCTTTCTTAAAATACGATCCATTCCACATTATAATTATGACTTTAGCGCTGAAGTTGAAAGCTCAGATAAATTCTGAAAATGACTTGTTAGTATATTTGTCAGTTAGATAAAATTACAATTACTTCTCAGTTTTTTTTTTTTTTTGCATATCCTCTCAGAGCATTCCATTGTGATGTTTCCCCTTTTGATCAATAGTAAAAGTGCAGAATATGGGTAGGAAATACATGACTATTGAAATATGATTCTACCTTCATTAAATGTTTTCAAAGAGAATTGGTGTCTTCAGCAATATCTTACTATATGACTTTACATCATACAGTATGTTATTATTATACCTACAAAATATGACTAGTAGCTATTGAATGGACGTTCAAATATCATATAAATGTTATCATTTAAACAGTAATATATTTTTGGAAGATGTTGGTTAAAGGGTACAATGTTTCAGTTCTGCAGGTTTAATAAATTCTAGAGAGCTAATGTATAACATGGTGCCTATAGTTAATAATACTATTCTGTACCCTTGAAATTTACTAAGATCTTAAATATTCTCACCACACATACACACACAAAGTTAACTCTGTGAGGTGATAATTTAATTACTTTAATTGTGGCAATTATTTCACAATGTCTTTGTATACCAAAACATCATGTTATGCACTTTAAATGTAAAAAGCATTCATTTGTCAATTATATGTCAATAAAGGTGGAAAAAACATTAATATATTTTTATGTTAATTTTTTAGAAAATAATTTCAACTTTTATTATAGATTAAAGGGTACATGAGCAGGTTTGCTACGTGAGTATATTATATGTGATGCTGAGGCTTGGGATCCCAATGATCCTGTCACTCAGGCATTGAGCATAGTAAAATAAAGTAAAACAACCACTTTGAAGAATCAACAGGTGGTCTTCAGCCCACATCCTTCTCCCTCTCTCCCCTAATAATAGACACTAGTAGTCCCCAGTGTCTATTATTCCCATCTTTACACTCATGTGTATTCAGTGTTTAGCTTCCACTTGTAAGTGAGACTGTGTGATATTTGATTTTCTGTTACTGCGTTAGTTTGCTTAGGATAATGGCCTCCAGCTGCATACATGTTGCTGCAAAAGACATAATTTCATTCTTTTTTATAGCTGTATAGTATTCCATGGTGTATATGTACCACATTTTCTTTATACAATCCAATGTTGATGGACACCTAGGTTGATTCCAAGTCTTTGCTATTGTGAATAGCACTGCGATGAGTGCAGGTGTCTTTCTGGTAGGGTAAACTATTTTCCTTGGGGTATATACCCAGTAGTGGTATTGCTGGGTTGAATGGTAGTTCTGTTTTAAGTACTTTGAGAAATCTCCAAACTACTTTCCACAGTAGCTGAATAAGTTTGCACTCCCACTCTCCCACTGACAGTGTATAAGTGCTCTCTTTCCTCTGCAGTTTTGCCAGAATCTGTTATTTTTTGGCTTTTGAATAATTGCCATTCTGATTGGTGTGAGATGGTGTCTCATTGTGGTTTTAATTTGCATTTCTTTGATGTCTTTGATGATTAGTTATGTGGAGCATTTTTCATATGTTTCTTGGCTGCATGTACGTCTTCTTTTGAGAAATGTCTGTTCATATCCTTTGCCCATTTTTTCATTGAACTTTGATTTTTTTTTTTTTTGCTTGTTGATTTAAGTTCCTTATAGATTCTGTATATTAGAACTGTGTCGGCCAGGCATGGTGGCTCACGCCTGTAATCCATGCACTTTGGGAGGACAAGGTGGGCAGATTACCTGAGGTCAGGAGTTTGAGACCATCCTGGCCAACATGGTGAAACCCCGTCTCTACTAAAAATACAAAAATTAGCTGGGTATGGTGGAACCTGTAATCTCAGCTACTCAGTAGGCTGAGGCAGGAGAATTGCTTGAGCCCAGGAGAAGGAGGTTGCAGTGAGTCAAGATTGTACCACTGAACTCCAGCCTGGCCAACAGAACGAGACAAAAAACAAACAAACAAACAAAAACCAAAACTGTGTCAGATGTGATGCATAGTTTGCAGATATTTTCTCCCATTCTTAAGGTTTTCTGTTAACTCTATTGGTAAGTTCTTTTGCTGTGCAGAAGCTCTTTAATTAGGTTCTACTTGTTAATTTTTTTGGTTGCAATTGTTTTTGGGAAGTTAGACATAAATTCTTTGCCAAAGCCTATGTTGAGAAGGGTATTTCCTAGGTTTTCTTTTAGGATTTTTGCAGATGGAAGTGTTATATTTAAATCTTTTATCCATCTTGAGTTAATTTTTATATGTGGTGAGAAGTAGGGTCCAGTTTCTTCTGCATATGGCTAGCCAGCTATCCCAGCACCATTTATTGAATAGGGAGTCATTTCCTCAATGCTTATTTTTGTTGATTTTGTCATAGATCAGATATTTGTAGGTATGCGGGTTTACTTCTAGGTTTTCTATTCTGTTCAACTGGTCTATGTTTGTTTGTTTGTTCATTTGTTTTAAACCAGTGTCATACTGTTTTGGCTGCTGTAGCCTTAGAGTGTAGTTTGAAGTCAGGCAATGTGATACCTCCAGTTTTGTTATTTTTGTTTAGGATTGCTTTGGTTATTTGGGCTCTTTTTTGGTTCCAAATGAGGTTTAGAATATATTTTTCTAATTCTGTAAAATGTTCTGTGTTAATATTAAATGGTGTGATATTAGTTTTCCAGGACTGCTGTAACAAGGCACTACAGTTTTAGGAGTGGCTTAAACCACAAAAATCTATTGTCTCACGGTTCTGGAGGCTGGAAGTCCAGAATGAAGATATTGAGAGGTGGCTTCTTCTGAGGACTGTTGGGGAAAGAATCTCTTCCAGGTCTATCTTTTTGACTTTTAGATAGTGGCTCTTTCTATGTCTCTTCACATTGTCTTTCCTCTATCTGTGTTTCTGTCTCTAAATTTCACCTTTTCCTAAGGGCCCCAGTAATACTGGATTAGGGCCCACTTTAGTAACCTCATTTGAACTTGATAATCTCTGTAAAGACCCTGTCTCTAAATAAGGTCTCATTCTCAAGTACTTGGGGTTAGGACTTCAACATATGAATTTTAGGAGATGTAATTTAACCCATAGAGCTCTCACACTACCTCTGTAACTCGTGCCCTCTTCACATGACAAATACATTCACCTTATCCCAACCATTCTGGCATCAACTCTAAGTCCCAAATATCATCTAAATATCATCTTCATCAATTATGGATGAGATATGGAGAATGACTTACCCTGGGGAAAAATCTTCTGCAGCTGTGAACCTATAAAACCAGACAAGTTGATCTGCTTCCAAAAACAACAGTGGGACAGGCATAGGGTAGAAATGTCCATTCTGAAAGGGTGAAATCAAATCGAAAAATTGGGTTATGGGTCCTAGGCAAGTCTGAAGCCTGGCAGAGCAAATTCCATTAGATTTGAAGGTTTGAGAATCCTCTTTGGCTGGTGCTCTGTCTACTCCGTTCTCCAGGCCCACCTGAGTGGCAACTCTGCCCCTCAGCCCTGCTTGAATATGTGGTAATATTCTTAACTAGTTATAGCTATAAAGAATGTTACTATGATAGGAAAATTTTTGTCAGGCAAGTTTTAGGGAGGGAAAAAAACATCTAATTTGAATTCTACCTGATTAATAAGGGGCTGATTTGTTCAACTTTAGAATCAAGGCAGTGCTTAATGAGAATTCATATTTAGGTGGTAAGGTAGGAAATGAACTTTGGAAACTTTTATATGTGAGAGCAAATTATCACTTTATTGTTAGATTCTTTCCAGAAATAATGATAATAAAAACTATCAATGATATGCCATATAGTCACACCTATTTTCATAATAATTTATTTATATAGACCCAAATTATTAAGCAATATCAAACTGACCTATGGAAAATACTGAGATTATAGCTATATATATTTTCCTCAGATATGATTACAAACTGTAATTTTCTGATTTAAACTGATCCAAGGATGTGGTGGAAAGGGTATCATATAAATGTCGCTTCAGTAATTGACCTATTGTTTTTGAAATGCCATCCAGGGTAACTGCAAGGAGATTTTAACTATTATGTTTAGAATGTTTTAAAAACAGTGCAACAGTCAATTTTAAGTGTCAAGTTGTCTGCACCATGGGGTGCCAAGGTTAAACATTATTCCTGGGTGTGTCTCTGAGTGTGTTTCTGGATGGTATCAGGTTGGCATTTGAATCAGTGGACTCGGTAAAGTAGACCGCCCTCCCCAATGTGCTGGGTATCATCTAATTTGTTAAAGGCTTGAATAGAACAAAAAGTCAGAGGAAGAAGGAATTAACTCCCTCCCCAATGCGCTGGGTATCATCTAATTTGTTAAAGGCTTGAATAGAACAAAAAAGCAGAGGAAGAAGGAATTAACTCCTTTCCCTTCCTGCCTGATTGCTTTAACTGGGACATCAGTCTTTTGCTGCCCTTGGTGCTCTTGGTTGTCAGGCCTTCAGGCTTGGACTGAATTTCAGCATTGGTTTCCCTGGGTCACCAACTTGCATACAGCAGATCGTTGGACTTTTCAGTTGCATAATTGTATGAGCCAATTCCTTATAATAAATCTTCATATATATATATATATATATATATATATATATATATACATATATATATATCTTATTGGCTCTGTTTCTTCAGAGAACTGATTAATACAACTAGTGAATCTATTTATTTACTTTTGACTTTCAAGGGCATTTTAAATACATTCAATAAACTTGCACAAAGTTTATTAAATATTTTCTATTAACAGTTTCAAAGGGCTGGAATTGGTGGCTCACATCTGTAATCCCAGCACTTTACAGCACATCTGTAATCCCAGTGCTCAAGCGATTCTTGAGCCTAGGAGTTTGAGACCAGCCCGGGCAACATAGCAAGACTCCTTCTTACAAAAAATAGAAACAAAATTAGCCAGGCATGGTGGTGCATGCCATAGTCCCAGCTACTTGGGAGGCTGAAGTGGGAGGATCGCTTAACCCACGAGGTCAAGGCTGCAGTGAGCCCTGGCTGTACACTCCAGCCTGGACAACAGAGTGAGACTTTATCTCAACAAAAAAGAAAAGTTCCAAAGGAAAGGGACTTAATCATTTGTTAAAAATTAATTTATAAATGGCATATTAAAGGCACTTTTAAAAGAAGATTCTAATAGTAGTAGGATGGTCACATGAGATTAAATTTGCATCTGCATATGTGTATGCATTCTCTCTTCTCAGCAAGGAAGAGACTCCTACTTGGTAAAGGCAGACTAACTTAGAATAGTAATCAGGGCTTCTTGGAGTCACAGCAGGTAGTACAACCTTTCATTCTTTTCCCCCTCCCCTAAAAGATAGGTGTGAGCACTTTGGAGTCACTTCCAAAAATTGGCTTAGAAAAGAAATACATTTTTGAGTCATTAAAGCCAAGTTGCATTAAGAATTTGGAGGGTTGGCAAGATTAATGGTTGTAGTAAGACTCTGTATGGAAAATTTGAAGGGGCTCTAAATTCAATTACTTGCAAGGTTAGACAAGTGACATATTAATTAAGCCATAGGATGTAAGAAAAAAAAGGAAGGGACTACATCTTTGTCTCTACTAGTAATCACGACGCACATATTTTACGGTCAAGCATCGTTTTCATATATGAAAGACATGACATTGTTTCACAAAGTATCTTTTGCCTGCTAAGATATAAGATTTTGGGGGAAGATAGTTCATCTTTTAGGCACTAAAGGAACATTTAGACCACCGGGGTATATAGCGTGGCATGGGCTAGGAAGAAAGGACCTTTGTACATATTCAGTTTCATTTTAAATAAAGATCATAAGAAGTGAGTCCATAGTAGGGATGATAAAGAAGCCACGCAGGCATCCAGTTATTGCCCCTGGTGGACTGTGATGCAGCAGGGATATTGAAGCCATGAATGGGCTCCATAGGGGGATCACTGTGGATTGATCTGAGTTAGATTTTGTATGCAAAAGGAACATCCACTTAGTGCCTCATTTTTCTATTTCAGAGGATGTGTGGGGAAAATTAGGATGTTTTAAGGAAATGAAAAGAGAAGGGAAAGGGAAACAGAGATGAAGAAGATATAACAAAAGGGAAATGAAAGCTCACAGGGAGAGAAATGCTGAAGGCACCGGGACCAACCAGCGGGCGTCAGAGTTGAGTGGAATGACACATGGGAGTGCCTGGCATCATGGCCTCCCAGCATCTGCTGTTTCTCTGCTCATTGCTCTCATTTGGGGTTAAGAACTGGCTTTGCATTTCTATGTCTTCCTAGGACCCAACACACAGTAGATGTCCCATAAGTGGTTTTCTTTTAAGTGAACCATTCCAAAGTTTATGTCTGGCTGTCACATTTCACATAATAATCTGGTATTTTGAATAAAGATCTCTCTAGGCTTGGCTTTAGTTTCTATGTAATATGTAGAGGAATACAGTTGTGCTTTGAAGATTGTGTCTATTTTTCACTTCAGGACTGCTTGAAACACAAGTCTTGTAAACAGATGTAAATATGCAGGATGTGAAGTTTATGAAGCTTTTGGCCCCATCTGTTTCCTGTATTTGAACATGTACACCCTTCATAATCTGGAGATTAAAATTCATGTTTTTAAGTTAAAAAACTTGTGTCTTTGAGTTACAAGAAATAAACTTAAAGTAATCTAAACCCACACTGTGTTTTAAGAAGGCTAGATTGCTTTTGAGTCAGTTGCAAAATGGGAAATTTTAATAACACAAAAGAGCTGCGGAGGGAGTGGGGTGATCACCCCAGTTGCTTTCCTTTTTGGTTATTGTTATTGAATGGGTTTATATTTAGTAATGTAACGTGTTTACTATTCATTTACAGTGATTGTAAAATCAAGTTTTGAATAGATGCTTTAAGCATATGTGTAAGTTCTGTGAGTTTTGTTATTGCACACATTATCTTGAGAAGTATTTTTATTGGAGTATTTGTTATCCAGACGTTTATAGTGTTCAATACCATTACTTTAACTTGTATGCCTTATAACATCAGACACTCTAAATTAAGATGCAGTTGGTAATTCCATAGTTCTTTGAATTTGTGAACTAAGTTTGCAAACTGTGGTCTTTATGAGAAAGAATTCAATATTTTCAAACTTGGAAGAACTAGAGAATGTCCTTTTCAGTACAAAGACCCACGGGAGCATTAATAAAAAATGATGAACAATTGAAAGAATAATTCTAACTAAATAATTTGTTTTTGGAACACAAATTTTTTTTTCTGGTCTTAAAATAGCTAAATCCGTGAGTAGTGCTCATTGGGTAACAGTTTAACCACTACTTTTTGTACTTGTGATACAATCTAAGACATGCCGGGTATATCTCATGTTTGGCATAATTACAGGTCCTTAATTCTGAGATTTGTAGTGTCGTTGCCAGGGTGATGTCTTATCCCCCTGGTTGTTTAACATGGCCAGACAGCCCTCTTACCTATTGAATCTTTATGGTGCTGCAGTTTCAGGCAAAGCACAATTTAATAGGTGCTGCCTATATATATATATATATACACACACACACACACACATTTATGTATAATGCACATATATGCACATATGTGTGTGTACACACATAGATACTATTTAAACTGTGACATAAAAACAACAGACATATTGAGTTGAATTCTGTACATTAACACATTGGAGATGATCAGTGGTATAATTTGTGCTGCCAGCTTAACTCATTTTTGCACAGCTATTGGAAAAATGCTTTTCCTGCCATCTTTGTTTAGTTGAAATTTTCCTGAAATTACAAGGCAAGCTTATAAAAACCAGTTATTTATAATGTGTATCTGTTTGAATCAGACTTTCTATACACTGTGCAATCAAAGGAGAATAAAGAAAGAATCTGGATCCCAAGCTGATGAAATATGGTGAAATGTGTATGCTAAGTAAGTGAAGTTGTTGTAGTTGCTTGCAGTAAGTAAGGCCTGGTGCCTCTGGTTTTGGTGACTCCAAATAGGAGGTACTGGGGGGAATGCTGACCTTGTGGTGTGGAGACCTGGACTCTGCTTATTAGTTACGTTTTCTTAGGCAAGAGCCACAACTCGTGTACATGAGCCTTCTGAATCTCTGCTCTCCTGCCTGCAATATGTACTTAATAATACCTGCCTCTCCTTCATGAGGTGTGAATAAAGCAATGGATGTGAAAGCCCGTTGCAATATGTGAAATCCTCTATAATGTAAACAACAACCACAAACAGAACAGGTTCTTGGCTGCAGATCTGGTGCCCCATTTTCTGCATTCCTTCCCAGAAGTGTTGTTCTACATCCTTCCCATAGCAAACTCACTTTTGTCCTCTGGGACTGTCCTCTGTCCCCTGGCTTGACCTGGCTGTTGGGAATTTCTTTGTTACTTTTGGTGCTCTTTCCCAGACCCCTACCCCCTTCACCTGCAGGTAACATCTGTGGTGGGTTTTTAATGTTGAGCTGTGGATTTTTGGCACGAGATGTGTTATTTTCCTGAAATGAGGGGTCTGGTAAAGGGCTGTGAATTAGATGTTGCCCTTGCTATGTGCCTTATTTGCCCCGTTATAGAAAACAAAACATCCAGTTTCTACATTAGTGTTTCAATAGTAAATACAAGGAGAATTTGTCTCTGGGTCACCAATGTCTGGCACTGAAATTTTACCCAACTCCAGAAAGTCTGCTGGCAATAGCCCATTCTTTCTGATTATTAAATGCAGAAACACTTCTTTTTTAAGCACTTCAAAAATTTCTGTTTTCAGTGGACCCAAAGGATTTTAGTTCATCCAAATGTAATGTCACTGATAACAATAGAGAAGACAATGTTGTCTTTGCCTCAGTTTCTATGTTTGAAAAAATAAAAATGAGTTAATATTTTCACTATATATTGAGAGACTTGTATTTACTGTTTAAAAAGAATAAAACTCAAGTTTTCTAGAACCTCAAGCAAGTAGGAGAAATTATATTTTGAGTGTTTGCTGGAGAAGAAATTTTATCATAATTATCTCCTCAGTGTGCTATTGCAAAAAAAAAAATTAAATCTTTGGGAATGGATAGAAAGACCATATTTGATCTTTCTGCCACAGAATATGGGACTGTGGAATAAAATTAAGATATCTGTAGTTGGGAGTAGATCCTTCGTATGGTATTTGATCATTTGTGTTACGTTTGTAATATGATCTCTGATGGATCTGTGAAACACTGAAGTTGATTTATTAATAAGAGTAGAATAGTTTCCCTAGGGTTACACCAGTTAATTTGGCAAAACGTTGTCACAAGCCAAATGTGCTAGAGAAAATATCTGCCTTTCAGTATTGTGTGCACTTTTGTTTGTGTATTAGTTCAATTTGGCTACTGGAGGAAAGGGGGTTTATGGTCTCTATTTTTTAAAGCATTTTTCCTTGTTTTTAATACCCTTTACTCTGCCAAAAACATGCAATTTTATTTTTCTGCTCAACCATGTTCGACTTCCTAGTATTATTCACTTTGGAAATACCACAAAGATACTATCAGTTCTGTCTTTTACGACTTCAGGAGATTGAGTTTCTTTTTCTCTTCTAAAACACTTTGCAACACTAATAATGATGTCATTAATTATTTGGAGATCTTTCATGATCTATTTTTTGCAGAAGTGTAAGCTTTATGACAGCAGGAAGCTGGTGTGCATTGTGTACACAGGGCTTCTGGTGGATTGTACAGTATCTGGAACATGGAGAGTGGCCAATAGAATTTTATTCATTGACTGAAATGGGGGATAAAACTCTGGCTTCAACACTTTACTGAGATAACTAATACCTAAATCTCACTTTGTGTGAAGAATTGGCAAGGATGCTTAAATAAGTTTATTCATCATGAGATAAAAATGATTGGGGTAATAGAATATTCATATTGATGTGTGTATTGTTATAAGATGAACATATTAAGCACACAGCAAATCAGACAGAACAATAGTCAATATTTTAGGAATCCTGTTACTTCATGGCCTAAGCTTTTGGAAATCCACATACGGTAATTAAAATGCAGTCATAAGTAGAATTTGCACCTCCAAAGTCTCAAAGTCATAGAAAAAGGTAATTTGTGGAAATAAAGATAATTTATCTAACTGATTTAATCTGATCAAAAACCTTTGTTTTTTTAATAGCGATGTAACCCATTGTCTTCTGTCTATACAGCAAAATCTTAATATTAAAATTGAGTTTAGTATAAGGCAATTTTGCTTTGACCTCCTCCCAAGAGTTTAAGGTATTCTGATTATGAGAAATGACTACAGAAGACTTGGTGTGGCACCTGCGTAATTTGTAGAATTAATGGCTCATTTTAAAATTAAAATTTTGTGGGGAGGGGAGAGAAAGTACTAAATTTTGGAGCAGATATATTTATTATGCTTCATTTCCATTTGAAGCAAGATTTCAGAGAATTGACTCTCATAGGGTATGGAAAGTCTTTATTTCCTCTGAATATTAGTGGAGTGATTCCTTTGCAGGTGGTTCACTCTCCAAGTACCACACAACCTGTACACAGACTATGAAATAGTCACTTAGTCTCCCTACGACACTCTGGGATCATTCCCTCCTGGAGGTTTTTACTTTGAGATTTTTCCATTGTTCCTGTGTATTGAACAATCACACCTGAATCTAAACCTTTCTTTCTTTTAAAAATATCTCTCACTTACTTTTTATCATGAAAACTTTCAAGCATGCAGAAATGTAGAGAGAACAGTATAATGAACACTGATATCTGCAACACTTGGATATCACAATTATTAATGTTTTGCCATATTTGCTGAAGTATTCCGAGGAAACAATATAACATCACCTCACTCTATGTTCAAATATCCCAGCCTGCATTTCCTGTAATAAAGACTCCTTCTTTCACAATCACACCACCACCACCACCACCACCGCACCAGAAACTCCCCGAACAAACAAAAAACAATACAGAAAACCAACCACCCTATAATGCCACTGAATGCAGTCTTTATTTATATTTTTCCAATTTTTTCAAAATGTCTTTTTTAACTGTTTTGTTCAGAATCCAATCAAGAACTACTCATTGTGTTTGATGGTTATGCCTTTTAAGTCTCTTATAAACTCTGGTCTAGGATCTGAATTTTAGGTAAGGGGACTTGAGAAGGTTGAACTGGGACCTTTGGTAAGTCTGCTAAGCTCAAGTCTCCTGAACCCAAGTAGGATCTCGATAAGGAAGTGATGGGACTCTGAGACCTGGGATAG
The DNA here is from genome assembly GCF_043159975.1 of Macaca nemestrina. NCBI lineage: Eukaryota > Metazoa > Chordata > Mammalia > Primates > Cercopithecidae > Macaca > Macaca nemestrina. The sequence continues at coordinate 45,776,641 of NC_092127.1, read as the reverse complement.
GAGCATCAGGGTAGATGTAGGGGAGAACAGATTCCCCCAAATCCTCTGGGCCTGCAGAAGCCACCTGCATCTTTTGCTAGAGGATAGCAACCAAGTCTCAACTGAGATAGCTGTCTCATAAGATAATATTTGTCCTTCTCAAGATTCATCCTCCCACCTATCCTCCTGACTTCCAGACCAGTAACTAGGGTCGAGTATCAGCATGGCTCTCTAGGAAAGTGACTGCCATGCCAAGGGAGAAAGAAATGACCCACAGAGGAACTGTGACCTGACTGAAATATACTGAAAAACACTGAAGAACATGCCTGAAAATAGATCTTCAGGATGCTGGCCTGGGGCATGGAGACATAATGTGAGGCTGAACAGGGATCAATTTATTAATGCAGGCCACTCTCCAATAATTTGGGATGTAATGCTCTGGCAAGGGCATCTAGAGACATTCATATACTGCTAGGTTGGTTTCTAAACTCAGAAGAAATGACAGCCCTTGTCAGATGAAGTGGAGCTGCCATAATTCCCTTGGCTAAGAATTGATAGAGGAAAAAAAGGCTTATAGAAATAGAAATATTTGACTGAATCTTTTCTATAAGACCTGAGAATCTATCAGATGACTACATTCTTCAGAATGGTCCAGAAGACACTCTCTTCACTAAGATGTGAAGAAATTTGCTGGTAACATTTAGATTCCTGGCATCATTTAGAAACTCAGAAATAGTTGCCTTCTGTAGGCTATGGCTGTTAGTAGGATTTTCTGTTATGGAATTTGAATTTTTAGTGTACCAAAAATGATGAGATTTCAGAGAAGAAGAGGCCAAATGATAGCACTGAATCATTGGAGGCAAAATGGAACTAAGTGTTGGACAGCTTGAGTCAGAATGGCAGCCCGGGAGCTCTGACCTGTAGAAATACATGTTAATGGCTAATAGAGCATGAAACTCTAGGGGCATTTGAGAAAGGTATTATTTACTATATAGAATCAAAGATAACAGAATGGGTGAATGTAAGCAAAATGTCAGCCACACTAGTGGGTTTTAATAAATGAGCCAGTTATCAGACACAAAGTTCATGGAATGAGTGACTGCATCCCCTGGAAAGAAGGATGCTGCAACATCACAGCAAATATGTATGACAGCAATTCCCCCAGTATTTCCCCAAAGGGATCTGTGGTTTTTTTTCCAGCAAGAGTGCACCAGCTGGGCGCTAGATGTTCTGAGGGTTGCTGGATGAGGGTCTGAGCTGACACTGATACCAAGGGACCCCAAGACACTAATATGACTCCCTTTAAGAATAGAGGAATGTAGAGTTCAGCTGATCAATTGGACATGGGTTGGACATGTTTGGCAGCTGGAAGAACTCTAATTTTGATTCATTGACTCATAAAATAAAAGTTATCATTATAGTAAAAGACTGAGTGATAGCTCCCAAACTGACTTCCCTTCGCCCCACAGCCTTGAAACTGCCAAGACAGGAAAACAGTCCACCAAATAGTGGAGGTATGAATCACCTCACCATCGTTCACAGTGTCCCCTTTGGAGGAATTTTTGCTTTCTGTTTCAGTAGCTTTAGGTTGTATGGATGGAGAGATTTGGTTCCCAGAGAGGAGAGCCAATAAGAATCCTACCAAGCCTAAAGCTCCAGTTATTATTTAGTCATTTTGGTCACTTCATGCTGGCAATTTATTTCATTAATCTTGAGAGGTGTAACTGCTGTTACAATAATTGCTTGGCATTTTGCAATTTGTGGGATCCACAGGGGCATCTGTTGGTACTCTTATATTTAAATTTAGTTGTGAGTGGCCAATTAGGCAACCACTACCTGAGAAGACTATGATAACCATCACTCCCACAAAGACGAAGGCCAAAGTCACCCCATCAGATGAACAACTGATGACAGGAGAAGTCTACCCAATGATGAGGAAATGTAGGGTTGGTGGTACTTACTCCATTTTTTGTGCTGCTATAACAGAATACCTGAGACTGAGTAATTTATAAAGAACAGAGATTTATTTCTTACAGTTTTGGAGGCTGGGAAGTTCAAGGTCCAAGAGTCCATATGTGGTGAGGGACTTCATGCTGCATTATCCCATGGTGGAAGGTGTGAGGGCAAACAAGTGAGTCAGAGTGCCAGAGAGAGACAGAGAGAGAGAGAGAGAGAATGGAAGGGAGATGAACTCGTTCTTTTACCAGGAACCTACTCTCATGATAACTAACCCACTCCCGAGATAATGAGGGCAGACCCCTCAGGACCTCATCGTATTTTAAAAGTTACATCTCTCCACACTGTTGCATTGGGAATTATGTTTCCAACACATGAACTTTGAGGGGCCCATTCAAAGCAGGTAGTATAATGAATTTTTGCCTCAAAGCCAATCATAGCAGTGTGGACTATAGTTTGTTCTAGTAATCTTTCTCTTCTAATTTTTCTCACTAGAAATTATGTCTTTTTGTGAACCATGCAATTGGGTAAACTGAAATAGAGTGCATTTGAGAAGTTCATGGAGTGGACCATAGCAAATAAAGTCCATTCTCTGTTCAAATGCTTTTGATAGCTGTTTTACCATTTCTGTGCATATTTCAGGTTTAGCATTCTCCTCTCCTGCTCCCCAGAAGACTGACTTGAGCTGTGTAGTCCACTTTATTTTATATCCTTCAGACAGCGAGAAATGCCTGGAAATGTGTCACTCACCAACCCCTCGCTGGCAGTCATTAATGAATGACTGATGGGTATAGGAGTATGAAGTCTCAGCTCTCTTACCTGAGAGCTCTGAGACACAAGTCACTTTCTAGAGAAAAGTTTCCTGACCTTGACACTATTGACATTCTGGACTTGATAGTTTCCTGTTGTGAGGGGCTATACATTGTAGCATGGTTAGTAGCATTTCTAACCTCTACCCCCTAGGTGCTGATAGCACCCTCACAATTGTGACAATCAAACAATATCTCCAGACATTGCCCAATGTTCCCTGGGGGTCAAAATCACCCCTGTTGAGAAACACTTCTCTAGAATTTTCTGACAGATCAGGCTGAAGCAGCTTTCCGCAGGACTTTGCCTGAATTTATACCTTTTGTTGGCTTTTTCACTTTTCTTTCTTCCAACTCTTCTGCTGGCTTTCTCTGGAAACATGTCCTTAATGAATCACCTGCACAAGAATCCTCATTTTAGGGACTACTTCCAAAGCACTCAACCCGAAACAGCATTTATTCTTAAATGGTCCAGATTTAACTATATAAATGAAATGACAAAACCATAAACTGTTTTTTAAAAAAATTATAAAAATGTATAATTGTGACCCTGTTGTAGGCAAGGTTTTCTTAGACAAGATGCGAAAATAATTTTCTGCAAAAGAAGTGACTGATACATTTTAGCAAAGTGATATTAAGAACCTCTGTGAATACAAGAAGCCATTATAGGGCAGGGCACTGTGGCTCCTGCCTGTAGTCCCAGCAGTTTGGGAAGCTGAGGCAGGAGAATTGCTTGAGGCCACAAATTCAAGACTAGCCTGATCAACATAGTGAGACCCCGTTTCTACAAAAAAATTAAAAAATTAGCCAGGCATGGTGGTGCATGGTGGTGTGTCCTGTAGTCCCAGCTACTCAGTAAGCTGAGGTGGGAAGATTGCTTGAGCCCAGAAGTTCCAGGCTGCAGTGAGCTATGAGCGTGCCATGCACTCCAGCCTGGGAAACTGAGTGAGACTGTCAAACACACACACACACAAAAAGAAAAAAGAAAGAAAGAAAATAAACCACTATAAAAAGAAGGAGAAAAGACAAGTCACAGAATGTATGAGCATATATACATAACATATATAGCCAACCTATGTTGTATGTTCATAAATATATATTGTTAGAGTATATCAGGAATGTTTATAAATTAACAAGGACAAGACAGATACTCCAATAGAGAAATGGGCAAAGGACTCAAGTAGGCACTTTATGAGAATCTAACTTCAAATAGGCAATGGTCATACAAAAAGATGTTTAGTATCACTAATAATAAAGACATTGAAAATTCATATGTATTTCGTTACATTAAGTGCCAACCAGATTAACAATTTAAAGAGTCTGACAACTTTTTAAAACCTAAGTGTTGGTGAGGGTGTGAAGCAATACGAATTCTTAGACACTGCAAGTGGGAGTATAAATTGGTAAAATCACTTGGCATAATCTGCTAAAACACACATATTCTGCCACCTTCCAATTTCTTTACTAGTTATGTGTACTCGAGAAATCCATACACAAATGTACCAGAGTACTTAAATGAATATGTTCATTGTAGCATTCTATTAACAACCCAAGCTGGAAATGACCCAATGTCCTCAACAGTACAAATGAATAAGTTAATTACAAAAATGTGCCTATATATTACAAACATAAGGAAAAAACAAAAGAATATCAGTTACAATAGAATACATGTAACATGACTTTATTTATATATATACACAATAGTTTTAAAATAGACAAAACCAAACTATATTGTTTAGGGAAAATATATTGATGGTAAGATACTAAAGAAAATAAAAAAATAATTTCATAAATGTTAGCAGAGGGAAAGAAGAAATATCAAAAGAAGAAAGGAAGAAAAGTTGAAGGGAAGGGGATTTGATCAAAGGTGGGCACATGGGGCTTCTGGGGTTGGACACTTTCTATTTTTTGACATGGTCGTTCATTTTATAATTATTTTAAAAATCTTAACTTTCATGTGCATTTTTCTTACCATAAAAGGATTTAAAAGAAATCTAATATTTTACTCTTTGTCCACAGTTTTTTACATGACCGACTTTTTCATCTCCTTTCCCCTGTGTCTGATTCCAACTTCACCTCAGTCCTTTGATTCCTTTATCACTTTTTTTCAAAGCCACCAACCTTGTCCTGACTACTTCCTTCCCCATAGAGACCCCTGATACATCACATTTGTCATTTATGTTAGCACTTTGAGCTCCTTTGTTCCTTTGCCTTATTCTGCATTTTCTCAGCAAGCTGCCAAGCAGGGATTGCTCAGTCATGTACTTTCCCACAGGCACTGGACTCTAAGTGATATCGGGGTGAGCACCCATTGAAACAGATTCATAAATGAAATCATTCATGTTATGTAGTCTAAATTAAGCTGTCAATCTCTTTGGAATCAATTTCATGAGTCCAGTTTGCTTTCTCTTCCAGTCTCTCAAGTGACCACGCTATAACTTTATCACCTCAAGTTCCTTGTCAGGTTTTTGCTTAGTTTCATACTGTTTTTATAAATATCCCACTGGACATCTTTGACTGAAAATCCCATGAACACCTCAAATTCAACATATCCATGCTGAAGTCATCATCTCCCTCTGCCTTGGAGAATCTGCTCCCTCCATTATGTTCCCTGGAGTACACACTCCCTAGGAATCTCAGCTAGATGCCCAGGACTCTGTAGGAGTCCCTCTTCCTTAATACCACCAATTCTTCATCAAATCTCATAGTCTACATATTCAGTAGACTATATCTTATATTTCTTCTTCTTCTCTTGCTTCTCTGGCACTGCCTTAATCCAATCCACTATGATGTCTCAATTAGATAACTGAAGAACAGTCTGTACAGTCTTCCTCTCTCCAGTCTCAGACTGTCCAGCCCAACCACTGCATGCAAATTACTCACGCAATTATGTGGCTTAATATCCTTTAGGAGCCCCCAACAAATACAGAGCATTTGTGCTGCAGCAGTGAATGAAATGTCTAGATCCGAAGAGATAGATAAAAATCTACAGACTTTCAAAAGAGTTCCTTTATTTTTGTGCCCAATTTGTAGAAGAGATTGCTAGATGATTACTCAACTCATTCTCTTCCCCTGGGCATTTTGGCCATTTTAGCCCACTTCTCTACCATCAGATATGGCCGCATGACTCAGTTCCACCAATAGCTTGTGACTGGAAATGATATGCACTATGCCATGGCTAGGTTACAAGATCCTCTCAAAATAATCTTTCACACTCTCTTCCATTTCTAGATGGTAGGAATATAACTGACTACTGTGGCAACCTTGGAAAACTGCTATTGAAGAAAAGACCACAAAATGGAAAGAAATCTATGCCCCTGACACTGTATGGAGAAAAGCTACCTGACCAGAAATATACAGATTGAACTCTTTTGTGAGCAATAAATAAACTTTTATTGTGTTAAGCATTGAATGTTGGGGTTAGTTTGTTAAATCAATTAAGTGTCACTCTAATGTATACAGAAAAATATTTCTTTTCTCAAATATTTGTTGGCCAATTTATTTCTTTTGAATTATTTGGTATGTCAGGTAGAATCGGACCACATCTTCCAGCTCTACTGTCTTCACAGGGAAAACAAAAAGAGTTTCACCTACAGTCAAGCTCTTCTGTGGACACAATATTTCACTTTTTTGCTTTGCCATCCAATATAGTTTGTTCTTGTTTGAATGGTTTGGGCAGATGCACTTACTTGTCCACTCTCCTGACCTCGGGAAAGGGAAGAACAGAGTCCAGGGAAAGTCACTTTTTAGTGAAAGAGATGATGCAGAAGTTGAACACAGCACTGCCTCTCATATTTTATGGACTTGAACCTGGTTACATGGAAGGAGAAGCAGGAAAGGTTGCTAAATGGTAGACCTGTGACTATCTCCAATTACTAAAAGGAAGAAAGTGAAAATGGGTACTGGAGGACAAGGGGTAACTCTTAGGACTACAAAAGTAACTATATGCACACTTATTCTCACTCTCTCTCTGCATAGGATACATTCACACTCTCTCCCAGGAGACAATCCAGTGTCTCATTAAGTTTCTGCATCCAGTTTAGAGTCCAGGAACTCTAAGTGATGAGCCGTCCTTTCTATCAGCTTGCAATGTGCTTCTTTGTACTCTAGTGATCTAAAAGGTAATACATAAGTCATTTATAACCAAATTCCCATATCATCATCTATTACTGTGTAACAAATTAGTAAGCAGAGAGCTGAGACTGGAGACTCATTGGGAAATGAGCCCTCCTCCCTTGTCTTCATCCCCACATTTAGTGTCAACAACTTCTATTTGATGCAATCCTCTAAATCTCTCTTCATTCTTTAAATTTATCCACTTACTAGGTTGGTGCAAAAGCAATCACAGCTTTTGCCATTTCTTTAATGTAAAAAGCAAACTTTTTTTTTTGATAAAAAGTAAACTGCAATTGTTTTTGCAGCAACCTAGTATTTCCATTCCTGAGCTCTCTGGGACCTGGATCCAGTGCAGATCTCCAGACTCATCTCTGTCCACTCTCAGGGACACTGGGCCATTAGCCATCTTGAACTTAGTCGCTTACTTAAGGAGGTCTTGCTTTTCTTGCCTTTGGGCCTTTCCACACCTTGTGTCCTCCATATGAAGTAATTCTTCTCCCTCTCCTTTCCTAGCAAACTCTTACTCATGCTTTACATTTTAGCTTAAATATAAATTCTCTGGGAATTTGGCCCGAATCTTGGATTAGATGTGGTCTCCACTGCTCTATGCTCCCACAATGCCCAGTATTAATTCCTTAGAGATGTTATAAGAAAGTACGACAAATTGGGTGGCTTAAAACAACCAAACTTTTTGTTTGGTCACAATACTCATTCCCTGTATTGTAATTATTCAACGTTCACCTTCCCTGATAGACCATGCTTTCTTTTTTCATTGTCTCACAGTTCTTAAGACTAGAAGTGCGAAATCAAGGTGTCAGCATGACCATGTTCCCTGAGACTCTGGGTAGAATCCTTCCTTGCCTCTTCATAGCTTCTGGTGGTGCCTGCCAACTCTTGGTTCCTTGACTTGCAGCTGCCATCACTCCAGTCTTTGCATCTGTCAGCACATGGCATTCTCTGTGTGTCTCTGTCTTCATGTGGCATTTTCCTCTTACAAGATCATCAGTCTTACTAGATTAGGGCCCATGCTAATGACCTTATCTAAACTTTATTATATCTGCAAACACACTATTTTCAAATAAGCTTACATTCACAGTTGCCTAGGGTTAGGACTTCAATATATCTTTCTGAGGGATACAATTAACCCAGAATCTTCTCCCCTAATTTCCTTTTCACAATACTCATTCCCTGTATTGTGATTATTCAACGTTCACCTTCCCTGACAGACCATGCTTTCTTTTTTCATTGGATCTCCATTGTTTATGTGAATGGAGCACTTGTTGAAAGACCAGCTATGAGCTGGGAGAAAAAGTAGTGAGCTAAAGACTGGAGAAGCAGGCCAACCGAGAAATCAATGCTGTAAAGTTCTAAGCCTAAATAAACAGCAGGCTAGAATAGCAGAATTACAGCTAGGGTTAGGCATAGAGTGGGTAGAGAAGTGGGGGAGGTAAAGATGGGTCAACTCAAGAACACATTTTATAAGAACAGAATTCCAGTTTGTTCCCTCTCTTCTGCATGAAGTTTGCCAGTCTTCTGGGAAGGAGGCAGAGCTATAAAGTTTTGAACTTTTCTCCAGAGTTGCTGAAATGCTTTCTCACATCCTCACTCTTCTCTTAGTCTAAGGGATGTGATTATGTTCCCACAAGGTGGGTTCCTCAAAAGAAATTTTATGATCCACAGGAAAGAAAACAGGACACAGAGAGCATACAAAATATTTATGGATATATTGCTACATTTTTAAAGGTTTTCTTTATTCCCTTTTCCTGAATAGACAATTTTGTGTATATGATTCAATGGCTGACTATCCATTCCCTTGAGTCTCTGCTTCCCAGCCCACATACAGTGTAGCCCTCAGTTCACTACCACTTTATGCAAATCACAATCAAGGTTTCACAGTACATGATATGAAAACCTTTCAACTTGGTAATTTAAAAAACTTTTATGAAGGTATTGATAAAAGTTGATGTTAGTGGCTAAAATCAGTGAAAATAGTCTGCGTGCTTAGTTTATGCGTATTTCCTTTTACTTTTGTATTAGGGATGTGTTAGTTCCTTCTCATGCTACTGAAAAAGACATTTCCAAGATGGGGTAATTTATAAAGAAAAATAGGTTTTATGGACTCATGGTTTCACATGGCTGGGGAAACCTGACAATCATAACAGAAGGTGAAAAGCATATCTTGTTTGGTGGCAAATAAGAGAGAAAATGAGAGCCAAGCAAGAAGTGAAACCCTTATCAAACCATCAGATCTCGTAAGACTCATTCACTACCACGAGAACAGTATGGAGGAAACTGCCTCCATGATTCAATTATCTCCCTCCGGGTCCCTCCCACAACATGTGGGAATTATGGGTGCTACACTTCAAGATGAGATTTGGGTGGGGACACAACCAAACCATATCAAGGGGTAATAAGAGTCTTGGTGAAAGTCCAGCTTTTTATTAGTTGTAACAGATTCTTTTTGGTTACTTATTTTCAATAAGGATATTTTTAAGTCTAGTTGTGGAATATATGGGAGATAGAAGGTGTGATTTGAAGAAAAACTTCGAGATCTACTGGTTTACTTAATTAAGATCTACTGGTCTAACATTCTGTGAGATAATTCTAATACATGCTTGCATACATACATTTATATTTAAATTATTTGTCATTTATTTTAAAGTTCTATAAAAATGATTTTAGAGAGTGGTTCTCAAGCAGGGGTGATGTTTGCTCTAAGGAGACATTTTACAGCTTTTAGAGACATTTTTGGTTGTCATACGGGGTTTGGGGGATAGTGCTACAGACACCTAGTGGGTAAAGGCCAGGGATGTTGCTAAATATCCTGCAATGCACAGTACAGTTCCTGCGACAAATAATTACCCAGTTCAAGACGTCAGTAGTGCTGAGGTTGGGAAACCCTGGTTTAGAGAAGAAACACTTAGGTGATGGGAAAAAAATTTGATTTATTTTTCTCAATTTCTCCTTTTTTTCCCTTTTAATTCTGTCCTATTCCATAATCTCACTACAAAGTCTTAAGTACTAATTCATGACATGGAAAAGTAAAAAGAAAGAGAAGATGAGTTCTCTTCTTAATGCTAAATAATTTTCTAGTAGGAAATTAAGTAGTAATACACACTTCTCAAAGTAGCTAAGCCAACTATTAGAGAGCCCTGGTATCCTAATTGAATCAATGTGATGGGGACAACACCTGTTTACTACTAGGAATGAGAAATATTCTATCTGTAAGCTATTGTTGAAAATGAGGCTATCATCTTCACTGGCTATCACTGGCTGCTATCATTTAAGAAAGAGAGAGGGAGTTTAGAGAAGAAACACTTAGCTGATGGAAAAAAAAAATTGATTTTTTCTTAGGGGTCTGATGAGCCCCCCTAAACATAAAAATGAAGAAAAATCTTGAGTCTTTTCAAGAAAAATTTCAGATACCTAACTAGCCTTCAATAATAAACAGTTTAATACAAGAAGGTAGTAATAATTTAAAGCGATGGCCACCCAAACCAGTTAGAGCCACAAGATGTTTAGTTCCCCATAAAAACTAAAGATAACATATTGATCTATGTCCCTGAGTTGTTTTTAAGAAACCTGGACCCCTACCAGATGAAAAATGCTGATTTCTATCACATAAACCTTTGATAAGAAAAGCTGAGGACTGAACTCTAATTAGCATTCTGTATTCTAAATCTCTTCTGGAGGATCCTAGGAAGAGTCATGCCCACAGGTCAGACTTTAACGTTCATTTCTGCTGACTCCAAGCTGTCAGACAGTCTTTCTTGCTTTACCAATTGCAAATCAAAAAATCTCTGAATCCACCTATGATCTGTAAGCCCCTGCTTTAAGATTTCTTACCTGTTGGGGCCAAGCCAATGTATAGCCTCTATATATTGACTTATAACTTTGCCTGTAATCTCTGCCTCCTGCCTTTAAAAATCCTTTGATGTGAGCTCTCAGGAGTTTGGGTTTTAAGCATTAGCTTCCCAATTCTCCTTGCTTGGCACCCTCCAATTAACACTTCACTTTGCTCTTGCTGCAAATTCTGATGTCAGTGTTTGGTTTTGCTGCACTGGGCAGGTAGACTCAATTTCAGTTCGATAACAAAACAAATCTAACTCTAATATTTATTCAGAAACAAAAAGAATCTACCAATGGAGAGAAGTCCCATTCCCTGCTCTTCTCCACCTCCACCAACAATCCAGAAGTAAAGGACCTTCTGACATACAGTCATGGGTTTGGATTCCTAAGAACCAGGGTATAATTATGGTAATGTGATGCTTCTGGCATTTATAGAACAGAAGTATATGGCAGCATTTACACCTGACATTTAAAACTATATAAATCTGAGAATAGATACTAGGTTGATTGTTTTAGAGTTTTCTAATTGTTGCCTATATTTAGATTTCTAATAAAGGCAGTATAATTAATACCTCTGTCATAATGACAAGTTCTGTTATGCAAAAAATAAATTGAGAATAAGACTAATAGTGATATTCAAAGAATGCATTATTATAATTGTTTAAGGATGATTGTTCTTAACTTCCACATGGCTTACTCTCGCACTTTATTCACCCCTCATCTTGTCAGAAAGGCCTTTCAGGTCCGCTTGCTCTAAAATAGAAGTTCTTGGGCCCACTGCATCACTTTCTGCTTTCCTCACTTAATTTTATTACAGAACACTTATAATCTCCTGAAAAAGTTTGTATTTATTCACTTAGTTTATCTGTTTTCTTTCTCTGCCATTTCATCCTCTCTATGATGTAAACTACATGATAACAGAAATTTTGATTTTTAAAGCTGTATTCAGCAAGCACCTGTATGGTACCTACTATTTGCCAGGTACAATTCTAAGGACTTGTAGGACTCTGAAAAGTTTAACTTATTTAAGCTTCATACAACTCTTAGAAGTAGGTTATGCTGATATTCCCATTTTCCAGATGAGGAAACCAAGGAACAGAAAACTTAAGTAATTTGCCTCAAGTTACCCAGCTAGATAGTGGCAGAGTCAGGATTAGAATCAGACCTTCTCATTTCAGTGTCTTTGCTCTTAATCATCATATTACTGTTGTGTCTGCAGATCCTAGAACAGTGTATTTTTCAACCAGGCTTCATAAGTGTTTTTTAAAAATACAAGTGTGGGTAGAAGTGCAGGTTTATTATATAGGTAAATTGTGAGTCATGAGGGTTTGTGTTCAGATTATTTCATCACCTGGGTAATAAACATAGTACCATAAGTAGTGTTTCAATCTTCACCCTCCTCCAATTATCCACCCTCAACTGGGCCTTGATTTCTGTTTCCTTCTGTGTTCATGTGTACTCAACATTTAGCTCCCACTTATAGATGAGAACATGTGGTATTTGTTTTTTTGTTCCTGTGTTGGGTTGTTTAGGATAATGGCTTCCAGCCCCATCCATGTTGGTGCAAAGGACATAATCTTGTTTTTTTTTATGGCTGTGTAGTATTCCACGTAGTATATGTACCACATTGTCTTTATCCAGTCTACTGTTAATGGGCATCTAGACTGATTTCTTGTCTTTACTATTGCAAATAGTGCTGTGGTGAACATACATGTGCATCTGTCATTATGGTAGAATGATTTACATTTCTTTGGGTATATAGCCAATAATGGGATTGCTGGGTCAAGTGGTAGTTCTTTTCTAAATTATTTGAGACATTGCCAAACTGCTTTCCTCAATGGCTGAACTAATTCACATTCCCACTAGTAGTGTGTAAATGTTCTTTTATTCTCTGCAACTTCACCAGCATCTGTTAGTGCATTAGTCTGTTCTTGCACTACTATAAAGAAATACCTGAGACAGGGTAATTTATAAAGAAAAGAGATTTAATTGACTCATGATTCTGCAGGCTGTACAGGAAGCATGAGTGAGGAGGTCTCAGGAAACTTACAAACATGGCAGAAAGCAAAAAGGACTATGACAAGAACAGCATCAAAGGAGAAATCTGCCCCCATGATCCAATCACCTTCCACCAGGCCCCACCTGCAAGATTGGGGACTATACTTTGACCTAAGAGTTGGGTGCGGACACAGACCCAAACCTTATCATTCTTCCCCTGACCCCTCCTAAATTGCACGAACTTCTCATATTTCAAAACACAGTCATGCCTTCCCAAATTCTTAACTCATTCCAGTATTAACTCAGAAGTCCACAGTCCAAATTCCAAAGTTTCATCTGAGACAATGGTAGACCTTTCCACCTCTGAGCCTGTAAAATAACAAAGTGGTTACTTTCAAGATCCAATGGTAGTATAGGCATTGGATAAACACTCCGTTTCCAAAAGGAAGAAATTGGCCAAAAGACAGAGACTATAGACTCTGTATAAGTCCAAAACCCAGCAGGGCAGGCATTAAATTAAAAAAAAAAAATTTCAGTAGGGTTTTGTGGAACAGAGGGTGTGTTGTTACATGGATAAGTTCTTCTGTGGTGATTTCTGAGATTTTGATGCACCCATCACCCAAGCAGTGTACACTGCACCCAATGTATAGTCCTTTATTCCTATCCCCTCTCCCACCCTTCCCACAGAGTCCCCAAAGCCCATTGTATCATTCTTATGCCTTTGTGTCTTCATAGTTTAGCTCCTACTTACAAGTGAGAACATGCAATGTTAGATTTTCCATTCCTCAGTTACTTACCTTAGTATAATGGTCTCCAACTCCATCCAGATTGCTGTGAATGTCATTATTTTGTTCATTTTTATGGCTGAGTAGTATTCCATGATATTTTATATGTATAATACTGTCTTTATTCACTCATTGATTGATGAGCATTTGGTCTGGTTCCATATTTTTGCAATTGCGAATTGTGCTGCTATAAACATGCATGTGCAAGTATCTTTTTCATAAAATGACTTATTTTCCTTTGGGTAGATACCCAGTAGTGAGATTGCTGGATCAAATGGGAGTTCTACTTTTAGTTCTTTAAGGAATCTTCAAACTGTTTTCCACAGTGGTTGCACTAGTTTACATTCCCACCATCAGTGTAAAAGTGTTCCTTTTTCACCACATCCATGACAACATCTATTATATTTTGATTTTTTGATTATGGCCATTCTTACAGGAGTAAGGTGGTATCGCATTGTGGTTTTGATTTGCATTTCCCTGATAATTATTGGTTGAGCATTTTTTCATATGTTTGTTGCCTATTTGTATATATACTTTTAAGAATTGTCTATTCATGTCCTTAGCTCACTTTTTGATGGGCTTATTTGCTTTTTTCTGGCTAATTTGTTTGAGTTCCTTGTACATTCTGGATATTAGTCCTTTGTTGGAGTCATAGTTTGCAAAAATTTTTGTCTGTGTACTCTGCTGACAGTTCCTTTTGCTGTGCAAAAGCTCTTGGGTTTAAGTAAGTCCCATCTATTTATCTTTCTTTTTGTTGCATTTCCTTTTGGGTTCTTCGTCATGAAATCCTTGCCTAAGACAACGTCTAGAAGGAATTTGTAGCTTGGTTTTAGCAGTATAGTCATTTTTGCAATACTGACCCTACCAATCCAGGAGCAAGGGATGTGTTTCTATTTGTTTATGTCAATTCATGATTTATTTCAGCTGCATTTTGTAGTTTTCCTTGTAGAGCTTTTTTACCTCCTTGGTTAGATATATTCCTAAGTATTTTATTTTTATTTTTTTTGCAGCTATTGTGAAAGGAGTTGAGTTCTTAATTCAATTTTCATCTTGGTCGCTGTTGGTGTATAGCAGCACTACTGATTTGTGCACATTGATTTTGTATCCTGAAACTTGACTGAAGTTTCAGTTTCATTTATCATCAGATCTAGGAGCTTTTTGGATGAGTCTTTAGGGTTTTCTAGGTATACAATTGTATCATCCACGAAGAGTGACAGTTTTGTATACAAAACTGTGAGGGGCAAGAGGAGGGATAGCATTAAGAGAAATACCTAATGTAGATGACGGGTTGATGGATGCGGCAAACCACTATGGCATGTGTATACCTATGTAACAAACCTGCACATTCTGCACATGTATCCTAGAACTTAAAGTATAATAATAATAATAATAAAATGTTAACACACTTCCACATCAACATTTGTTAATTTAACAAATATTTATTGAGTGCTGTGTGTCTGAGACACATCCATGAGAAAAGATAAAATCTAAACACCAATTAAAATGAAGATCCCTGTTTGTACAATAGTTAAATTTTAGCAGTCAATATTTTATTGTTCATTCTTCAATGGTAAAGCTAGTGTAGTTTGTTTTTGAATACTCGTAAGTAGTCATAATCCCTGAACATTATAGACTGCAGAGTTCAACAGTAACTTTGAGAATAACATAATAATTGAGTCTGGTTCCCTGGTGGAAGGAAAAATATTAAGGAGAATAAGTTTTTAAAGAATAAATATATTACAGGAAAAAAATTTGTAAGTGGGAACTAGCTTTATTAATCTACATTTATTACATCCGCATATAAGGGATATGACATGGTTTGGCTTTGTCCCCACCCGAATCTTATCTGGAACTGTAAATTCCATAATCCCCACATGCCAAGGGAGGGACCTGGGGAGAGGTGATTGGATCTTGGGACAGTTTCCCTTATGCTGTTTTGGTGATAGTGAGTGAATTCTCATGAGATCTGGTTGTTTGATAAGTGTGGGGCTCTTCCCCTTTCGTGCACTCTCTCGCTCTTTCTTGCCACCTTGTGAAGAAGGTACTTGCCTCTCCTTCCCCTTCTGACATGATTGTGAGTTTCCTGAGGCCTCCCCAGCAATGCAGAACTTTGAGTCAATTAAAACTCCTTTGTTTATAAATTACCCAGTCTGGAGTAGTATCTTTATAGCAGTGTGAAAATGGACGAATGCAGGACAGATATAATCAAGAAAGATGAGTGCTATGACTGAAGGATGATCACTATATTGCAGAGACCCATAAGAGAGCTCCAGGTTCTGCCTAGGGGCATGAGAAAAGGCTGTAAAACATTTGCCCATGGAGGAGAAGCAGTTCATTCCAAGAAGAAAGAACAGCTTTTTCTAAGGCACACATAAATTTCAAAAATTAGTCAATTCAATGCAAACATTTAATGATACAAATTAATATTTTTTCTACCATCAGTAAGTGATGAAATGCATGCTGTGCTTATAAATGTATAATAGATTTTTGTGAGTGTGTTTTGATTTTTTTCCCCATTGTATCAAGTTGAAGATTCTGCATACACGCTGAGGGCTCAATCAATAAAAACTGAGAGCTGCTGGCTCCTCAGGGTGCCTGTGACTGCAATCCCTGGAGAGCATGCATTTTCTCTGAGCTTCTCTAGGAAAATTTTCTCCACAAAATGGACCAATTAGTAACAATCTTGTCTACCCCACAGGGCATTTCTGAAGATCCAATAAGACAATTTGATGCATATCTGTATTTGTTAATATGGTACCTTTTGAGATATTTATAATAGATATAAAGTTGATTTATAGTAATAACTCAAGGAAATATAATAATACACTATAAATACAAAATTGGGGCAAATAAAAAGAAAATAAGAATCTGAATCATGAAAGACAATATTATTGTCGAGTCGGACCTTAAATTTGATGAGACATATTAAGGCAGCCAAAAGAAAGAGTGACACATAATTGATGATTCTCACATTAAAAGAATCATGCCACACAGTTTTGCAGGGAAAGCAGGGCTTTTCCTAAAAGGAAAGAAATCAAAGGACATGTCCTTCTTTTGAAATTTTGGGGATACAGTGATAGACGTAGTGAACGATCTCCTCAACGATTATTTTCAATAATGGTATCAACATTAATATGGACTCTGTTAGGGCTAAGCGATTGCTCCAAGTATGTAATATGACATCTGCTGATTCAATGTGATCCCAGGATAGAATTCAAAGTATGGGTAGGAGTGACTAGATTATGTTGTCTTTAAATGATCTTCAATAATGTCATTTTCTCTTAGCCAGTGATTTGATACATTTGCCATAGCAATGAGGTAGTATTTTCTGATCAGATTCTAGCTTTAAAAAATTATAAACTATCTCAAGTATAAAAATATATATGTAGAGATTAGCATGCAGCTATATACCTACCACATAGAATTAACAATGATAACATTTGCTTTAGATGAAAAAAATTATAGATAAATTAGAAGGCCCTCTGGTTTGGTGCCCAGCCCTTTTTCTGCTTCCTCTTTTCATGAAGTTGATTTGTATCCCTTATGTACACATTTTTGAAACATTTACCATATCTGTATGTATTCATGAACAATGGTATCATTTTGTTTTCTCAGCAGTCATGTAAGTGACAGAACTCTGTATATATAATTTTAAAATTTGATTTATTTCCACTAAATATTTTTACTTTAAAAATAATTTTATGTATTATTTTAAGTAAGTGCTACATGCATATGATACCAAGAATACAAAAGGGTATTTCATGAAATGTATGTCTTTCAAGAATATTGATCCTCAAGCTACACATTCCACTTTCCCAGAGGCAAAACCATTAGTTCTTGTGCACTCTCCAGATATATACTATGTATGTACTTTTATGTAGTTTAAATTTCAAGTTTTCTTTCTTGTCTTTTCAGAGTTGGGATCTTGCTCTGTTGGTCAGGCTGGAGTGCAGTGGCGTGATCATGGGTCACTGCAGCCTTGAACTGCTGGGCTTAAGGGATCCTCTCACCTCAGTCTCCTAAATAGCTGGGACTACAGGCTCAGGCCACCATGCCTGGTAAGTTAAAAAAAATTTTTTTAGAGACAGAGTCTCGCTATGTTGCTGAAGCTGGTCCCCAATTCCTGGCCTCAAGCCATTCTCCTGCCTCATTTCCCTCAGTTGCTAGGATTATAGGTGTGAGCCACTGCACCTGGCTCTAATTTTTCTTATTATGAGTGAAATTAAACATCTTTTTATATGTTTAATAGTCATTTGTAATTCTCTTTCTATGAACTGTGTTTTTAATATATTTTGACCACTTATCCGATGGATTTTCCCCTTTGGTTTTTAAGAGCTCTTAGAAGGCCTATATAAAAATTTGTTTTCTAAGCTTATTTTCCTGGGTTGTTATTTCTGTTTGTCTTTTTTTCCTATGGAGAAATTATTAATTTTTATTCCACTGGAATGAGGGATCCTTTTCTTTTATAGCTCATGGCTTTTTAGTGGCATGCTTGGAAAGGCCTTCCCTGTGCTGAGGTTAACATTTTTTTTTTCATTTGTTTCTCATGTTTTTACAGTTCTGTATTTCATTCATGTAAATCTTTCAGCAGTCTGGCATTTATGTTGGTGATGAAGGAGAAATCTAACTTTTTATATATATATATATATATTTAGATTACCACTCAGTTGTCTGAACATCTGTTCAATGTTTTAGGAGGCACTGATTTGGGAGGCACTTTTATCATATCCTAAACTTACCTGTACTGATGGATCTATTCTGGACCATTCATTTTCTTTCATTGTTCTGTCTATGCCTGTATTTCCATCTTATTTCACTGTATTGCTTTAATTATAGCACCTTAATAACCTATTTTAATATTTGGAAGTGTTATAATACACTTCGATATTTGGTTATTCTTACTTGTTTATTTTTTAGATGAGCACTGTAATCACCTTGTCCACTTTCTAAAAGAAGCATGTTGGTATTTTTCATTGAGATCATGTCAAATTTTTAAGTAATTTAATTAATTAATTATTAAAATATTTTCAACATTTATGTTAGATTCAAGGTGTACATATGCCAGTCTGTTACATAGGTATGTTGCATGATGCTGAGATTTGGAATATAAATAAGCCCATCACTCAGATAGTGGGCATGGTACCCAACAGTTAGTCTCTCAATCCTTGCCCAGCTCTCTCCCTAGCCGCTGTAGTTGTCCCCAGTGTCTATTGTTCCTGTCTTTGTGTCCATGAATACCCAGTGTTTAGCTTCCAATTATAAGTGAGAAGAAGATCATGCTAAATTTATAGGTACATTTAGGGAACCTTGATATCATTATATGATGTTAGGCCTTTATATACAAGAACTTCATTTGACTGGACACTAGTTCTTATTTTTATTCATTCCCTTTTCTTCTTTTTTGTCACATTGTAAAGTTTCCTTCACGTATATTTTGCATTTTTCATGATCAGTGTTTTTAATTTTTTTTGTTGTGCTGTTGTTACTGAATATAGGGTATTTTAATCTATTATGTTTTTAACTGGTGATTGCTTATGTACACATAGGCAATTGATTTCTGTACATTAATGTCTCCTCTACTGCTCTGTCACATTGTCTTAATACTTAGAATAGTTTTCTTAGGTGAATCTCTTGGATTTTCTAGGTGCACAATTATATTATCTATAAAATAATAATTTCATCTGTTTTCTCCCCAGTTTTTATGCTGATTATATATTTCCCTAGTTAATTGCATTTTTTTTTTTTTTTACTATTGGCGATAGTGGTATTTTTCTTTTATTTTTAATTGTACATTTTAAAATGTTTTTTCACTGAGCAAGATGCTGGCCAGTATCATTATGTTTAGGAAGTATTTGTTCCTATTTAAAAATCTGTATTTTTATTTTTAAACATGAACGAATAAATGTTGAATTTAAGAAGTCCCTTTCCAGCATCTACTGAGAGTAATAATATGTTTCTAAATAATACTAGGATGAATTATATGATTTTCTTATAAGTGAATCATTCTTGAATTCCTGATGAACTATATTTGCTAGTATTTTATTCGTAATCTTGTTTCAGTGGTCATGTGAATGTGGTTTATAATTTTGTTATACGGTTATGTTGGTTTTTAGTATCGATATTATTCTAGTTTTGTAAGAATAAGAGATAGCTTTTTCTATGCTCTGAAACAGTTAAAGAACATTGAGATTTTAAAGTTTTAAACATTCAATAAAACTCCACAGTAAAATTATCTGATTATGTTGCTTTATTTGGGAGAGTGGTTGTTATTTGACAGTTTTCTCTGTTTTTAATGGTAATTCGTCTGTTTCGGTTTTTATCTTTCTGGATTTAGTCTTGGCAATTTATATTTTCACAAAAAATGAGTCATGCATGCAGGTTTTCAGATTTAGTTTTTTAAAATTTAGAAAATTATCCTCCATTGGTTTTGCAATTTTCTTCATATCTGTGGTTTTTGATGTCTTTTGTCATTTTAACTTTGTGTGTTTATGTGCTCCCTTTTCTTGCTTAGATTATCTAAGAGTTTATCTATTTTATTAACTCCCTCCTTCCCCAGAACTCAGTTCTAACATATATTCATTAGCTCTATCTTCATCTCTGTTTTCTCATTCACTAATTTTCCCTTTGATTTTTTAAATTTCTGTTTTGACTTATGTTCATTTTATTCTTTTACTAATGTTTTCAGTTTAATGTTTAATCCATTTATTTTTATTCTTTGTTTATTAATATATGTATTTAAGTTGATGAATTTTTCTTTTCGGTACATCTTCCTCTGTGGCAGGAATAATAATAACTAACATTTATTAGGTGCTCATCATGTCTTAGGGAATGTTCTAAAAGTTTTCAACAGCACTACAAAGTGGTTTTGATTATTATTATTGTAGTAACAATAATAATCAGTGAAAAAACTTAAGCCTTGAGGTTTCAAACAATAACAACAATGACAACAACAACAGCAGCAACAACTACAAAACAAAGAACTTCCTTTCCTAAGGCCAGGCCGTCAATAAAGGTCTCTAGGAAGACAGAAAGCGGAAAGTGTACCAGGATTTTGTTAGCTTTTCTGATCTCTGACTCTGATTTGGCAGTAGCCAAGCTTAGTTTTTATATACCAAGCAAAGAAACAATAGCATCTCTCTCTGCTGGCTTGTGAGGAGCAGAATTTGCCTTTGTTTAATACCAGGAGTTTGTTTGATAGGCAAGGATAAGTACGCAAGAGAAGTTTGGAGACAGTAAGATGGCAAATAGAAGGAGGGGTTGTTTATAAGTTCTGCGTTTGCCTCACCATTGATAGCTGTATCACTAGTGTAGAGCGGAAACGTCAGGATAACCGGATGAACATCACACCGACATTCCTTATTGCACTCTGCACAACTGTACTTTCCTGTATCATATTACATCTATCGTACACCATTAGGCTTTCCTCTGTGGATTCTTCAATAGCTTCTAAAAAGTCAAAAATCAGTACTTGGACAAGTAGTCAAGACGGACCAATATGTTGGTTTCAGTAATACTAACCATAGAAAGAACACATATTTCTGTAGATTTATATCTGTATTATTAGTATATGCTCTTTTTAAATCCACATAGTAACACCTTTGTAGATGATCTACACACATCTCCTTCTTTGTAGGACATCTGAGTTCGTCACACTGGCCACAGCTGATTGGAACAGGTATGGACATCTAACTCAAAGTGGGAGAATAAATTTTTCTTTCCTAGAAATTGAAGCACAGGGATTCAGTGAATTTTTGTTGGATTTGCAACTAGAGAGGCTATTTAAAGTGACCTGGGGTAATCATGTGCATACTAAAATAGAGAAAATTAGGTTTGGGAAATAGAGAGAGACAGACAAGGAGAGGGAGGGAAATTTAGCATTTATGGAGGGTCAGTAGAAATGGACGGTTCTGTGACTCCAAAGGAGATAAAGTGAATGGTGTCATTTATTGACTGGTCCCACTTCTTTGTGACACCTAGCTGTATCTCCTACCACTGAGTTCCAGGAGACATTCTTGTATTCTATCTTTTGCTTAAACTCAGTCCAAGGAGTTCTGTTTCTGGCAACCAAACAATCCCCTCACTACGAAAATAATGTTAACATCAAACAATTTGAAAGTATAGAAATACACTGTAATGCCGAGGTTATATACATATACAAACATACACATACGGAAGGACCAAAACAAAATATTAAAATCTTTCCTACATTCCATGGTATTCCCTGAAATATGTTTATTCATGACCAGTATTGAAAAAGATGATAATACATGCTAATTTAAATGGTGAATTTTACATAATCATAAAACTATAGTGCTTAAAAGGAGAGCAGATGATTATCAGTTTATCTTAATTTCCCTACCTATTCCTTGGAGGGCTATGCCACTATTATATGCCATAACACTTAGATGGGAAATGTTATTAGAGATGAAAAATTTTTAATTTAATATAGATTTGGTATTTTCTCTTCTTTTTAAGGTTTTCTAGCAGCAGTTATTTCTCAAGTGTTAGAATCTTCACGTAGATGAGACGTTGAAACTTTTAAGATAATTTTGTGAATAGGCTGTATTCAACAAATATTTATTGAATTCTATTTTTAGCCAAGCATATAGTCCTAAACCTGTCTGTTGTTTAATAGGTTAGGCCACAGAAAGTTGTTTCCAGGTAAATGGGAAGCTCAGGAGGAAGCCTGGGAAAACAAGCATGAATTGTTCATCTATTAGGAGCAAATTCAGGTCAGACACTATCTGGATTGAGACAATCTTCTCATGTCTTGTTCAGCTAGTGAGGTAATCTCTGACATTGAACTCCATGGGACCCAGGAAGACTTTCATGAGCCCTGGAGATGCACTGCAATTTGCAGGAAGAGGAAATGGAAGCATTGGTTCAGAAAAACCCAAAAGCCAACTATGGCTTTTCTTATTGAAAAGTCACCTGGAAATGTGCCTCACTTAAATAGAGTCAAAATGCAGATTACAAAATATAGCATCATGACCAGTAAGATAGAAGAACTGTGGGATTCAGGTATGGTTAAGATATATGTAAATGGACTATTTAAAGTCCAAAAAAATTTCAGAGTGTAATTTATCGAGATCTTTAATGCAGGCTATCTTATCTCCTATAGGATATAATTCTTACTCTGTTTTGGTTGTAATCATGTGAGTAAGCGAGAATTGGGAATAGGTATCAGAAGACCACTTTTTTTTCTTTTTCTTTTTTTTATGACAGTCTTGCTCCGTCACCCAGACTGGAGAGCAGTGGCGTGATTTCGGCTCACTGCAACCTCCACCTCCAGGGTTCAAGCGATTCTCCTGCCTCAGCCTCCCAAGTACCGAGTAGCTGCGATTGCAGGTGTGCCACCATGCCCAGCTAAAGTGGCCGCCTCCTCCTCCTCCTCCTCTCCTCCTCCTCCTCCTCCTCCTCCTCCTTCTTCTTCTCATTAAATTTCAATAGGTTTTTGGGGAACAGGTGGTGTTTGTTTGGTTACCTGAATAAATTCTTTAGAGGTGATTTCTGAGATTTTGGTGCATTCATCACCAGAGTAGTGTACACTATGCCCAATGTCTACTTTTTTAATCCCTTACCCCACTCCCACCCTTTCCCTGAGTCCCCAAAGTCCATTGTATCATTCCTTATTTTATTTTATTTTATTTTATTTTTGAGACAGAGTCTCACTCTGTCACCAGGCTGAAGTGCAACGGCATGATCCTGGCTCTCTGCAACCTCCCCCTCCCAGGTTCAAGCAATTCTCCTGCCTCAGCCTCCTGAGTAGCTGGGACTACAGTAGCTGGGACTACAGGTGTGCACCACCACGCCCAGGTAATTTTTGTATTTTTAGTAGAGCTGGGGTTTCATCGTGTTGGCCAGGATGGCCTTGATGTCTTGACCTCGTGATCTGCCTACCTTGGCCTCCCAAAGTGTTGGGATTACAGGCGTGAGCCGCCGAGCTCGGCCCATTGTATCATTCTTATGAGAAGACCACTTCTTGGTTTGTACTTTCAAAACTACAGAGGAAAATACTTTATCATAAATATTGTTCAAGATCATAAATATTCTTGAGAGTTAGCATCTGATTCAGTTTCTGCATAAGCAAGTGTAGTCTAGATCCATCTATTTTCTATCTATTAATTTTCCTTACTTGCTCACTTTATTTTAAAATTCAAGGCTAATTAACAATGTGTGACTATTCATATGTGAATAATTTATCATATGCTAATATGATATGAATTTGAATGTAATAGCCACCTAATAATATGGCTTAATGTACTGGAACAGAGAAAAATTAACCAGCTCATACAGTGCATCTTGGTCACCTTCAGTGGTCTAATAATAATTTCTGTTTATTCAGCTTTAGACTTTTAAAAACAATGATATATTTTATAGAATAACAGGGATAAATGAAATTAAGTACTCTTCATTGCTCAGATTACATTCAATGAACATGGATAGATTTAACATAAGGTCAAAATGGTGAAAAGAGTAGAGGCAAGTTGGTAGCAAAAAAGAGAAAGTTTTTTAAACAATATCTTAAAAGGATAGTTAGAAAAATTAAAGAAAATTGAGTGTTGGCAGTGGCAGTACTTTTATTTATAACTGGTTCTGATTCATTAACTCTTGTTACCAGTCTGTAATAGAGTAAGTACAGAAGTTGAGGTTACGCAGTTAGAAATGCTTAAAACAATTTGACATTATCTTGATACTTTTATTGTATTTATTAAGAGCAACTCTTCCAAACATATTGGGGGAGAAAACTGGTTCTTCACTACAGGTAGTTTGAGATGTATGTACTGAACTAGGTAATTTTCAATATTCTTCTAACGCTGAGTGATAAGAGAACATAATTAGGAACCATGTTCATGTATACCTTTCAGTTAGAATAGAACTGAAAAAGATGTGTAATTTACCTGTTCTCATTTTCCTTCTTAAAAGTGTATCTTTAAATGTACATATTCTGATAGCCCAGCTTTGCCATTCAAGCACAGACTATCCAACCTAATAATAAGATAAAATTGATATTCCATGCAGATACTGGATATTTTTGCTGACTTTTGCAAATTAGCTTTTTTTCTTTTGCCCTACTAACTTCATGTATTACTTCTAGTAGTTGTTTTTTTACATTTTCTGTAAGTTTTCTGTAAGCAATCATATAATCTGAAAATAGAGACAGTTTTACTTCTTCCTTTCTTGTTTTTATGAACTTACATATTTTTCTTGCCTTCTTGAAAAGATTAGGACAAATAGTACAATGATAAATGGCAAGAGAGTGAACGTTCTTGCCCTGTTTCTATGTTAGGGAAAAATTATTCAATATTTAATCATTAAGTATGATTCGATGTTAGCTGTGGGTTTTCTGTAGATGATCTTTCTCAGATTAAAGAAGACTTTCCATTCCTAATCTTCTGAAATTAAAAAAAAAGAATGAATGGATATTGAATTTTGAATTTTGTGAAATTCGTATTTTTAAATCTATTGAAATGATCATTTGTTTTTCAATGGTAAATTTCAATTGTTAATGGTAAATTACCTTGATTTTTTTCCCAGTTAAGATAGAAATTTATCATCACAATCAGTTTTTATTTATTTAATATAAATATCATAAAAGATATATTCCTTCATTTAATTAATGCTAAAAGACCTACTTAACAAAAATAAAGTACATCTTTCATATATGTGTGTGTGTATGTGTATATATATATACAAGATGTACAAAGATGCCTAAAACAGCAGAACCAAAAAGTTTTCTTTTTGTAGATTCCATTAATTTATAATTATTTTAGTATAGATACATACAGGAAACTACTTCATTAAATACTTCATATCATGGAAATTGACCAAGATGTACAAAGGTGCCTAAATACAGCAGAAACAAAAAGTTTTCTTTTTGTAGATTCCATTAATTTACAATTATTTTAGTATAGATACATACAGGAAACTACTTCATTAAATACTTCATATCATGGAAATTGACCAAGATGTACAAAGGTGCCTAAATACAGCAGAATCAAAAATTTTTCTCTTTGTAGATTCCGTTGATTCATAATTATTTTAGCATAGATACATACAGGAAACTACTTCAGATTGTTGGACAATAGAAATCTTACTATGTCAAACAATGGTAAGTATATATTCTTGTCTCCTCCCACTTCTTGGAGGTTCTTTTTCAGGTTACAGAAGCTAGTTTATAAGGCTACAATAGTGTTTCAAACTATCTTTGAAAGTTTCTGTATTAGGAGTTTTGAAATATAACTAACAGAACATTTATAAATCAGTTTTTTTCTTTTTCTTTTTTCTTTTTTTTTTTTTTTGAGACGGAGTCTCGCTCTGTCGCCCAGGCTGGAGTGCAGTGGTGATCTTGGCTCACTGCAAGCTCTGCCTCCCGGGTTCACGCCATTCTCCTGCCTCAACCTCCCAAGTAGCTGGGACTACAGGTGCCCGCCACCACGTCAGGCAAATTGTTTTTTTTTGGTCTTTTTAGTAGAGACGGGGTTTCACCATGTTAGCCAGGATGGTCTCCCTCTCCTGACCTCGTGATCTGCCCGCCTTGGCCTTCCAAAGTCCTGGGATTACAGGCGTGAGCCACCGTGCCCGGCCATGAGTCAGTTTTTTTCTTACTCTTTACTGAGTAGTTCAAATGCAATAGATAAGTGTTTTTAAATTGTTTGATGTACTTCATTTTTTTTTTTTAAGAACAGTTTTAGGTTGATAGCAAAATTGAGAAAAAGGTACAGAGATTTTCCATGTACCTCCCAAGAAGTACATGGTCTCTGCCATTATCAATATCCCCCACCAGAATGGTACATTTGTTACAACTGATGAACCAACAATGATGTGTCATTATTAGCCAAAGACCATAGTTTACATTATTTTAAAATTATTATTATTTTTTTTTGAGACCGAGGCTTGCTCTGTTGCCAGGCTTGAGTGCAGTGGCTTGATCTCGGTTCACTGCAACCTCCCACCTCCTGGGTTCAAGCGATTACCCAGCCTCAGCCCCCTGAGTAGCTGGGACTACAGGCGTAGGCCATCACGACCAGCTAATTTTTTGTGTTTTAGTAGAGACACGGTTTCACCATGTTGGCCAGGATGGGCTCGATCTCCTGACCTCATGATCCACCTGACTCAGCCTCCCAAAGTGCTGGGATTACAGCGCAGTGAGTCACTGCGCCCGGCCTATTTTTTAATTTTTAAAGCATCTTATCAGTGTTTTATTAAGGTGACTAATGGTATTCATAGTACCATTAACAGTAAGATGTAAACAAGAAATGCCTACATTTAGGAGCTAAAAGAATATTTTAGAGAGCATTTTTCCCCATAACTAGAAAAGCTATAGAATTCACACTAAACACAGATATAATGAGATTGTATGTTAATGTATGTAATGACAATAATATTTTATAACATCAGTAATATAGTAAGTGCATTGAGTATAGGAATGAAGAGAAAGAAGATTTCAGGACAGAAGTCTATCATTGACTTGAATTTTGGATATCTCAAACACAAAAGGATATTTTCTACAAGCAATATAATTATTTTTTCCCATACAAATAGCCCAAATCTCTAATGTCTTTCAAAGTGTTATCCAGAAAGAAAAGTTTCCAGTGTAAAAAAATCTATTCAGGAAAATCTAACTCATTCTGTCATATATGTGTGTAAAACTTCAAGTAATTTATATCCAAGTAATTTCTTTCATAGCAACACATTTACAGACTGAGCTTCAAAGACAGGGGAAAATTTATTTAAAATAATGTTAAAATAATGGATATGCTTTTCTGTCCAAAGACATCAAACCCAAGATATAACACTGTAATCACAGAAGTGGTATGTAACAGAAAAAACAAAAAAAAAAGAAAGAAAAGAAAATAAAATAAAAAGGTTGTTCAATATAAGTAATGTTTTCTTTCAAAAAAAGAAACAAAAGCAAGACAGATTGCCTTAACACGTCCCCAGTCAAAAGATATGCTGAGATCTAACGGATGAAAGAAGAACCAGAGAAACTCCATTTTGAAGTAAAGGTAGAGCTGCTTAACTACATACTTATCATTGTTTTTGCTCTGTGCATAATAATTACTAGTGCTTGTCTTCTTTTCTGTAAAGTAATGCAAGTTGATACCAATAACAAAACTTTCCCCTCAGCATAAAACATTGTTAACTTTCTCTATCAATTTAATGACAGATTAATATTAAAAGCTTAAACCTAAATCACTTTGAAATACAGAATAAATTGTAGTATATAATAGAAATTTATGGCAAAAAAATCAAGTTACCACGTGCATTCTTATTTATATTACAAAATAAGGAATTCATGAAATGGTACAGAAGGCTTGTATGTAGTCTAAAAAGAAAATGTTTTCATAATTTTAAAGGTGAATGTTTCAAACTTTTAATTGAGCATGTTGAAGGAAATTTTCCTTTAAACCTGGAAGATTCATTTACATATTTTTATGAAGTTAAAATAGAGTTAAGATAAATATTTTAGTTCAGTAAAAATGGAAATAGCTATAATTAAAATATTACTTATATCTTTTCTACCCTTTACAATCCCGTAATTAACAACTTTATTTAGAGAAGCCAACTGAAATATGCTTCAGTTGAACTAAAAGGTATTATTTATCATATCTGATATGGTTTAGATCTGTGTCCCCATCCAAATCTCATGTTGAATTGTTGGAGGTGGGGCCTGGTAGAAGGTGATTGAATAGTTGGGGGCGGTTTCTCATGCATGGTTTAGCACCGTCCCCTTGGGGCTGTTCTTGTGATAGGTAGTGAGTTCTCATGAGATCTGGTTGTTTAAAAGTACGTAGCACCTTCCCTCTCTCTCTCGTTCCTGCTGTGACCTGCTTCCCCTTTGCCTTCCACCATGATTGTAAATTTCCTGAGGCCTCACCAGGAACAGAAGCTGCCATGCCTCCTGTATAGCCTGCAGAACTGTGAGCCAATTAAACCTCTTTTTTTATAAATCACCCAGTCTCTATTTCTTTACAGCAATGTGATGGACTAATACAATATCTCTTGTATACATGGGGTTTAGACTCGCATCGAGAAGTATAAATTTCTAAGTTATTTTTGTAGAAAAAGGCTCATAGTTTTGAAAATAGGAAAGGGTCACACTTCAATTTGCAATTATTAAATTACATTTCTTACTTTGATTTAGTTAAGGATTATTACTCAAAGAATGGAGTTCTTTGAACAGTGTACTTACTTGCAAAAATTTAACCTCACAAAAACGTATGGCTAATTAAATTAGTAAAGAAGAAAAACCGTATTAGAAAACGGGAGGTTAAATATTAAATAAGTGCTAATATTAACATCAAACTGAAAAACCTTATTTCCAGTTCCTCTGTCATTCCACTGTGCAGCCAGAACTGTTGGCTATCTCCAGTTCAAATCCAAAGAGCTAGATTATTTCCTAACATACAAATGTCTACAAGAGGAGAGAATTCAAAACAATACGCAAGGTCGTATGCAAGATACAATTTGCACTAATTTACAAAATTTTATTTACACAGTTGTATATACATTCCAGAAAGATATAGTTGATGAGTCTTGTGCTCATATTGATCTCAGATGATCATGTGAGCAGTTTGATTTACTGTAACATCTCTTTGACTTCTAGAAAATAGTAGTAGCATGGTATTAAGAGGGAAAAATTAATCAAATGTCACTGGCCGGGAAAGGCTGTACAAATAAGTAAGAAAAAAAGAAAAAAAGTGTTAAATTTTACTTGTTGATGCATCCAGGCCACTATGATCTATTGACTAACATATTGACTGACATTGAATATACATGAATACCATTTTTAATTTTTTTTTTTAAATTTTTTTGAGGCAGGGTCTCATTCTGTTGCCCAGGCTGGAGTGCGATGTTGTGATCATAGCTCACTGCAGCCTAGACTTCCCAGGCACAAGCAATCCTCCTACCTCAGCCTCCTAAGTAGCTGGGATTACTGATGTATGCTACCATGTGTGGCTGTTTTTTATTTTTTGTAGAGATGAAATCTCACGCTGTTGCCTAGGCTGGTCTCAAATTCCTGGCCTCAAGTGATCCTCCTGCCTTAGCCTCCCAAAGTGTTGAGATTACAGTTGTGAGCCACTGTGCCTGGCCAAATACCACTTCTAATAAGCATTTTATATTTATAGATTGGTCTTACTACAAGTTGAGTTATCAGGTAAGACGCTCATGTTTCTCAGCTTAGCATAAAAAGACAACAGGCATCTCAAAAAGTCACAAGACAGATGTTACAGGGATGGTTTAAAATTACTGTTTGGAGGGTGGGGCCAAGATGGCCAACTAGAAGCAGCAGTGATTGCAGGCTCCCACTGAAAAGAACCATAACAGTGTGTGAATCCTGCACCAGCAATGGAGGTATCCAGGTTCTGTCATCAGAACTGACTAGGTGGCTGACACACGGAGAGGAAGGAAGAGCAGTGTGGTGTGGTGACCCACCTGAGAGCCACACAGGGAAGGGGAGCCCCCACCCCCTAGCCAAGGGAAGCAGTGAGTGAGTGTGCTACCCAGCCGGGAAAACCATGGCTTTTCCATGGAACTGTCAGCCCACGGATCAGAAGATCCCACTCACGAGCCCATGTCACGAGGGCCTAGGGTCCCAACCATGGAGCCACACAGATTCTCAACAACCACTAAACTAGAATCTGCTTAAGCCTGCCAAGCTCTTGGTGGGGAGGGGTGACCAGCATCCCAGCTGTGGCTGCCTACTGTCTAAGCCATTTGAGTTCCTTGGGGGAGGGGCGACAGCCAACACTATGACTGATACCTACCTAACACACTAAGCTCCCAGGGTAGGGGAAGGGCAGCAGCCATCTCTATAGCTCCAGACCATGCTTGCTTTTCACCTGCTGAATCCAAGGAGACTGGACGGCTGGGTCCCAATAGGTATCCCCCACAGTCCAACACACTGCTGTGGCATACTGCAGCCAGAGTGTCTCTTCAGGCCTGATGTTGACTTACCCTCCTCACTGTGCTGGGCCTCCCTGCAGGAACTCCAACTCCATCCAGGGGCTCAGGGACAGAACTCTGATCTCCCTGGGCCTGAGCCCCTAGGCGAAAGAAAGGGTGGCCACAGTCTCTGCAGACCAGCAAACTTAGTCTTTCCTCCTGCTAGTTCTGAGGAATCCAGGCAACCCAGATGAGTAAGTTTCCCCCCAGTGAAGCACACCCCCTCCACCAGGGGACAGTCAAAGTGCTTCATTAAATGGGTCCTGCTCCTCATGCCACCCAGCTGGGTGAGACCCTCCAACAGGGGTTATCAGACACCCTGAACAGGAGCATTTCTATTGGCATCATGGTGGTGCCCCTTGAGGTCAGAAATCCCAGAGGAAGGAGAAGGCACTCATCTGTGCTGTTCTCCAGCTTCCTCAAGTGACATCTCCAGGCATGGGAGTGAACCAGATGAATAGGGCTGGAAGAGTACCCCCAGCAAACAGCAGCAGCACTACTGCTAGAAGAGGGACCTGACCACTGCAAGAAAAACACACAGAAAGAAACAATAGCATCAATAACAAAAAATCCCCACAAAAACCTCTTGGTTTAACACTAATATAAATAGAAAAAATCCCTTATGAGATTCTATTTATGTAACTAGAATTTACCATTTAAAATGGCCTTTAGTTATTTCTACTTCTATTATTAGTTTTAAACATCTTAAAATAATTTAAGTATTTTAAGGCAGTTGATTGAGAGTATAAGCTATTTAGAATAACACAGCAAGCTCTCCAGAAGATTTTTCAGAGAAAAAATTTGTGGCTACAACTATGCAGATCCATTAAGCCAACTTTGTATCTAAGCACTTACATGACCAAAGTGTAAAGCTTGTCACACTAATTTTCAAACTAAAGCTAATTATAACTGCTAAACTCCAAATAGCAATTTTTGAAACTTGATGCTTACTTACCTACCCAAAGGGCTAACTTCCTTCCACAAGATTGCCTCCTTTCCATCCTGAAACATAATATAAAAATACACTTGAACAAAACAAAACAACAGAAGCCCCCTACCATAAGCATTTCTGTTTAATCCATACTTTGTTATAGCAGACTCTCAAGGTACAAGATCAATGCCGTAAATGTTCCTTATTAATCTTTTTCACAGTCTCAACATATTACTCGGAACTTACATGTATCAACTAATCATTGTTACTTTAAATACATGAAACAACAACAACAACAAATCCCATGAAACCAAAATGCAAGAAATAAAATTGGAGAGGTTAAGAATAATATATCTAAATGGTAGTAAATGTCCCCAAGTGTGATAAACTTGCTACATTTGTTTAAAAAATTAGCAATAGTCCTACTAGCTACTATGTTATAGCAAGCAAAAGACAGAACATTTCAACAAAAATAATGGAAGCAATTTGATCCAGTAAAATTGTGAAAACTGAAACTATTCATGTAAATCATTATATTTACTATATGAAAACATTATTTAATATAGATTTTGGTAATATTTAATTATCATATACATTCCACGATATATAATATTTATACTTCCAGATTATGCAGAGAGAAGAGAATTTAATTTTAAGATATATTCTCCCCAAAGAAATGCTTTTCAATATTTAATTCAAAAATATGTTCAATCAACAGAGAAGGTAAATGTTTTTCACCCTCCTGAATGTTCATATTTTTATTTGAACATTCTAAGTTATTTATAGCAGTGACTAGCATTTCAAGAGTAAATGATTCATTTTACATACAGTGCCTCAAGATTAAAATATTCACACTGAACACCTAGAATGTTTATGAAAATTGATCTTATTAAAGTAGAACACAGATGAAACAGATGAATGCAGCTATGGAATCATGTTTAATTTTAAAAACTCACACATAGCATAGATTAAATGATCAAAGGAAGGACTAAACTGACATTTTTATAGCTCTTGGCAGATTTAACAAATTTCTGTTTTGCCATATACTGATAGAAGTAGGCATATTTCTTGACATCATTAAATCTGTTTTAAAAATAGAGACATAATTTGTAAAGCAAGATAACCAGTTAAATAACAGAATTAGAACAAATATTGGCTTTTCAGTATTGTTTTCTAGAATTCTTATGATATGCAAGTACTGCTCAGCTATTTAACAATAATTAAATCTCTTTACTTAAGCACTCTTGACGCAGCAATCTCAGGCTTTATTTTGAAGTATTGGTTAAAATGAACTATTGCACACCCAAGGAAATACAACTTAGTGTAGTATTTGGCTGGAATGAAAGTTCACAGTTCCAAAAGAAACTAGAGGCCAATGCAAACTGATTGACTTGAATAAAGAATATGTCTACCTTCTTTTTAGTAAATTTAATTCCAAAGTCCTTATACGTTTTGTAGACTTCAAGGTAAGAATGCAGCCATGGGCCCTGTAGTTCTTTGCCTGGATAGAGACTAAGGCTATATAAAGCACACCTACAAATGTATTAAAATGACTTCTAATATCATGCGCTAGGTAGTTGTATCTAGAATGTTCACAATCATCGAACTGTATGTCACTTTGTTTCTCTTTGTTGATTGCATTTGTGCAAAATAGGTCATTATGAAAAGCACAACTGGTGAGCCATTGTTGGAGAGAATCTCCTTCAAATAAGTCATCACCTACTAATGAGAGCTTGGAATATCTCTTAGGAACATTTTATTAATGTCTTTGTATGCAAATTCTATGGGAATGAGAGAGAAATATTTTCCCATATGTAGTCACAGATTAGGCTTAGGAATCATGAGGATTAATTTTATGCATTAACTTGCCTGGGCTAAGGAATGCCCGTATAACTGATACAATATTATTTCTGCGTGTGTCTGTGAGGGTGTTTCCGTAAAAGATTAGCATTTAATTCAGTAGACTGAGTAAAGAAGATTGCCCTCACCCATGCAGGTGGACATTATCCATTTCATTGAGGGCCTACATAGAATAGAATGGTGGAGGAAGGATGAATTTTCTCTGAGTTGACACATTCATCTTCTACCATGCCTGGACATTGTGCTCCTGGTTCTTGGGCCTTTGAACTTGGACCAGAACTTACTTAGACCATTGGATTCCTTAGTTCTCAAGCCTCTGGGTTGTGCTGGAACTACACTGCTGGCTTTCCTGGGTTTTCAGCTTGCAGACAGCAGATTGTGGGACTTTTCAACCTGCATAATTGCATGAACAAATCCTCATAACAAAGCTCTTTCTAAGCTTCTATATATATCCTATTTGTTCTGTTTCTCTGCAGGACTCTGACTAATAAAGGAATCCAGTCATTGTATGCATAAATAGCCAAAATGTTAACAAGCTGAAGAGCTATTAGCTTGAAAATGGCTGAGTTGCCAGTATGCTATGGATCCAGTGCTTCTCCCTATATACATTTACTGCATGGTCCATAAATAAAGGTCCAGTAGAACTGTGATAGAAGGTATAGTAGAATCTACAGCACTCTAAAACCCTTTACTTCCTTATCTCTTCGATTAGCAACTCAGTCTTATGCTATAAATTCTCAAAGTCTACATCCTCCTTTATATCACCCATACAATAGCCAATAAGTTTATTTGTGATTCCTTCTATCAAAAGCTTCAGAGTTACTTCCTGGATGGCCCCAATGTCAACACAGGTGTTGCAGAAGGCTCAGGGCCCCCTCCTGGAAGTGCTGCTCCTCTTGATCCTAAACCATGACATTCCACTTGGACACCTCATTCAATGAGGTGGACCTCAGGTCCATTTGATGTAACTGGCCATGGCCAAGGCAACGGTGGAGACTGCCATAACAATGATGAGATGGCAACCACAAGAACAGTGGCACTGGCAGCCTGGTGGAGCCATCCTTCCTGTGACTTCTTGACAAGCTGTATACAACAGATGCCTTCTGTTCAGTTATTTACAGATTACAGTTTATTGCATCACTGTAGTGGACTCTGAACTATTGCTACAAAGTGGATTACTGATCCACTTCTTCCTTCTGTACAAGATCAGTATATATATATATATTTTTTTTTGGTCCTCAAATTCTGGGCTTTGGGGTTATGGCTCTTTTCTTGTTTAACTGATGATAACATATTCTTTGTTTTTCGTCATTTAGGTTGCTTATTGATTCTATGGATAAGAGAGGAATTTTTAAAAAACTTTATTATGTCTTCACTCAGAGGAAAATGTAGGTAATGTTTTCTTAGTAAAAAGCAATGGCTCTTAAATTGTGGCTGCACATTAGAATCACTTTAGGGAACTTTAACAATTCCAGGGATGAGATGACATGTCAGACTTTTAACCCACAATCTCTGGGGCTGCCTTCAGGCATTAGTCATGTTGAAGACTTCCCAGGTGATTCCAATATACAAACACTAATTCCTTCCCAGGTGTTCTTTTGTTTTGTTTTGTTTTTGTTTCATTTTACAAATATGTATAAATTTACACAGATATCCATATAAATTCACCTTTGAAGAGCAAATTAAATTATTTTTGATGTCAGCAAATTTTAATTAAAGCTTATGATTGTAAAAATGTTTTCTTTTCAATTGAGCTAATATCAGATTAAGATATATACAATTATTTTCATAGTGATGCTGTTTTAGGAACTAATCATTATTGCTAGAAACTAATTACAAAATCATATAATATAGGGAATAAGACTGTAAAAGGTGCAGAGGAAAATGAGACCTCAAACTTAATCCATTGAATTTAAGGTTACCATAACAAAGTACCACAGAATGGGTGGTCTAAACAACAGAAATTAATTTTCTTACATTTCTGGAGGCTAAAAGTTGAAGATCAAAGTGTCAATTGAATTGGCTTCTTCCAATGCCCCTCTCCTTGGTTTATAGATGGCTTCTTCTCCCTGTGTCTTCATAAGATTTTCCTTCTGTACCCACCTGTGTCCTAAACTTCTCTTCTTACCAGGATACAAGTCATATTGGATTATAGTCCATCCTAATGACCTCATTGAAAAAGCAATTACCTCTTTAAATATCTGCATCCAAATATAATCACCTTCTAAGATACTAATGGTTAGGACTTCAGTATATGAATTTTGGAGTAACACAACTCAGTCCATAACATATACATTAAATAGCAAAATTTGAGAATTTTATGGCTATGTCAGAATGTTAGAATTGCAAAATTAAAATATATAAAATATAATTAAGTCTGAAACCTTACCAAAAACTTCCATGTGTAATAGCAAAGGTAATTAAATACTCAGAAATTCTGGAAAATACAAAGAAGTGGAAAAGAGAGTGGAAAAAATATTGTTTTCCATCACTCACTTTAAATACTTTTTACACGCTGGTGCTTGTCCTTCTAGTCTTTTCCTTTTATAAGTTAAAAAAGATATTTGACAAACATATATGTAATTATGCATTATGCTTTTTACATTCTTTACTCAGCAATATAACTTAAACATTTTATCCTTTATACATTTTATAAAAGTATTTTTAACAGGTAAAAAAACACTATAATGAACAGAAACAGTGTTTACTTAATTATTCTGCTCACTGTTTGACATCTGGATTAACAGTTAGTGTTCCACCAGGAAATAGATTGCACAATCAAAGTGGGTAATTTAGGAGAT
Organism: Macaca nemestrina; assembly: GCF_043159975.1. Classification (NCBI taxonomy): domain Eukaryota; kingdom Metazoa; phylum Chordata; class Mammalia; order Primates; family Cercopithecidae; genus Macaca; species Macaca nemestrina. The sequence goes on along the minus strand of NC_092127.1, from coordinate 45,740,610 downwards.
GTTTGAAAAATAAGCTTTATTTTTTAGAACAGTTTTAGATTTATAGAAACATTGAGAAGATAGTACAGTTTTCATATACCTTATCACCCAGTTTCCCTTTTGGTTAACATGGTATATGTTATTCATATGATACATTTGTTATGACTAATAAACTAAATGATACATTGCTATTAATTAAAGCCCATCATTTATTCCGATTTCCTTAGCTCTTATATCCTTTTCTATTCCAGTATCCCAGCCAGGATACCATATTACATTGAGTAGTCATATCTCCTTAGGCTCCTCTTAGCTGTGATACTTTCACAGATGTTCTTTATTTTGGATGACCTTGACAGTTTTGAAGGGCAGTGGTCAAGTATTTTGTAGAATGCTACCCCAATGAAATTTTCCAGACTTTTGTTTTCATGATTTGACTGAAGTTACGGGTTTTTGGGAGGAAGACCACAGGTAAAGTTTCATTTTCATTACATTCTATCCAGGGTACATATATCAGCATGATTTATCTTTGTTAATATTGACCTTGATCACCTGAACACCCTTCCCTTCCTTCCCTTCCCTTCTCTTCCCTTTTTTGCTGAATAATATTCCATTGCATGAATGTATCATATTGTATTTATCCCTTCATCTGTTGAAGGACATCTTGATTGCTTAGAGTTTTTGGCAAATATAAATAAGGCTGCTGTAAACATTAATGGGCAGGTTTTTCTGTAGACATAAGTTTTTAGATTAGTTGAGTAAATCCTGGGAACATTATTGCTGTATCATATTGTATGAGTATTCTTAGTTTTGTGCAAAACTGCCAACCTAGCTTCCAAAATGGCTATACTGTTTTGCATCCCACCAGCAATGATAAAAGTTCCTCTTCCTTCATATGCTCACCATACAGATTTTTATAGAGGCATTATTTATAATGATATGAGCAGGGTTTAAGGAAACAAGCAAGAAGCAGTATAATATCCTGGACTTAGCAATAGTACATGTGAAGGGAAGTAATAATGGAGAGAGTAGCTGTATAGAGTGAGCTACCTATCTGGAGTGAAGGCCTTGGGTAAAGGGACACAGAAAACCAGCCAATTCTTGTAGGTCCAAAGGGGAGAAATTCAGAGCAATAAACACCTCAACCTTATTTGTCTCCCGTGTATTGATTGTTCCTCTGCCCGTACCTCCCATTGACTTGACACAACTAGAAGCCAGAGCAGAAGGGATTCATGGCTGTAATCTAAGCAGGTCAGCCTCCTGCTGCACTGAGCAGAGTGGGAAAAGGTGAGCACTATCTTGTGGGTCAAATGAAATTTCACCAAAAGCATATTTGGGTTTGTGCAAATGTTTAAAAAAATTTTTATCTTGAAAACTTTAGATTATTTCCTTCTTGGATATACTTCCAATAGTGGAATTATTAGACCAAAGAAAATGAAAAATTTGAAAGGGGCTCACTTCTACATGCCACATAATTAATATCTAAAATTTCCCTATCATGGACTAAAATCTTATTATTTGTCTGTTTCATTGTTATTGTTGATATATATAAGACATAATTAATTTTATACATTTACATGGATATTAAGTTCTTCTTTCATTGGTGGTTGCTATTCTTATCACATAGAAATTTTTTTTTATTATACTTTAAGTTCTAGGGTACATGTGCACAATGTGCAGGTTTGTTGGGGGAATAAGACATGTTGCAAGGGATCAGGCACATATTAGAAACAAAGATTCTTACACATTTTTCTTTCAAAAATGTGTAAACTACACATCTCTACCTATCTATTCATGCAGATTTTTTCTAAAGATAATAGATAAATCTGTTTTCAGAAACATAGTAAATAGTCCCACTTTAAATACATGCTAATTATCATTTCAAACATTTGTTTAAATTGTTTAGCTGTGTCTTTAACACTTGCTGATTCCTTATCAGAAGTACATTGTTTATGAAAACTAAGCATTTGTAGACTGTTTTTGTTTCTATTCACTTTTTTCCCCAATAGTGACTTTCCTAGTGTTACTGTGGGCTTCTATTTCCTTTAACCTTTCTTGACTACACATGTGCTTCAATCAGGAAACTGACAGTTCCCGGAGTTGCTGAAGGAAGTAATTGAGGAGGCAACACAATTTTCAAATTTTTCATTCTCTTTCAGTTTTTTTTTAATCTCACTGAAATGCTCTTGCCAAAGTCACCATGACTCATTTTTCGCTATGGCACTTGTGAGTTTTGATTTAATTACTTGACCTTTCAGCAGTATTTGGCACTAACCATTACCCTGTTCTGAAAGCACTGTCATTCCTTGGCATCCAAGAAACTGTACTCTCATTGTTTTTCAGGTCTCTGGAGCCAGACTGTCGGGGCTCTACTGTTGTCTCTGTCGCTATTAGCTGCATGACTTTGTGTGAGTAACTTAACATCTTTGGGATCCAGTTTTCTTATAGTTGAAATGGGGCCAAAAATAGTACCCACTTTATAAGGTACAGGGGTACAGGTGAGGATTGAATGGGTAAATGTATGTAAAATGATCCAAACAATGCTTGGCATCTCAGCACCATTAAAGTAATAGCCGGCGGTGTGCTGATAAACTCACATTCTGAAAATTAAAAGTCCTGATTTGTAGTGTTTGCCAGTTTCTTTGGTGTAAATATTCTCATCTTTTTTTTTTTTTTTTAGATTCTCAATAAATGTATTTTGTATTATTATTACTATATTTTTTTAAACAATTTCAACTTTTATTTTAGATTCAGGGGTACATGTGCAGGTTTTGTTACCTGGGTATATTGTGTGATCTTGGGGCTTGGAGTACAGTTGATCTGTTAGACAGATAGTGCACATGGTATGCAATAGGTAGTTTTCTAACCTTTGCCCTTCCCCCACCACAAGAAGTTCCTGGTGTCTATTGTTTCCATCTTTATGTGCATGTGTACCCAATGTTTAGCTCCCACTTAAAAGTGATATTTAGTTTTCTGTTCCTGCATTAATTCACTTAGGATGATGGTCTCTAGCTGCAACCATGTTGCTGCAAAGGATGTGCTTTCATTCTTTTTTATGATTGTGTAGTATTCTGTGGTGCATATGTACCACGTTTTTTAAATGATATCCACGTTGATGGGCACCTAGGTTGACTCCATGTCTTTGTTATTGTGAATAGTGCTACAATTAATATACAAGTGCATATGTATTTTTGGTAGAATGATTATTTTCCTTTGGATATATGTCCAGTAATGGGATTGCTGGGTCAAATAGTAGTTCTATAAGTTCTTCGAGAAATCTCCGAAGTGTTTTCTAAAGTGGCTGAACTAGTTGACATTTCCTCCCCAGCATCTGTTATTTTTTGACGTTTTAATAATAGCCATTCTGGTTGGCATGAGATGGTATCTCAATGTGGCTTTGATTTGGATTTCTCTGATTATTAGTGACGCTGGGTACATCTTTTTTGGCCGCTGGTATGTTTTCTTTTGAGAAGTGCCGATTCATGTCTCTACCCACTTTTTAATGGAGTTATTTGTTTTTTTGCTTGTAGAATTGTTTAAGTTCCTTATAGATCCTAGATACTAGACCTTTGTTGGATGCATAGGTTTGAATGTCTTCTCCCATTCTATAGGTTGTCTGTTTACTCTGTTGATAGTTTCTTTTGCTGTGAAAAAACTCTTTAGTTAGGTCTCACTTGTCAATTTTGTTTTTATTGCAATTGCTCTTGGGGACTTAGTTATAATTTTTCCCCCAAACTGATGTCCACAATGGTATTTCCTAGGTTTTCTTCTATAATTCTTATGGTTTGAGGTCTTACATTTAAATCTTTAATCCATTTTGAGTTGATTTTTGTGTGTAGGAAAAGTTAGGAGTCCAGTTTCATTCTGCTGCATACGGCTAGCCAGCTATTCCAACAGCATTTATTGAATGGGGTATCCTTTCCCCATTGTTTATTTTTGCTCACTTTGTCAAAGACAAGGTGGTTGTAGGTATGTGGGTTTATTTATGGGTCCTCTACTCTGTTCTATTAATCTGTATGTCTATTTTTGTACCAGTACTGTGCTCTTTTATTTACTATAGCCTTGTAGCATAATTTGAAGTCAGGTAATGTGATGCCTATGGCTGTGCTGTTTTTATTATTATTATTATTATTATTGCTTGGGTATCTGGGCTTCTTTTGTTTGTTTGTTTCATGTGAACTTTAAGATTGTTTTTTCTAGTTCTGTGAAGAATGGCATTTGTACTTTGATAAGAATTTCATCGAATCTGTAGATTGCTTTAGACAGTATAGTCATTTTAACTGTATTGATTCTTCCAACCCTGAACATGGGATGTTTTTCATTTATTTGTGTCATCTATGATTTCTTTCATCAGTGCTTTATAGTTCTTTTTGTAGAGATCTTTCACCTTGCTAGTTAAATGAATTCCTAGGATTTTTTTTTTTCAGGATGGCTATTGTAAATGAGATTGAGTTATTGATTTGGTTTTCAGCTTGAACATCGTTGGTGTATAGAAATACTACTAATTTGTGTATATTTATTTTGTATCCTGAAAGTTTACTGAAGTTGTTCATTAAGTCTAAGAGTCTTCAGAGGAATCTTCAGGATTTTCTAGGTATATGATCATTTCATCAGTGAGCAGAGATAATCTGACTTCCTATTTTCCAGTCTGAATGCCTATCATTTCTTTCTCTTGCCTGATTGCTCTGGCTAGGACTTCAGGTATTATGTTGAGTATGAGTGGTGAGAGTGGACATCCTTGTCTTGTTCCAGTGCTTAAGGAGAATGCTTTCAACTTTTCCTCATTTGGTATGGTGTTGGCTGTGGGTTTGTCACAAATGGCTCTTATTATTCTGAAGTATACTCCTTTGATGGGTAGTTTGTTGAGGGTTTTTACATTTAAGGGATGTGGAATTTTACCCAATTCTTTTTCTGCATCTATTGAGATGATGATATGATTTTTGTTTCTGATTTTGTTTATGTGGTGAATCACATTTATTGATTTGCAAATGTTGACCCATCTTTGCATCCCAAGAATAAAACCCACTCGATAGTGATGAATTATCTTTTTAATGTGCTGTTAGATTCAGTTTGCTAATTTCATTTTTTTTGAGGACTTTTGTTTTTATGTTCATCAGAAATTTTGGCCTGTTTTTTTGTTTTGTTTTGTTTTTTGTTGTGTCCTTTCTGGATTTTGGATCAGGGTGATACTCATTTCATAGAATTGAGGAGAAATTCCATGAATTGAGTATTCTATGGTACTAACTAACTATTCTTTGGAGTAGTTTCAGTAAGATTAGTACCAACTCTTCTTTGCACATCTCATAAAATTTTGCTGGGAATCCATCTGATACTGGGCTTTTATTTGTTGGAAAAATTTTTATTACTGACTAAATCTCATTACTTGTTACTCATCTGTTCAGCATTTCTATTTTTTCCTGGTTCAATTTTGGGAGGTTGCATGTTTTCAGGAATTTATCTATTTCCTCTAGTTTTCTAGTTTGTGTGCATAGAGATGTTTATAGTAATCTCTGATAGTGTTTTGTTTTTGTGTGGTATTGATCATAATAACACTTATTTCTGATTGTCCTTATTTGAATCTTTTTTTCTTGATTAAACTTGGTAGTGGTCTATTCATTTTGTTTATCCTTTCAAAGAGCCAACTTTTCATTTCATTGATCCTTGGTATTGTTCTTTTGGTCTCAAGCTCATTTAGTTCTGCTCTGATTTTTATTATTTCTTTTCTTCTGTTGGCTTTTGGGTTGATTTATTCTTGCTTTTCTAGTTCTTTGAAATGTGACACTAGACTGCTTTTGAGATCTTAATATCTTTTTGATGTAGACATTTAACAGTATAAACTTCCCTCTTAGCACTACCTTTGCTGTATCCCAGAGGTTTGGATATGTTGTGTCTCTATTTTCATTTATTTCAAAAATCGTTCGATTTCTGTGTGACTTTCATTGTTTACTAAAAAGTCTTTCAGGAACAAGTTGTTTATTTTCATGTATTTGTGTAGTTTTGAGAGTTTCTCTTGGTATTGATTAATAATTTTATTCCACTGTGGTCCAATAATATAATATAATTGTGAGTTTAAAAAATTTATTGAAATTTGCTTTGTGGCAAGGCATATGGTGAATCTTGGAGAATGTTCTATGCACAGATGGGAAAAATGTATATTCTGTTGTTTTGGGGGTAAAATGTTTGTTAAATATCTATGTTTCATTTTGTCTAGAGTCCAGTTTAAGTCTAGAACTTCTTTGTTGACTCTGCCTCAATGATCCATCTAGTGTTGTCAGTGGGATTTTGAAGTTCCCTACTACTGCTGAATTGTTGTCAATCTCTTTTCTTAGGTATAGTAGTATTTGTTTTATCAATCTGAGTGCTTCTGTGTTGGGTGCATGTTTATTTTATTTAGAATAGTTAAAACTTCTTGTAGTATTAACCTCATCTCATTATATAATGCCCTTCTTTGTCTTTCTTTTTTTAACTGTTGTTGGTTTAAAGTCTGTTTTATCTGATGTAAGAATGGCTACTTCTGCTAACTTTTGTTTTCTATTTGTGTGATACACCTTTTTCTGTCCCTTTACTTTGAGTCTGTAGGTGTTTTTAGCTATTTGATGGGTCTTTTGTAGGCAGCAGGTGGTTGTGTCTTGTTCTGTAATCCAATTTGCCAGTCTATATCTTTTAATGGAGCATTTAGGCCATTTACATTCAAGGTTAATATTGATATGTGAAGTTTTGTCCTGCCAGAGATTTGTCAGCTAGTTGCCTTTAAGTGTCAATTGTGTATGTAATTGTTTTATAAGATCCATGAGATTTCTAGTTGTGTGTGTTATATGATGATGAATATCCTTTTATTATCATGTTTAGAATACTTTTGAGCATTTCTTGTAGGACTGGTCTAGCGGTGCCAAATTCCCTTAGCATTTGTTTGTCTGGGAAATGCTTTATTTCTCCTTCATTTATTAAACTTAGTTTGGCAGTATATAAAATTCTTGGATGGCATTTTTTTTTTTTTTTCTGTGAGAAGGCAGAAAATAGGCTCCTAATGTCTTCTGGCTTGTAGGGTTTCTGCTGAGAAGTCCACCGTCAGTCTGATAGGATTGCCTTTATAGGTGATTTGATAGTTCTCTCTTACTGCCTATAATACTTTTTCTTTCACACTGGCCTTTGATTGTCTGATGATTATATGCCTTGGTTATAATTGTTTTACATAATATCTTCAAGGTCTTCCCTAAATTTCTTGTGTCTGCATGTATACATCTATAGCAAGATTGGAGATAATTTCCTCAATTACTCCCTAATATGTTTTTCAAACTTTTTACTTTTTCTTCTCCCTCAGGGATACCTGTAGGTCATAGGTTTGGTTGCTTCACATAATCTCATATACCTCAAATAATTTGTTCAGCATTTTAAATTCTTTTTTTTTTTGTCTAAGTGGGTTAATTTGAAAATTTCCAGTTTTTCTAGTTAGTTTTTTTTAAATACATCTATCTCATCTGTCATCTCCTGCACTGTTTTTCTGTTTGTGTGTGTTTGTGTGTGTGTGTGAGTGTGTGTCAATTTCCAACTTTCTCTGTATTCTCATCGAACTTCCTTAGAACACACATCTTGAATTCTTTATCTGTCATTTCAAAGTTTTTATTTTGGTTAGAATCTATGCTAGAGAACTATTGTAGTCTTTGGGGAATGTCACAACATTCCGTTTCTTCACGGTGCTGGAATTCTTGTGGTGGTTCCTTCTCATTTGTAGAAGCTGTCACTTCTTACATGGGAATTTACTTTCATTTGGGTGGGATTTTTTTCTTCCACTAGGGTGTGATTGTTGCATATATGGGTAGGGTCCTTTGGTTTTGCTTCTATATGCTTTTAGAGGACCAAGGCACTGTATGAATTCTTTGCTTATATTTGCGTTCGTGTAGTGGTTTTCTAAATGCTAGGTTGTAGTAGTGGTGTGCTGTGCATATGGTCAGGCTTGCTGTCTCCTACAGAGATGAGGAGATGGAGATCTCAGAAGAGTTATTTCATTCCCCGCTGCTGTGCACTCCTACCCGTCAGTAATTATATTGGGTTGTGCAGTTCATCATACAGGCCAGCAGGTGGTGCTTACAGGTAAGAGTTGGCTGAGCACTGTACAATGATGTTGAGGAGATGCAGTTTGACCTCCCTCCCATCCATTTGTGGTGCTTGCAGGTGAGAGGCGGCTGTGGTGATGGCAGTGGAAATTTTACTTGGCCTTTGTTTATCAGGGGAACTACCAGGGTGAGCCTGGTGATGGGGAGCATGGAGCTCTCAACTGTCGCATCCCACACTCTGCCACCAGTGGGAGTGGAGGGAGAAAAGCTGGGTGGGGCTGGGTTGGGCGAACCTACCTCCAGGCTCTCCAGGTTCATTAGGGTGGGAGCAAGCACAACCTTGGTAGGAGCTGAGGGGCAGCTCTCAGGCCACTGGAACAACCCAGGGAGGGGCAGAGGTGTTTCTCCTGTGCCAAAGAACCCATCAAGAGAAAAAGTGGCAGCCAGGGATTTTTTCCTGGCTGTTCAAAATATGAAGGTTTACTTGATATTTTGGTTCCTCTCAGTGACGAGGCACATGTCAGCTGCATCTAATCAGTCATCTTTATTTCTCATGCGCTTGAGAATCCTATGCAGAGGAACAGCAGCAGGAGAAGTTTCTGGCACCGTTGTGCTCGTGTCTGCATAGCCAGCCTCATTTCCACTTTTTGGCTGTTATTAATAATATACCTATAAACTTTTATGTGGACATAGTTTGCATTTCTCTTGAGTATACATCTAGAAGTGAAATTGCTAGGTTCACATGGTAACTCTACGTTTAACTTTTCAAAAAACTGCAAATTGATTTCCAAAGAGGTTGCAAGATTTTACATTCTCACCTGCAGTGTATAAGGGTTCCAATTTCTTCAATGCTTGTTACTACATCCTTTTGATTATGACCATCCTAGTGCATATGAAATGATATGTATGTCATTTTCATTTGTATTTTCATGATGGCTAATGATGTTGGACATTTTTTTCATATACTTATTGGTCATTTGTATTTCATCTTTAGAGAAGTGTCTACATCTTTGTGCATTTCCTGATTGGATACTTTTCTTTTTTATTGAGTTGCAATTTCATTCACTTATTATTACTTCAATTATATTTTTATTCTTATGACTCTGAAAATAATACCTTAAGTCTAGATTTCTAGTCTGAACTTCATAGATGCTCCACAGCCACCACAAGTTCAATATGATCCTCCAAACCTGCTTGTCTTTCTTAGCTATCTCATCGAAATGTCCCACTATTCACTCTGAGACCTGAGTGTCATCTGTTTCACCTCTTTTCCTCTCTAAATCCAACCAACAACAACAATGTTGTTTCTCTCTCTTACAAAACTTCTAAAATTTCTATCTCTATGGTCAAGTTTGTTCAGACCACAATAAAATTTTTTTTCTGATTACCTGTCTTTTGTTTTATAAGCTAATTACTTGCATTTCAGAGTGCATATTTTAAAATATAAATCTATGTTATTTTCATGATTAAAACCTTTTAATGGTTTCCTCTTGCTTCTAGGATAATATTTAAATTACTTAACATAAATACTATAGAGGAGATAACTTCCTTATAATTGTAGTTATTAAACATGTACTTGACCGGCTTAAACTGTAGAGTTCCTTGTCACAAGAAACATTCATACAAAGATTGAAAATTGATCATCTCTCAAGGGTAATGTGAACAGGATTCATGCTTTTGATGGATAGTAGAAACTGATCTCTACTAAGGCTTCTTACCATTATAAACTGCTATGATTCTAATACATGTATATTGTACATAAGATCATGGCACCATGATCTTGAACTTCCCAGCTTCCAGAACTGTGAACAATAAATTTCTGGGCGGTTGTTTATAGGTTACACAGTCTGTGGTATTTTGTTATAACAGCTCAAACATATAATTCATGTATATTGTACCAAAAGGTTTGATTTGTTGGAAAGCCTCATATAAATATGAATAAATATAAAGATACAGTTTTGCAATTGTAAAGAAAAAGTTGTAAATATACTGTTGTATCCAAAACACTATTAGGCTTATAGGAAATGACTGAGTACACTACGAATTTGTCTTTGAATTTAAAACAAAAGCATATAGTAAATTATAGAAATGGTCAACATTATAATTTTGGGGAGTCAGAAAAAATGTCAGCCTAGAATAAGTAAAAATAAAGCGTACTTTTTTTGACAAAAATATTCTTATCTTCACATTTTTGAGTCACTGACATTTTTAGAATTTGATGAAAATTACGGAATCTTTGTGTTGAAAAATATGCTTACTGCTCCAAATTTTCACAGTGTTCACAAGCCCACTTAGGTCCATCCATGAACCCACAGTAAAGGATCCTAGATCTCCGGTGTGCTGAGATGAGGTTTGATTCAAAATGCTGTAAATAGGTGAATGCTGTAAATCTGTACTTATTTCAGAAAGATGCATGACAAGGAATAAGAAGGTAGTCCAGAATTAGGAGTTCCCATATAGCTCAGTATCAAAATGAATAATCATTTGAGTTATGGGGTGGATTTAAAATGAGTTAATAGACGTACAAAATTCTATTTACTTTTTTTTCAGGAAATATATGAACAAAAATTGATCTGGAGAGATTTTCTTTCATACCTTGAAGATTGATCTTGAATTTTTAGAGAACTATAATGCAGTTTATTTAATTTGTTGTTTGAATAGTGTTTTAAAATACAATTGATCACTATTACAATGTGAAGATACACTATTATGGAACTTTTCATATGTTTTCAAAATTGAACAACAGGCTGATTTACTTTCAAAGGGTTGAAATGTACAGGTCATGATATGCTCTGGCAGACTTAGCTTCATGGATAAAATATGTTATTGCGCACCAGCAAAGCATCATTTATTAGCCTTGCCCCAATCAGTCTAAAGTATATTCTCAAGTACTGCCAACTGCTTTGAATTTGATGTCACCAAGAGGACATCATTAATTTATCCAACTGTTTTGTCTGAAGGCAATGAAAGACTGCCATGTTATTTTCCTGGGCTGAAAGAAAAATAGGAGGAGTCAGAAATAACAAATGTCTCTTTTGCTCACATTAATTCAGATATTTAAATGAGAATGAATGATAAAGGAGTGTAGAAAAGATACATTAAATTGCAGAGACAAACTGTATTGAACTTAGGATATATTTGGTGCATTTTTGCCCCATAATCCTTTAAGACCAATTGCCAACTTTAAGATTGCTAACCTCATTGCTATGTTCTAAATATTTAAGGCTCCCCACAATTCTTATCAATGCTAATTGCCAATGTGATGTCATTAACAAGTGGGGTTGTTGGGAGGTGATTAGGTCACGAAAGGGAAGCCTTCATTGGTGGGATTAGTGCCTTTATAAAAGAGTACAGAGAGAGATCCCTAGCCTCTTCCATAATGTAAGGATACAGAAAGAAGACACTATCTATGAACCAAGAAACAGGTCATCATCAGACAATGAATCTGCTGGCACCATGACCTTGAACTTCCCAGCTTCCAGAACTGTGAACAATAAATTTCTGCGCAGTTGTTTATAGGCTACGAAATCTATGGTATTTTATTATAACAGCTCAAACAGACTAAAATACTCATTTTTTTTTTCCCATGAAGAATTAACATTTTAGTGATTTGCAATGACAGGGGGGATTTTCTAAAATTATAAGACATTTCAACGTGTTGGGAAAAGGACTTGTGGGAAAAGGGCTTGAGGGGTGCCTGTATAAACTGGTCATAAAAATATGGGACAATAAGTTGTGGAAAGCCACAAAAGGCCTCTGAGGAGGAAAGCCTCCTAATTTCCATCATGTTTCCATGCTCAGAGGGAGACCCGCTCTCTTATCTGTAAACACCATGTTCAAGGAGAAAGACATTCCTTTGAAAGACTGTAATGTGGACAGAGGTGCAGGCTCCTGGCTAAGCCCGCTTCCACTATCTCCTCTCCAATAAATTAAAGATATGCTGTTTGAGCACAAAGGAGATTCATTTAAACTGCTATTGCTACAGATTATGCCTATGACGTACTGCTTCCTTTTCACTGTTTTGCCTTGAACATCTGCTTCTTAGACCTAAGTGACTGTACTCAATAAATAGTGTGGTGACCAGCTTGGGGCCTTTCACAGTCTCCAAAAGTGCAACCGGCCCCGTGGTTCCCCACCTTTCACTCTTAACTTGTCTCTTCTCAATCCTTCGTTGCCGCCAGACTTTGGGTACCCTGCGGGTGGTGTTGAGGCTGGTTCCCAACATCAACCTATGGATAGAATTCAATATTTATGTATATAGTAGTTGTTTTACTTGAGAAAAATACTAAAACACATACTTTCTGCAAATGCTTATTTAAGTCTTAACATTTTAAGTTTCAGAACATATGCTTGAATAAAACATAACATTTAAATGTATACATATACATTTAGATGTTTTTACTTCTGTGCTTCAGGTATTTAATATTTATAATTTTAAAATATTTTACATTATAGGCAAAATATTTTTCATGATATTAATAATTATTTAGATTATGGATAAGTAAAAGTAAAAATCATCTGTAATCCCACTTCAGAGAATACTTAAAATTTTGAATATTATTTAAGATTTTTAAGTTTATATGCAATCATATCAACGAAAATAATGATAATTAAGCATGACTTTTTTATATTTTTCTTTCCATTGTACATTGGTTAGAATTTATAGAATCATGTTAAACATTAATGATGATTGTGGCACAGTATGTTACTCTAATATTGCTGCTTTTAACATTTTACCAGTAAACACAATGTCAATGATTGAAGTAGTGTAGACACTCTTTAACTAGTTAGAGTGTTTTCTTTTCTAATTTATTAAGATAATTTTTGAAGCAGAAGATATTGATATTATGTGTATTTTCTACTTTATTAAATCATATATGAATAGATTTTGTTTGATATTATTGGTATTTAACTTGTCAAACAATACATACATATTATATATAATACATATATATGTGTGCATACGTACCGATACAGAAATAATTTAAGGACTTAAATAAACAACTGTCTCCCACAACAGCTTTTTCCCTCCTTGAGTTCGCTTTTTTAGAACTATCCACTTCCGGTTAGTTTAGTCCACATTCCAAATGGTATTTATTTCCATATTTTTTTTCCATATTCCATCTTTTAACTTTCTTAGCTAGCTCTTTTAGTGATCAGAAGTTTTAAAAGTTTGATAAAGTTTAATTTATTGTGGTTTTTCTTTTATAGTGAGTGTCTGTAGTGTACTATCTAAGAAATCTTTGCCTACTGCAAAGTGGTAAAGATATTTCCTACTGTTCTAAAAGTTTAATAGTTATAGCTTTCTTATTCAGGCCTGCGGTTCATTTCAAATTTTTGAGTATGTGTGAGGTAAAGGTCATTGTTTGCTGTTTTCCCTAATGAATATCTATTTGCTTCTGCACAATTTATTGAAAAGATTTTCCTTTCCTCAGTGAACTGCGTCACATTTGTGTAGAAAGTCAAATTATATATATATGTTGGTTTAATTTTGGACTCTTATTGTTCTGTTAATCTATTTATCTCTGCTTTTACTACTGCCACTCTGTACTGATTAATGTAAGTTAATATTAAATCAGGTAGTATAAGCCCACCAACCTTGTTCATCGAGATTGTTTTGACTATTTTTCATGGGTTCATATCCATATAAATTTATAAATCAAAGTTTCAAATTTTACTGAAATTTTCACTGGGATTGTGATGACTTTAGTGAGCAATGTTTGCCGATGGAGAATTGAAATCTTAAAAAGATTGAACTTTTGCATCTTTGAATATGGTATAGTTTTCCATTTACTTTGGTTTTAAAAAATTTATCTACATCATATTTTGTAGACTTCTTCCACAATTTTTATTTAATTTCGTCCTAAGTGTTATAGGGCAAATTGTGTCTCTCCTAAATTAATATGATGACTCTCTAACCATTTGTCTGATGGCTTTCATTTATTTGATGAAAAGTTAACTATAACTTGCATTTTTTCCCTTTGAGTGTAACATTTTTTTCCTCACCCTGACTTAACAATTTTCCTTTTTTTTTTTTTTTTTTCAGCATTATGTCTGTGATGTGCATACATACAGTTTTCTCTACGTTTATTCTGCCTGGTGTTTTCTGAGTCTCCTGAATTTTTGGACTGATGTATTTCATCAATTTTGGGGAAAAAATTAGCCATTTTCTCTTCAAGTATTTATTTGGTCCCATTTTATTCTATTCTCTCCTTTTGGTACTCCAATTGCACATATATGTTCAACAATTTGAAATTGTCTCAAAGGTCTGCTGAGTTTTTTAAAATGGTTTTTTCTGTCTGTGTTTTAGACAGATAATTTTTATTGATCTATCTTCAAGTTTAAATATCTTCTCTTATTCTGTGCTGGTCTGCTTTTAGGTGATTCCAATAAATGTAAGATATTTTATTTTTCACTTTTTGGATTTTCATTTGGTTTGTTTTTAGAACTTCCATTGCTTTGGCTTAATTCCCCCATCTAGTCATTTTTGTCTACCCTTTCCACTATTTTTTTTTTTTTTTTTTGAGATGGAGTTTTACTCTGTTGCCCAGGCTGGAATGCAGTGGTGTGATCTCGGCTCACTGCAACCTTCGCCTCCCAGGTTCAATCAATTCTCCTGACTCAGCCTCCTGAGTAGCTGGGATTACAGGCACACGTCACAATGCCTGGCTAATTTTTTTGGTATTTTTAGTAGAGATGGGGTTTCACTGTATTGGCCAGGCTGGTCTTGAACTCCTGACCTCAAGTAATCCTCCCACCTCGGCCTCCCAGTGTTGGGATTACAGGCATGAGCCACCATGCCTGGCCTCCACTAAATTTTTAACTTTTAAAAATATTTATTTTACAGTCCTTGTCTGTTAATTACAACACCACCTGGGTCATCTATGGGTTTTCTTCTATTGGCATTTTTATCATTATTGTGAGACACATGGAGAATAATGCATTGTAGAAGTGTTCTCTCATGTTACAATTTTCTAAATATTGTAGAATTCATAGTGTTGAATTCATTCTTGAAGGCAGTTAAGTTACCAAAACACAAATGTTACCTTTGATAAAATTATAAAAATGGGCATATGGCACCATGTCTTGAGTAGAGGAATTTGCAGATTAGCATTCACCCAGATGTGAAGAAACTGAGAACCGTGTCATACAAGAAATGACAAAGAAAGCTTATTCTGGAAGGAAGGATGCTTACTCTGGAGCAGAGGAACCAGTAGGAGGCATAACAAGGTGGGCCTCTCCAATAATTTCAATCATCAACTCTTCATAGGAAAGTCTGAGTACTTTTTAAAGACAAACTTTCCAGTACTGTTTGCTTGCCTTACAATCAAAAATCTGGCTTAAAATAAATGACAATTTTCAGTCCTTTCACACTTGGCATTTAAGCTTAAGCTCCAAAATAGTTCATTAAATAATGAATCCACTTGACAGGGTCATATTCTTCTTATTTATTGACATCTTTGCAGAAGGTAGGCTCAGAGAAGATGCAATAAAATGATTTACTATACACTATATTTTGCTCTTCATAAATCTGTATCACATCTAACAATGATATATAATATACTTTGAGGTAAAGGGTTAGTTATCAGATTCCTGGACTTTGGTTCGATCACATAATTCAGTAAATCTGGAAGTACTAACATACAGGTCATGTGCCACTTGCCTGATATTTATGACACTGAGACAACAAAGAAATTCTATTTTAGAATTCATAGAATTAAACTGAGAAATTTTAAGAAGGAGCCACAGCTTTGTTAAAAAAATACATTAAAAATGAGTAACAACATAAATTGATTTGAAGGATCAATATTCAATATTTTGGCTATCATGGAATAAAAAAAAGATATATGGGGCAGATTTAGGACAGAAGAATCTATGTGTGTAGACCATCTTTTAGGGTGTTCCCTGAAATTAAACATGTTTCTTTACACTGTGGTATATGAGTGAAGATGCCATTGCATGGATTTCCTGAAAGTTTAGGAGGAATCTTCCTGCATGGATGTGAGATGGAGAAAAGACAAGGTGTGTTGGAGTATAGTGAGTTGCAATACAAAATGGCTGGTAGACGTGCTGGGTCAAGGTTCAGCTTTTTATATTGGTAAATTATTTGGTAGTACCTATAAACTTTTATACAGGTTTACCTACATTTAATTTATTTTCAAATATGTGGCCAATGTTATCTTTCTTACCTCTTTATTCTCTTTTATGTACAGACTGATTAAGATATTATCTAGTCTCAGTCTTAAAATAATTAAATAAGTTGATTCCTTCGGTGTGTTTGCATAGAGCACCATGTCTCAGAGTCTCAGCTTTTCACAAAATTCAGGGAGATTATTTCTCTCCTGGATAGAAAGGTCAGGAAGTTAGCATCAATTACCAAATGTTCAAACTTGCTGACAGCTGGCTATATTTCAACTGGACACCCCATTTAAAAGGGCAGAGAAATCAACAAATATGCATTCTGTAACAGTCAAAACACGGTGTCCTAAAATCTGATTATATTTACAAAGAAGAAAGCATTTTATTCTGTGACTCACCAGTTCCCTGTCAGTTTTCTATAATCTCACTCTCCTTGCCTGTTTGACTATCTGCCTGGTATCACTCTGGGATGATGAACCATTATGTTATTCTTGGGTAACCTAGAGTTTTCTAACTCCAGCATATTCTGTGGTCCAGCAAAATTGGCATCATTTACAATCTTGCAAAAAATGCAGAACTTCAGGCCTCAGCAGGACCAACTGAATCAGAATTTTCTTTATTGAAAGATCCCCTAGTAATTCACATGCCCATTAAAGACTGAGAAGCACTGTCTTAGATAGTGTCCATTCTTAGGCAATCTCCCAGGTGATCATAGCAAGTAGGCCACAGTCACTCTACTAATTTCCTGTCTAATCTGGATTTCAGATGTGAAACAGAATGAAAGAATCAAGCATTTATTCAAACAACAAACAAGTTCCAATCACTTATTCTGTGATAAGAACCATGTCAGGGTGTGGAAAGATAGAGACAGGGATATGTGTAATCCCTGTCTAAGAAGGCAAAATTTTAGTGGAAGATATAGTGAACTAGAGGTTACTCCACAAATCTTCCATCCTTCTGGAGTCATGATGTCTTTTAATGATCAAACTAAATAATGAGACTCTACCTTATACTACTATATATAGTTCAATGCCTTCCTTAATATTTCTAAGGATTGCTGGGTGATATGGTTTGAATGTTTTGTCTCCTCCACATCTCTTGTTGAAATGTGACCTCCAATGTTGGAGGTGGCACTAGTGGGAGGTGTTTGGGTCATGGGGGCAGATCCCACATGAATGTCTTAGTGCTGCCCTCATAGTGATGAGTGAGTTCTCATTCTGAGTCTGGGCACAATATGGTTGTTTAAAATAGTGTGGCACATACCCCACCCCTCTTGCTCCCTCTTGCCACATGATATGCCAGCACCCCCTTTGCCTTCCACAGTGATTGGAAGCTCCCTGAGGGCTTCACCAGATGGAGATGCTGGCATCATGCTTCCTGTATAACATACAAAATTGTGTGCCAGAATAAATCTCTTTTTTAAATACATTATCTGACATCAAGTATTCCTTTATGGTGATATAAAATGGACTAACACAGAAAATTATTACCGAGAAGTGGGACATTGCTATAAAAATACCTGAAAATGTGGAAGTGGCTTTGGAACTCAGTAAAGGGCAGAGGTTGGAAGAGTTTGGAGGACTCAGAAGATGATAGCAAGGTGAAGGAAATTTGGAATTTCTTAGAGACTAATTAAATGCTTGAGACCAAAATGCTGATAGCAATATGGGAGGCCAAGGTGGGTGGATCATTTAAGATGAGGAGTTTGAGACCAGCCTCGCCAACACGGTGAAACCCCATCTCTACTAAAAATACTAAAATTAGCTGGGCGTGGTCGTGGGTGCCTGTAATCCCAGCTACTCAGGAAGCTGAGGCAGGAGAATCACTTGAACCAGGGAGGTGGAGTTTGCACTGAGCTGAGATTGCGCCATTGCACTCCAGCCTAGGGGACAGAGCAAGACCTCATCTCAAAAAAAAAAAAAAAAAAAAGAAAAAAAAAAAAGAAAGAAAGAAAAAAAGAAATATGGACAGGGAAGTCCAGGCTGACAGGGTGTCAGATGGAAATGAAGTTATTGAGAACTAGAGAAAAAGTCCCTTGTCAAGCCTTAGCAAAGAGCCTGCCTGCATTGTTTCCATGATCTGGGAATTTCTGGAAGGTTGAACTTAGGAGCGATGACTTAGGGTATCTGGTGGAAGAAATTTCTAAGTAGAAAAGCTTTTGAGATATAGCCTGGCTGCTTCTAACAGCCTATGATCATATATAGGAACAAAGGAATGACTTAAAGTTGGAATTTATAATTAATAAGGAAACAGAGAGTGAAATGCCCAGGAAATGTCATAACCTGGACATGTGGTAGAGGAGGAAAGAGCATTTTCAGGGGAAGAATCCAAGTGGGTTAAGGAGCAACCACTTGCAAGACAGGTTTTCATGACTAAGAGGGAGCCAGGTGCTAATATCCAAGACAATGGAAAAAAAGGTAGCAAAGGCATTTAAGAAATCTTTGAGATAGCCCCTCCCATCACAGGCCCAGAGGCCTAGGATGAAAGAATGGTTTTGGGGTCCAACCCCAGAGCCTGCTGCTCTGTGCAGCCTTGAGACACTGCTCCCTGCAACCCACCTGCTCTGGTTCCAGCCTTCATCAAAGGGCCCCAGGTACAGCTTGAGCTGCTGCTCTGGTGGGTATAAGCTGTAAGTCTTGGTCGATTCCACATGGTGTTAAGTCTGCAAATGCACAGAATGCAAGCATGAAGTAGGCTTGGCAGTTTCCCCTTAGGTTTTAGAAGGTGTATCAGAAAGCTAGAAAGAGCCACAGAGGCTCAATTACAACCTTTGAAAGCAGCCAGGGGGCTGCACCTTGCAAAACAAAGGGGCAGAGCTGCCCAAGACCTTGGGACCCCACTCCTTGCATCATTGTGCCCTAGACGTGGGACACAGAGTCAAAACAGATTTTGGAGCTTTAAGATTTAATGACTGCCCTTCTGTATTTTAGACTTGTGTGGGGCCTGTTGCCCTTTCTTTTGGCCTATTTCTACCTTTTGGAATGGAAACATTTATCCAATGTTTATACTACTGTTGTGTCTTGGAGGTAAGTATCTTGTTTTTAATCTTACAGACTCATAGATGGAAAGAACCTGCCATAAGTCTCAGATCAGATTTTGGACTTTGACTTTTGATTGAGTTGATGTTTGAAAGAGTTAAGAATTTGGGGGACTATTGGGAAAGGATAATTGTATTTTGCAATGTGAGAACATGAGATTTAGGGGGCTGGAGTTGACATGATATGATTTGGATATTTTGTCTCCTCCAAATCTCATGTTGAAATGTGACTTCCAATGTTGTAGATGGGCCTAGTGGGAAGTGTTTGCATCATGGGGGAAGATCCATCATGAATGGCTTGGTGCTGTCCTTGTGGTAGTGAGTGTGTTCTCATTCTGAGTTCACATGAGATCTAGTTGTTTAAAAGAATGTGATGCCTCCTCTCCATTCACTTGCTCCCTCTTGCTTTGTGATTCACCAGCTCTCCCTTTGCCTTCTACCATGATTGGGAAACTTTGTGAGACTCTCATCAGAAGCAGATGCTGGCACCATGCTCCCTGTACAGCCTGTAGAAACATAAGTCAAATTAAACCTCTTTTCTTTATAAATTACCCAGCCTCAAGTATTCTTTATAGTAATGCAAAATGGACTAACATACTGGGGGTGCCACATTATCTTCCTCCAAAAGATGTTTCAAGACCTGTCCTCAATCACCTCTTTTATCAGAGCCCTGGTCCAGGGTGTGTGCACTGCCCACCACTTTGCCCTATATGAATTCATGGACAGAACCTCTTCTCATTCCTTCCCAGGGATGACTAACACAAGACCATCACATATTAAATAATTTTACTAAGGCTTTAGAGACAGTAGAGAGGAATTCCAGCAGAGAGGACAAAACAACACTGTGTCTGAAGTCTGCACGCCATCTTCATAGGGAATCCCCTCTTGGTCAGCTCTCTTCTTGGTCCTGGCCTGTCACTGTATTGCTATGATTCATTCCTCAGAATTGAATTTCTTTTTTTCTCACTTCCTCAGGACTCCAAACTTCTGGCTTTTCCTGTATGTTTCCTCAGTTGCTGAGGGAAAGCAGAAAATCCCCTAGTTTTTTTTTTTTTAAACCCAAATTTCTGATTCAGAAAGATACTCTCCTACTTTATTAAGCAGAGTAAAACATCTCTTTACTGACTATTTTCTAAAACAGAAGCCTTTTTTTTAATGAAAAATCTATTGTCTCTGTACTCCAGTTAAATTCTACAGCCCCATCAAAGAGTTTTAAAAATATAATATTTTTTCACTTACTCAGATAATTGCCTTTCAGTGTGTAACAAATACTACGGTGGAGGTAAGTGCAAAGTGAAAGCTGTTAGAGCTGGAATATAGGGTCCGAGGCCAGGCTGCAAACAGCTGGAAATGAGCCCCCAGCAAAGAGTTTCTCAATAATGTAATATGAATTTTGAAGGATATGTAAGAGTCAACAAATAAAAAGAGAGAGAATAGTGGAAGGAATAAATATGGTGACTAAATTTGGAATATGCCGACTTTGAAAGATTATGGAATATTCAAGTGGAGTAAATGTCCAAATATCTATAATTGAAATCACTAGAAAGAGTGAGTTTAGCCAGAGTGAGAGGAAAGAGGGCTAAAATGTACACTGGAGATCTGAACAAACTATAGGAAGAAGAGTGGTTATGATGGGTTCAGAGAAGGAATGGTGTTGGAAAAAGGAGAAATACCAGAGAAGGGAGGTGTTCCTAAAATCACAGAAGGACAAGGAAAGAGGATTTTAAGAATGGAGAGGCCAACAGTCTTCAATACTGCAGAAGGACCAAGTAAGAATGATTAAGATCATCCACAGGGTTTAATACCAGTGATGTCATCCAGGTTCTTACATGATGAAACTCTCCTAAGACGGATCAGAGCTCTGCAACCAGGTGCTCAAACTGAGAATTTTCTTCTCTCAAGACTCAGATTTCTGCTTACAATGTTGTATACTCAGACATTCATTCTGAAGTTCCATACCTTGTCATGGAAGAAGAATACATTTCTTTCTGAAGTTTCTTTCTTGAGCAATAGGACATCTATAGCACTGACTCCTGTTGCCCTTGTTATCATTCAACAATACAAGTGTCTCTCCACCTAATAACTCCTTCTTACTAGTCTAGTCCTCAGTTGTTTTCCCCTTTACCTTTATTAGGAACTTAATGGGAATAGGCAAGTCATAAATGAAAATGAGTGTCCACTCCAGATCTATTAAAAATGTAAGTCAAGTCACAATAATTATTTGCTTGGAATCCTCTAATAGTTCCCCATTGAACTAAGAAAATCAGCCAAGGGCCTACACGATTAGTCCTTCCTACCTCTTTGACATCGTCTCTTTCAACTCTCCCCTTTAGTAATTCTGTCTTTTTTGTTGCTACTTAAACAAGTCAGACCTCAGGAACTTTTCACTTTGATGCATCCTTCTGGAATATTTCTCTGCTATATAATTTCTCGGCTCATGTCTCTTTTAAGATCTTTACTCAAATGTCACCCTTTAAAGATAGCTCTCTTGACTAACCTATTTTAAATTGCAACCAGTCCATGACAATCTTTTTCTTACTTCCCAGTTTTATTTTTTCTGTTGTACTCATGACCATTTAACATTGTATGTACTCTTTATCTCATTAGATGTAAGCTCCAGGAGAGAAGGATTTTTGACTATCTTTTTATTTCTGGATCTTCAGAATCTATAATAGCTTCTGGCACAAAGTAGACTCTAAATAAATATTTGTTGAGTAAATGAATGAATGAATAATAAGCTGGTAACTCCTCTCCACTTGCTCGGTCATCCCTGCAGGTCTCCCCACCTGCTAATAACCCCTCTCCACCTAACTAGGGGCCTCTGTGGCCCTGGGGACCTACAGTGGTCCTAAGACCATCTGACCAGTAGGGGATGGGAGAGTGGTAGTGGGGGGCATGAAAGGTGGGATGTAGGAGAGAACACAGAGGAGGATTTCAAAGTGGGAAGAGTTGGGGTGAGCTCAGGCAGGTTCTATTGACAGCGAAATTGGAGATTAAAGCAAGTAAACAAATATTTATTCATAGGTGTAAGCATTTGTTTCAAGAAGGGGAATTTGAAGGGTACTGAGGGCTCCGGTCCAGTGGAGTTGATACTGCAACTTTTCCCTCAGTTCCTTTGGCTCTGCTTTTACCGTTCACTTATCCTATTTTTCTTTCAAATTTCATACTTTTCTTAAAAAAATTCTACTGCCCTGTGTTGTCACTCTCTGCTGTCAGCTTGGTTGTTGAAGTAGAACATGCAGACAAACCACAGGAAGCTTTTTTTTTGTGCAAGTCAGAAGCTGAGATGAGTTTTTTTTTTTTCTTCGATACATTAAATTCTGAGATACATGTGCAGAACGTGCAGGTTTGTTACATAGGTATACACATGCCATTGTGGTTTGCTGCACCCATCAACCTGTCATCTACATTAGATATTTCTCCTAATGCTATCCCTCCCCTAGACCCCCAGCCCCGACAGGCCCCAGTGTGTGATGTTCCCCTGTGTCCATGTGTTCTCATTGTTCAACTCCCACTTATGAGTGAGAACGTAGTGTGGTGCTTGGTTTTCTGTTCCTGTGTTCGTTTGCTAAGAATGATGGTTTTCAGCTTCATTCATGTTCCTGCAAAGGACATGAACTGAGATGAGTTTATCTATCTATACTTTACATATGACAGATCAGTAGGACATGCTTCCTTTCTGGGATTGAATGCAGTTGTTTTTGAGCAAGAGTTTTTTTGAATTTTGTCACAAGGGCAACTGTTTCTAAAACAACATTTTGACCCAATTGAGCTATGTTTTTTAAATCCCTTCAGTGGAGTCTCTCTCTCTCTCTCTTTCTCTCTGTCTTTTTTTTCTTCTCTGAAAGCAGATATTGACATTAGACACAGACTCAGTCCTCCCGAATACACACCAAAAAGGTGATCTAGCTGTTAAAACAAAACTGACAATTCTTCAGACAGATATTTCAAGGCTGAGTGTTTTTCCCAAGGCTGAGTATTTGATTTAAAACAACAAAACAAGCTGGCAGTTACAGGCTGGACTTGAAACATTCTCAGTATCAATGATGAAGTGCATTGCGTTTCCTTGGGTTTTCTTCCCTTTAGGCATGTAAGAAGCAGCCAGCTTTCCAGCTTGTGTGAACCAACTGGCAGCCTGAGGAAGTGACAGCACTTACTCTCTTTTGCATCAGCAGTGGTCACTGAGTAAAATGAAGTGAGACCCAAATTTCCTCTTAATGAGAAAAAGTGCTACTTTATCAACTAAGTTGTTCTACCAGGATACACTTAATTTCCTATTTTTCCTTTAAGAAAGGTGAAAAAAAATAGATATACTGCTAGATACATGACCTTTGCTTTAAATTAAAACCCACTTCCTTCCCAGAACCATGAGAGATGAAAGCTGAGTTTAAGTTCCCCCAACAAATTGGAGGGCACATTTATTTCAGAATTCAACAGAAGATAGGGAAAGACTAATGGGAAGAAAAAAAAAAAAAGAAAGACCATTATAAATAATTTTACAGCAGAACAAGAGATTTATGTCTTTTTCCATTGTACACAAGGTTGTTTCATAATCTCTTGTGAAAGATTAAAAACTGCTGAGCATACTAAGACACTTCTCTGTATTTATAAGCCATTCTCAAATTGTGATTTAGAACCCTGGGCCCTAATTAGTTAAGTGATATTGACAGCAGATGTGATACTTATGGAAAAATTTAACCTTGGGTGAAAGACTCTCTCTCTCTCTTTCTTTCTGTGTGTGTGTGTGTGTGTGTGTGTGCGCGCGCGCGCATGTGCGTGTATGTTGACCAGACAAATAATTATAATAGTTTACTCCCTAGACTCTTATTCAACTAAAATTACGCAAGGTATCATGCTTTCACATACATGGCTTACTGAAGGCAAGTCTCACAATAAGCCTATGAGGACAAGGGTGTTATTATTTCTCTTTTGAAGAGAAGAGAGCTGAGTTTCTGAGAGGCTGAGAGTCACACAGCTAGTAGGATAGGACAAGGTCACCTGAATGCAATGACCTTTTCACTGCCCCATAAGATTTCACCCACCCATCCATCCATTCAGCATTAAATCAGAACTTCCTACATGTTACGAGTTTTTAAAAATGGTGACAAAATATACAAAATTAACCATCTTAACCATTTTTATATGTATAGTTCAGTACTGTTAAGTATACTTACATTATTATGCAACCAATCTCCAGAACTTTTTCATCTTCCTAAAATAAAACTCTACAGCCATTAAACAACTTCCCATTTCTCCCTCCCCAAACCCCTGGAGGCCACCATTTTACTTTCTGTTTCTGTGAATTTGACTGCTTTGGATACCTTATAGAGTGGAATCATACAGAATTTGTCTTTCTGTGACTGACTTATTTCATTTAGCATAATGACCTCGAGGTTCATCCATGTTGTAGTATATGTTAGAATTTCTTTCGTTTTTAAAGAAGAATTTACAACATTTTGTTTATTCATTCTTCCATTAATGGACACTTGGGTTGCTTCCACTTTTTGGCTATTGTGAGTAATGCTATAATGAACATGGATGTGCAATACTTTCTTAATTCTTTTGGATATATACCAGAAGTGGAATTGCTGGATTGCATGGTAATTCTATACTTAATCTTTAAGAAACAGCCATACTGTTCCATAGTGGCTGCATCGTTTTATGTTCCCACTAGCAGGACACAAGGGTTTGAATTTCCTTACATCTTTGCCAATACTTATTTTCTGGTTTGTGTGTAATATATATATATGTATTATATATGTGTAATACATATATGTAGTATATATTTATATATATGTATTTCTGATAGTATCTGCTCTTATTTGAATGTGTCCCTTCCAAAATTAAGGTTAAAACTTAATCCCCAGTATCGTGATGATATTTAGAGGTGGGGCCTTTTGGAAAGTGATTAAGTCATGAGGGCTTCACCTTCATGAATGGATTAGTGCCTTATAAAGCGTAGGAGAAAACTACTTAGGCCCTGTTGCCCTTCCTCCTTCTGCCATGTGAGGACACAGTATTCATTGCCTCTAGAAGATGCAGCAACAAGGGGTCATCTTAGCAGCATAGAGAATGAGCACTCGCCAGACACTGAATATCAGTGCCTTGATGTTGGAATTTCCAGCCTCCAGAACTGTAAGAAATAAATACATATTCTTCATAAATTATCCTATTTGTGGTATTTTATTATTAGCAGCACTAATGGATTAATACAGTAGACATTCCCCCCACTTTTTTTTTTTTTTTTTTTGAGACAGAGTCTCTCTCTGTCTCCCTGGTTAGAGTGCAGTGGCACTATCTCTAGCTCACTGTAACCTCTGCCTCCCAGGTTCCAGCAATTCTCCTACCTCAGCCTCCCAAATAGTTGGGATAACATGCAGATGCCACCACGCCCCGCTAATTTTTGTATTATTAGTAGAGACGGGGGTTTCACCATTTTGGCCAGGCTAGTCTTGAACTCCTGACCTCAAGTGATCTGCCCGCCTCAGCCTCCCAAAGTGCTGGGATTACAGGCGTGAGCCACCACGCCTGGCCCAGTAGCCATCCTAACGTGGTTTGGATTTGCATTTCCTAATGACTAGTGATGTTGAGCATCTTTTCTTGTTTCTTGGTCACTTGTATTTCATTTTTGGAGAAGGTTTATGCAAGTTCTTTGACCATCTTTTGACTGGATGTGTTGCTGAGTTGTAGGAATTCTTTATATATTCTGATATTAACACCTTAGCAGACATGATTAGTAAATATCTTCTCCGATTTGATGTGGCTGTTTATATATTTCTATAGTTTTTATGATAACCCTGCAAAGTGCCCACTTTATAGGGGAAATCATTGAGGTAGAAATCATTTCATGAACTTGTCTAGGGTTTCTCAGTCCGTGTCAGCGTCATATCGTCACTGTGGATTTCTGGTTCCAAAGCAGGTGTTCTTTCTACTACATCCTGCTGTCTGAACACATTTCTTAAAATATTTCTATCCTTTAAAAATGAAAGCAAAAAGAAAAAAGGAGAAAAACGATACAAGAAAAATAAACAAAAAAACTTGATGAAGTTTTAGACAAACAGAATTATAAGTAAAGGTACATTAAGCCATGTTTATAGTAGGACATCATAAAAATAAAGCTTATGGAGAATTCTGACCCTTACATGACAAGTGTAAGGTAGTTTTCACCTTTATTGTGCTACATTTAATGGTTTGTAAGATCCTATTTCAGTGAGCTTCCCAATAATGTAGTCATTACTGCAAGTTAACATTTTCCTTGACTAAGAGGCAGAGGACTCCTTACGCACTGGAGCACCTGTGAGCTGTTTGGTGGAGGGGAGGTTATCTCATATTTCCAGGTCACACAGTTAAAAAAAAAAAACAGCAGGATGATTGAAATTCTATGGGAGCATACTTTGTCTGATTCTTCAAAGTAAAATAAATGCTATTGAATGATACCAAGTCAGTTTTATATTCATTTAAAAGATGCTAAAGGACAAAAGATCAAGTCTAATTACTTAGATACCTAAAGTTCCATATTTTTAACTTCATTTGCTTTTGTAAAGCCAAGTATTTCCATAGAAAAATTTCTCTGCAGAAAATGCCAGTTTCCTGAAGGAGGAAAGTGATTCCTGAAAGCATTAAAAAGGTGAAGAGAGATGAGAAGGATTTTAAGAACAGTAGGCCATAGAACTAAATGGCATCTCCCAGAGACCTCAAATTTTTTGGGGGGCCCCCACAGCCTTTTCTTAGAGATC
Source organism: Macaca nemestrina (assembly GCF_043159975.1). Lineage (NCBI taxonomy): Eukaryota > Metazoa > Chordata > Mammalia > Primates > Cercopithecidae > Macaca > Macaca nemestrina. The sequence continues at coordinate 45,713,668 of NC_092127.1, read as the reverse complement.
AGATCCCACTCTTAAAGTTTTTTCTGACTCCCCAAGGGACTCCATCTCCTTGGGCCCAGAGTAGAGAGGGTGAGTATACTTAACAATAATTTATTTTGTATATTTCAAAATAAATAACTGTAAAAGTAGATTTGGAATGATCTCAACACAAAGAAATGATCATAAATGTTTGAGGTGATGAAAATCCTAATTACCAAGATTTGATCCTTACACATGGTATGCTTGATCAAAATATCACATGTATCCCGTAAATATGTACAACTCTCATGTACCCATGAAAATTAAAAACAAGAACAATGAATTGACTATATTAGGTTTTTTTGTTGTTGCTCTAACAAATTACCATAAACTTAGTGGAATAAAACAAGAATTTATCTTAAATTTCTGGAGGTCAGAAGTTCAAAATGGGTCTCATTGAGCACAAATAAAAGTGTTGGTATGGCTGGGTTCTGTCTGGAGACTCCAGGGGAGATTCTGTTTCTTGCCTTTTCCAGGTTCTATAGGTCACTCACATTTCTCAGCTTATGGCCTCTTTCTCCATCGTCACAGTCAGCAATACCAGACTGAGTCTTTTCATGCTGTCATCTCTATGATTCTCTCCTTTGGCCTCCCTCCTCCACATTAGGGACCCTTGTGGTACATTGGGCCCACCTAGATAATCCAGGATCATCCCCCCTTCCCAAGGTCAGATGATTAGCAACCTCAATTTTATCTTCAGCCTTACTTCCCCTCTGCCACGTAACAACATATTCACAGGTTCTGGGGATTGGGATGCAGATCTCTTGGGGTGGGACATTACTCTGCCTATCATATTGACGGAATGAACAAAATGGAAAAAATAAGCTTGCCTATTCATCTTTTTTTTTTATTCAAACAATGATTTTGAATTTGATAATGTATAAAGACCTAAAATTTCAAAATACACCAACGTATGGAAATTGTATCCATCACTTTAAAAAGTTGATTAAGTATCTCATGACTTTAAAAATAATAAATTATAATGATAATGGAAGATAAAAAATGATTGATTTCCTAGACTATTTAGATCTCTATTCTGTAGAAATATAATCAAGTACTTTTACCAGAAGAAAAAAACACAGCTATCCAAAGGCTTGAAATAATTGTTTTTAGTTTATAACTGGCCTGCTGATCATGGTAAAATGACTAATATGGACTGAGGGAATGCCCCAAATCTCAGACATGTTATTTCCTATCATCTTTGGATAGAGATCCTCTGCTGGAGCAAGCCAAATGAACTACAATGTTTTATCATTATTCTGCTGGGAATCATGCTTAAAGATCTATGCTAAAAGTCCATTTAAAAAAATTTCTGTGACATACAACAATGAACTTTGTTCTTTCTACCAATAACCTCATTGACTGACACTTTGATAACCAATGTAAGCACTTAACTGATTATCCCCCAACATCCACCTAGAATCCATTTCACCCCACAAAGTAATCCAGTTTTTATACCTTTTTCCCATCAAAGAAATACAGCTCTACAGAAACACAAACTGTTTGACTCCAATTTGAAGGGCAGGTACACTTAGATACTGAGATTTCAAAAGAGTTACTAATAGCAATTAGAATTTGACATTCTCTCATGTCAAAATGCACTTTGGACCAGTTTTCTCAAATCACATCCACAAGACAGTTTTGCATCCTGATGCCTGTTACATCTACATGACAAAAATGACCAAATCAGGGAAAGTAATAATCTCATTTGGAATTTATAATCTCACATTTCTTCTTCATTATAATCTCAGTCATAAAAGTTCTTATTTGTCAAGTTTTCTTTTGAGATAGCCCTACTGTGGATGGCTTCCAAGTTTTAAGGCACAGTTGAAAGCCATGCCCCTGAAAATAGATTTCTAATTCACATCATACTGCTGTATTTGTGGACACTTGTCATCTCTTGTTCATGCAACTATACATCAGAAAGCTGTCAATTCTGGCCAGCAGTTTCTTATTTTCCACATTACTCTTTTTAGTCTAAATTAGAGCTTCACATGCCTCATCTTACTTCAATGTTGAGAACATATCCACATTTTACAGGTAATGAAAATGAGGCTAAGCCAAGTGAATATACCTAAAGTCATACTGCTAGAAATGGCAGAGTGGGGATTCTCACAGGCTCCGAGGCAAGCGTCCATTCTATACCCAACACATGTGCTGCCTCCTAGTGCATCTCTCAGGGATGATGGGACCAGGGGAAGTGAGGAGATAAGGTGATAGTTTTTCCAGGACACCTGGCCTCTACTTGCTCTTTAAATCCTTCTTTAGAGGGTCACAGTCCACACTTGGGAAAATGGTCTGAAGAATAAGTATTCATCTAGTAAGATTTAGGCCCTGAATTCTTCTCTGTGTTTTATTAGTAGAAGAGCAAATAGGAGGCCTCTGATTAAGAGTTGGTCACACACACTGCTCACTCTGTCACAATATGGTGAAGTCCCACTCTCTGAAACATCTAAGCACTGATGTTAACTAAATGCAAACAATTGTTCAACATTCTATTATTTATGTTTTTAAAACTTTTAATTGTGGTAAAAAACACATATAAAATTTGTCTCATTAACTATTTTTAAGTGTACAGTAATCCCCATTTCTTCCTTCTCCCACTCCCTCTGCAACAACCATTCTACTTTCTATTTCTATGAAGGGGACTATTTTAGATCCCTCATATAAGTGGAATCATGCAAATTCATTTCTTTTGTGATGGACTTACTTCACTTAGCACAAGATCCTCAAGGTTCATTCATGTTGTAGTCTTTTTAAGACTGAATGGTATCTCATATATACCACCTTTTATCCATTTATCTATTGATGGGCACTGGGGTTGCTTCCACCTCTTGGTGTTTGTGGATAATGCTGCTATGAACATGGGTGTACAATATCTTCTTGACACTCATATATCTAATGAGTAGTTAATACTCAAATTAGATGAAAAACCCCAGTAACTCACAACAGCAGAAAAAGCAATTAAATAATGGGAAAAGAACTCGAATAGAGATTTCTCCAAAGATGATATACAAATGGCCAAAAGTATATTAGAAGATGCTCAATATTGTTAATCATTAAGAAAATGCTAAGGAAAACCACAATGAGATATCACCTCACACGCATTCGAATTTCTACTAACATAAAAAAAAAATCAGAAAATAACATGTGTGCTTATGTATTTTAACATTCATTAGTTTTTCATTGGTTTGATACACTAAAATAAAGCATTCTGTAAATTTATAATGTCATGCAAATAAAAATGTGCTCCAGTTATTGTTTGATGACCTCTGGTCATGGCTTCTCATTCACTGGGCAAGAGAAAGCCCAGAACCAATAACAGAAGCTCAACATAGTTCTGCAGCACCTTCACAAATTCTGTACTCAGCATGCTTGTCTTACTACTTTTCTGGTCTTTAGGTTGGAACCAGAAAGTAGTCTCATCCCTGGATTCTTTATGTCCTTGAAAGAGTTATTGACATATATTGTTTTCCTTTTTGGATTAGCATCATAGTTCATGGACTCTGCTAGGCTTGTAGGATTGGTTGCTTAGTTTATAATAAACAAAGGTCTAGCTAGCTCATATTGTTCTTTTGTGAAAATTAGAACAAGATGGCCTATTTGAAAAAACTCAGCCTCATGGGCCATGTCTTAGTAAGCAGAATGCGGGACTGAACTCAGCATCCACATACCCATTCACTCAGATGCCCTTTTGCAATGGCCCAGGAGAGTGATTTTAGACATTAATTCCTCTTAGAAGCTTTAAACAATGTAGTAGTTTGTAACATCATGTAATTAGATCTTAAAACAAGCCTTCTGTATTAGTCTGTTCTCACATTGCTATAAAGAACTGCCTTAGACTGGGTAATTTATGAAGAAAAGAGGTTTAATCGACTCACAGTTCCACAGGCTGTACAGGAAGCATGGCTGAAAGGCCTCAGGAAACTTATGATCATGGCAGAAAGTGAAGGGGAAGCAAATACATCTTACCATAACGGAGCAGGAGAGAGAGAGAGTGAAGGGGAAAGTGCTACACACTTTCAAGCAACCAGATCTCATGAGAACTCACTCACCATCATGAGAACAGCATGGAGAAAATCCACTCCCATGATCCAATCACATCCCACCGGGTCCCTCCCCCAAAACTGGGAATTACAAATTGGCATGAGATTTGGGTAAGGACACAGAACCAAACTGTATAATGCTGTTCCTGGCCCCTCCTAAATCTCATGTCCTTCTCACATTTCAAACAAAATCATCATGACTTCTCAACAGTTCCCCAAGTCTTAGCTCATTTGAGTGTTAACTCAAAAGACCAAGTCCAAAGTGTTATTGGAGACAAGGCAAATCCCTTCTGCCTATGAGCCTGTAAAATAAAAAACAAGTTAGTTACTTCCAAGATACAATGGGGGTACAGGCATTGGGTAAATGCTCCCATTCCAAAAGGGAGAAATTGGACAAAACAAAGGGGCTACAGGCCCCATGCAAGTCCCAAACCCAGCAGAGCAGTGATAAATCTTAAAGCTCCAAAATAATCTCCTTTAACTCCATGTGTCACATCAAGGGCACACTCACACAAGGCGTAGACTCCCAGAGCCTTGGGCAGCTCTGCCTTTATGGCTCTGCAGGGTACAGCCCCTGTGGCTGCTTTCTCAGGCTGATGGTGAGTGCCTGTGACTTTTCCAGGAGCATGGTGTAAGCTATCAGTGGACCTACTATTCTAGGTTCTGGAGGATGGTGGCCTTCCTCTTACAGCTGCACTAGGGAGTGCCCCACTGGGGACTCTGTGTGGGGGCTCCAACCCCACATTTCTCCTCTGCACTGCCCTAGTAGAGGTTCTCCATGAGGAGAAGTCTGCAGCAGACTTCTGCCTGGACATTCAGGCATTTTAGTACATCCTCTGAAATCTAGGCTGAGGCTCCCAAACCTCAATTCTTCCCTTCTGTGTACCTACAGGTTCAACACCATGTGGAATCTGCCAAGGCTTGAGGCTTGCACCCTCTGAAGCAGTGGCCCAAACTACCTTGGGTCCTTTTAGCCTCAGCTGGAGCTGGAGTGGCTGGGATGCAGGGTGCCATAACCTGAGGCTACACAGAATCTAGGCCCTGCCCACAAAAGCATTTTTCCCTCCTAGGCCTCCAGACCTGTGATGGGAGGGGCTGCTGTAAAAGTCTCTGAACTGTCCTGGAGGGATTTTCCCCATTGTCTTGGCTATTAACATTCAGCTCCTCTTTACTTATGCAAATTTCTGAAGCCAGCTTAAATTTCTCCTCAGAATGGGTTTTTCTTTTCTACAACATATTCAGGTTACAAATTTTTCAAACTTTTACCCTTTGCTTCCCTTTTAAACATTTGCTTATGCAAATGAGTGTAAGTTTTTAAAAGCAGCCAGGCCACATCTTGAATGCTCTGCTGCTTAGAAATTTCTTCCACAAGATACACTAAATCATCTTTCTCAAATTTAAAGTTCCAGATTTCTAGAGCAGGAACACAATACCACCAGTCTTTTCGCTAAAGCATAGCAAGATTGACCTTTACTCCAGTTTCCAATAAGTTCCTCATCTCCATCTGAGACTACCTCAGCCCGGACATCATGGTCCATATCGCTATCAGCATTTTGGTCACAACCATTCAACAAGTCTCTAGGAAGTTCCAAACTTTTTTCATCTTCCTATCTTCTTCTGATCCTTCCAGTCTGTTCCAGCCTCTGCCCATTACCCAGTTCCAAAGTCTTATCCACAGTTTCAGGTATCTTTATAGCAATGCCTCACTTCTCTGGTAACAATTATCTTTATTAGTTTATTCTCACACTGCTAGAAAGAACCACCTGAGACTGAGTAATTCTACAGGCTGTATGGGAAGCACAGCTGGGAGGCCTCAGGAAACTTAAAATCATGGTAGAAGACAAAGGGGAAGCAAGCACATCTTACCATGACAGAGCAGGAGAGAGAGAGTGATGGGGAAAGTGCTACATATTTTTAAAAAAACAGATCTTGTGAGAACTCATTCACTATCACAAGAACAGCAAGAAGAAAATCCACCCCCATGCTCCGATCAACTTCCACCAGGTCCCTCCAGCATCATGGGGAATTAAAATTTGACGTGAGATTTGGGTGGGGGACGTAGAGCCAAACCATATTAACCTTATTTTATAAGGTTTATATAAACCTTGTTTTATGACTTAATCCTTCATTTCCTTTTCTGACTAGAATCCCTAGGTGACTAATCTGAGCTACTTTTGTGCTGTGATGCCAGGAGGTGAATTTCTCAAAAAAAGCTGGCATCTCTGATTCAAAGAGCAACATGAGTGAGGATTCCCAAAGGGCTAGCTATGTAGCATAACATTTTAACTAATGGGGGAAGCTGTTCATTTGCTATAGCCAGATTACAATCTTGAGCAATCCTCTACTTGTTCAGAAAGCTTTTTCTTTCTCTGTATTTAATTTTTGTGTGTATCTGAGATCTTTCTATTATTTATTCCTGTGTCCTTGGAGGACATGATACAGACTCCTTCCCTGCTCAGAGAATTAAATATTTGAAACAACAAGCTAATGAACACTTTTTACATTGTGCTCAAGATGTTACGTGAAATGTAGGCCAAATAGATCTTGTTGACCATCTGACTTAATTTTATAAATGAAAGAAGTGTAGCTCTTGATATGAATGAGTGGAATTGAATCTTTATGCTTTGGTTATTTTTAATCAACATTTTATTCTAAAAGGCATTTCAGACCATATGTAAACAGATTAAAGAAACTAAAGTTCAAGACCTTGACTTCTTTCAAATAAATTGTCAAATATATTATAATACTCAAGTATTGAGTGTATCTGAAATTAATTTGAGGATTCTAGGTCACTCACTAAGAAAAACTAAAATAGTAACTTAAAATCGAAATTTTGAATCAGCAAAATTTATTTTATGTTTCGCTTCATATTTGCTATTTTAATCATTATTAAGATTTTACTTACATCTAAAGATTTCTTTGTTTACAGTAATATCACATTAAGGAATATAGACCAAATAATAAAGCCCATTCTTTAAATAACTCTATTGATTGCTACAACATACACTTTCAGTCTTTAAAGTATTGTTTCATGCTATGAAATCACTTAATAGCTTCAGAGAATGAGATAAAGAAGTTCAGTTGTTTCTCTAAGGTAATTCAAGGTTGACTCTATAAAATAAGCAATTGCATGTATAACAAATCTGTTTCTTTGAAGCAAGAGATGGTGTTAATGCTAAGACAGTCTAGGAAACAGACAGACTTCTAGTTAGAATGGTAATTATGAATTCTTAATATCACCTAAGACCCATAAGATCTCACCATCCCAAACAAAAAATAAGTATCATTTCTAATGTGTATTTTCTTCTCTGCATGCTAATTATCTTCTTACCCAATCAACAGTTATTTCATCTGAATATCAAATATAGTTTTCCCATATTATTGATTGCAGACTACAAGTCAGATATTACTGTGAGGCTTTGGTTTTTACATCTTTGATAGAAGATATAATTTAACCTCAGTTTTACCTACTGGCTGGTGCCTGTCAACGTATTGCTTGAAGAACATTTAGAAGTATAGGCTGGGTGATTATTGATCATACTCAGCAAACCACTGGCCTGAGGTACACCTAAATCAATCTTCACACTTTCCTGCTTCAATTGACTAACAACTTCACCAAAAATAGACTTATTTACAAAGGAAATGAGATCTCTTGCTCTAAAGTTTTAGATTAACCTTGAGATAGCTGTGCCTTTTTGTGTTAAAGCACAATTATTTTATAAAGATCATGAAATGACTACAATATGTGCTCTGAGAACTAAGCATTAGAAGAGGGTACTGTGCGCTGATTTGTGTGGAGAAATATGCTTCTAAACACTCATAATGAAATAATATATTCACTGTAGGCATGACTTTTTCATAATTGATGTGGGTGGTGATGAGATTAATAAAAGAATAAAGCCTCCTAGAAATTTAACTGAGCTTGAATATTATTTAAAACATTAAATTATTTTGATTTGCAGCAGATTTATAAATTCTATCCTTTTGGCATGGTATTTTAAAGCTGAAAGAAACCATATAGTCTATTTTCCTTACTTTACAAATGAGAAAAGTAAAGGTCAGAAAAATAAAATAATCAATGACCAAGCCAGAATTGAAACTTAGGTCTCTGGCAGTGGAAATACTTGTATTTCAACCACAAACTTCAAAAATAGCAACTTGATATTGCTATTGCTGTGAAGTCCTTTCTGAAATCCCTCAAATATTACATGCTTTAATCACTCTGCCAGAACGATCTGATCATAAATCCTTCAGTCTCTGAGTTCTGTTGTCCAGTGATCTAAACAAAACATTCATGATGAGGCTGGGGATACTAGTTCATTTGGACCTTTTTAAGGATATACAAATGCAAGAGAAAGGGAAGCCAAAGGGAGTGGGCAGCAGATGACAAAATGAGAGAGGGACTAGGAAAGTAGGTGTTGGAGAAATTATGTAGAGAAAACCCAAGGACATGGGGTTGAATACGGGATTGAGGTTAATTTGAGGGCCTGAATCAATTCTGGGATTCAATGTGAGTTACCGTGTTAATTAGGTAAGTGTGGGACCAATCAAATGGCACTGGAGTGAAGAGTAAAATGAGCACACTTACCTGGAACCTCTTTAAAATCATCAATGTCAATTAATGCAATATTTGTGGTTTGAAGCTGAGCTGAGTCAACTCTTATATAGTTTGGCTATTGATACGGCCTTTCTTTAAAAGCACAAGTTCAGGAACCCAACATCATTTATTCCCAATTAAAACTGAGTAATTATTGTAAACTGTTGTAATTATTGTTTGTGTTGAGTTAAATAATATTTTGTAGCATCAATAATGGCAAAAAAGTGAATATAATAATTGTCAATTAATATGTAAATTACTCTAAGCAGCAAAAAGGTTTAATTGCCATTTTGTTAAATTTTACTAACTCTTATAGAATGAGGTAAGCTGTTTGATTGTCTAAAAGTTCACTTTATTAACAGAATGAAAATTTTAGGAGAATGTTTGTAAGTTGAAAAATTCAGGTTGAATGAAAAAGGGAAAGGAAAATTCTATCTGTTTATCTTGATCTTTTCATTGGTGACCCTGTAGCCCTTTTTCCACAATCACTCTGACCATTGCAACACTTACTTTCCTAAAGTTTTTGAGGTATTTTGTGTGGACAACCTCTAGATAATTCGAAACAAAATGGCAATGTAATAAACGGCATACTAATTGGCAGTGTCTTGAGGAGTCATTGAGAATAAACTCCAAAGTGTGAGAATTGTGGTCTCTCAGGGAAATTGTTTTTAATTCTTCAAACATTTACTTTATTGAACTACAAGAGACAAATAGGTGCAACAACCAATATAGCTGTGTCCTTAAAATATAAAATAGTGTGGATATTACATACATAAGAGAGAAAAATCTTCCTAAGTAGAGCCCCATTAATTATAAGAGCTAATATGTAAATTGAATACTTACTATACTTTGCACTCAGTGTTTTTTATGCATTATCACCTTCAATCTTCCAGCTCTATGAAATATGTATCATTTTCCTTATTTTACATAAGGAAACTTAAGCTTAAGGATGTTAAGAAATTCTTCCAAGGCCACGTGAGCTGGGTTTCATGTGTAAACATAGTAATAAACTCTTATGACCAAGATAATATCTGTGGTTATCATGAATTTCAATAGATGTGACATCTAGGCAACTTGAAATAATTGGAAGAGAATTATGTGACAGGTACTGTCACAGAGAAGCCTTAGATTCAAGGGCAAATTTGGGGGCACAATCTTCAAAGGGTAAAGAGATGAATATGGGCCATTGTATAAATGTTACCATCTTTACTAATAGAGCTTCTCTGAAGTTCTTGGAGGAAAAAAGACCCCAGAAGGTATTACCGTCCCTAGAGTACTGCTTCTTGCAGTTTTGTGTAAAGTTGAAGGCTCTTTTGAGGGAAAACGAAAGGGAGAAGTCAAAGAGAGCTTTCTCTCATTCATGTCAGGGAGACATCCATGTTGCTACTCTCTCAACTTGATTCCATTATAATAGTGGAAGGAATGAAATTTGTTATACACTTCTGACACAGAAAATTGACTTACCTTGCCAAAAATTCTGGTTGGCTATGGTAATCATGTTCAATGGATCAACTGAAAACACCATACATCATTGTGTGTTTTAGCTCCAGAGTACCCCTTTGAGTGAGGGTACATTTAAATAATATGCCAAAAATCTAGTAAAGTAGAAAACTAACAGATTTTTGTGTACGAGCATGAGGGAAAAACATTTACTATGCTTTAGTTGATTTTGTCATACCTGATTTTGCAATTGCTAAACAAATAATAGAAAATGAATATTACAATCTATTTAATTTAAAAGTGAATGAAAAGAAAAATAGGTATAAAATAAAGCTGTGAGAAGACATAGTTATTTTTGTCTTTGTGTTTTTTTTTCTACCAAGAATTCATCCATGTTTGCTCTAGGAAATAATTTAGAATTTATGTAGATTTCTCACCCAAACTTAAAAATAAATCCTTAAAGGTTTAGAAAATTTATGCCTAGTGTCTTTCCAAATTTTTTCAAAATTTACTTTTGCTATTATTTAATATACTTCATCCACACCAAAATTCATATTGAGGCTTGATCCCCAGTGTAATGGTGTTGAGAGGTGGTGGGATCCTTAAGAGGTGTTTGGGTCATAAGGGATCTGCCATTATGAAGAGATTAATCCCATCTCTTTTGAGTGAGTGTAAGTCTGGAATAGCTACCCAAGAGTGAGTTGTTATAAATCAAGATCGTCCCTCATGTTTTGTGTTCACTGCACGTGCCTCCTTGCTGTTCTTATATGTGTTCCTGTCGTGTGATGCCATCATTATGTTGTGATGCAGCATGAGGCCCTCACCAGATACAGCCACCTGATCTTGGACTTCCCAGCCTCCAGAAATGTGAGCTAAATAAATCTCTATTCTTTATAAATTACTCAGTCTCAGGTATTCTGTTGTAGCCACAGAAAATGGGCTAACATAACTTCCTTAATATTAGCTCGTTTTTTTCAAAAAATTATATATTTCTGTAGCACATTTTTTAAAAAGAACATAATTAGAATGGACTTGCAGAGGTGCAACCTCAGCTCACTGGAACCTCCGCCTCCTGGGTTCAAGCGATTCTCGTGCCTCAGCTTCCCAAGTAGCTGGGATTACAGCGCCCACTATCACATCAGGATAATTTTTGTATTTTTAGTAGAGATGGGGTTACTGCTAGAGGGTTTGTTTTCTTTCTGGTTGAAAGTTAGGGTAGAGTCAGATAAGCTAGTCTAATCTTGGGTGGGCTTGAATCTTCATGACAGTCCTTTGTTTCTGGTTCCCTATTACTCCTGAAATGAATCCCATCCAGGGTTTCAACTGAAATGCTAGGATATTTTGTCTGCTTCTTATTGGGTCTTAAACTTCCATTTTATTCCTTATCCCCATGAAACTCTTAGAATATCTGCTCAGCTCCTTCATCTTGAGGCTGCTGTTTAGCAGTTGACAAATTGCCTCAAGGAAAATTGGCACTGAATGTTGAGCTTACCTCTCTGCACACCCTTCTTTCCAGTATCCTGGCTCCTCAGTCTTGCTGCCTTGCTAGTTTTCTGATGCCTTTCAGCAGATGTTTTTACTGGATTATCCTGCTTTGCAGTTGTTTTCATGGGATGATTGGTCTCCACAGAGCTATTCTAGGTAATGGGAAAACATGCCAGCCATTTTCTTATCCTGCTTTATTGAATTTCTTATTTAATTCTTCAGATTGAAAATGATGTTCTTGATTTTTCTGAGTACCAGAAACATCTGAGAAAGAAAAATACAAATGTTGGAAAGAATATTTATTGAATCTCTATTATGTAGAGTAATATGCTAAGAGCATTTCATATTTAAAATAAATATTTTAAAATATATTTTATATTTTAAATTTTCTTTAATATGAAATGATTATATTTGTGAAATAAACAACTTCATAGAGCATGCTCTTCACTGGGTGAAAGTCACCCCATCAAGAAAGAAATAATTTTCTTGGTATTTTCTTGAAACTGTGTTTTCACTGTTGACGTTTTTATCTACGAGACAGACTCAAGAGTTCTTTGTTAATTTCCATGAAGGACAAAAGAGGGTGTTTAAGTATTAGGAAATGTAAAGATGGTCCTTATCAGAATCCATCCTTTTACCCTAAGCAAGAAAGTCTAGTTTTGTGTTATTTGAAAAGTTTTAGAAGACACAAATTTTTATTAACTCATGAAAATCATTTTCTGACCCATCAGGAATAGCTGCTTTGCTCCATTTCTGTATGATATTTAATCTGAATATTTACAGAAAAATCATTAACACTTTCCTACAACTCCAATGTATTAAGTATAGTTATTTTTATCAATATAAAAATGAGTCATACCGTAGTCATGCAGATTTTTATATGTATGATTTCTTCTTTACATTTTCTTGGGTAAAATTCAATACTTTCTCTATAAAGACTATTTTTCTGTATTTCAGTTGGTGGATATTTCTTTAAGCTTATTTAATTGGATAAAGGTTAAAGGTGTGATGTTTAAATTGCACAGCTGTCATGTTTGGTTTAAAGTCATAAGGCTTTTTGTGGGTTTATTTTACAATTCTGTACTTTGAAAAATAACAAATCAAGACTAACAGAGGCAATAGGAGGCAAGCACTTTTCGTTTCTTTCACCAGTTTGCTGAAATATGGCCAGGTTTTAGCTACTGATCATTTATATTCCCGAGACAACTTCATAGAGCATGCTCTTCACTGGGTGAAAATCACCCCAACAAGAAAGAAAGAATTTTCTTGGTATTTTCTTAAAAGCATTGACTATGAAAGCACAGCTCTTCCAGTTTTTTAGAAACTTTAATCATACATCAAGCTCTTATTAGTAACAAAGAAAACAAAGAAGAAACCTAGCTCTCATTTTCAGGAAGGATGCTTTCAGATGGCCAATGTAAAACAACCAAGGGAGGGGCTGCAATGCCAGTACACTGTGTTAAACCTGCAGCCACAGGAAAGGCTGTCAGGTGAGCAGTCAGAGGGAAGGAGATGTTGGGGGCTGTATGGTGGGTGACAACCTCGAGACAACTAACCTCACTGTGCTTATTTTATCTCTCCACATCTTGGATAAGTGACACAAGCCTTTGAGTCCGGGACCCTCTGCCTTTTTATTATGCACAGACTCACTCAGGGAGTGGGAGCTAAGGAAAGATTAGAATTAATCGGATACTTCCCCAGACTTTCCTACACCTCTTGCCCAACAGAAGTCGGCAAAGCTAACTCAGACCATGCAGACTGAGTTTCTTGTTCCATCAGACTTTTAGGTACAAGGTCGAGGTTGTGGGCTTCAAGTGTACAGTGATTGATCTGGGAGACTTAAGAAAAAGTTTTTCTGGAAATGGTTAATGGGAAACAAGGAGGAATGTCTGGTGTGATAGCAAGGTGGAAGCAGCCAACCAAGGAAGACTTCAACAAGCTTAGAAAAATCTTGCCTCTGTCCAGGTGTGGCAGCTCACACCTGTAATCCAAGAACTTTGGGAGGCCTAGGTGGGCGGATCACCTGAGGTCAGGAGTTTGAGACCAGCCTGGCCAATGTGGCAAAACACTGTCTCTACTAAAAATACAAAAAAAAAAAAAAAAAAAAAAAAAAAAGCTGGGCATGGTGGCGGGTGCCTGCAATCCCAGCTACTCAGGAGGCTGAGGCAGGAGAATCTCTTGAACCCAGGAGGCGGAGGTTGCAGTGAGCCAAGATCACGCCACTGAACTCCAGCCTAGGTGACAGAGTGAAATTCCATCTCAAAAAAAAAAAAAAAAAAAAAAATCCTCTCTGGGAAAACACGTGGGAATTCTATGATCTTTCTTACCTCCTGCTGGGCCATAAATGCTATGGTTGGAGCCATCAACCTCTTAACAGGACTCAGAACAGAATTACTGAATTCTTTGGTCCCCATTCTGAGAGTGCCTGAGTCTGACCTTGGTGACAGAAAGAGTCTAATAAAATATGAAATATTAACTATAGGGAAACATAGATTAGATATATGTTGTGTGGTATCAACTTGGGCTGAAGTTGTGCTTGTGCCAGGATACAGACATATCTGCAGGAGGTGAGCCACTGTCCTCATGAAAGAATGAGAAGTCTCCTAGGAACGGGTTAATCCTAAAGGAAGCTGAAGGCATATATTCTGCCTGAGAGCAAGGCCTTGGTTGAAAGGAAGCATATATAGCAGTTTGAGTACAATGTGTGGAGTTCCTTGGGTGAATCTGCACACAGTGCTCAAAAGCTGATCTGCCAGCCACAGTCACCACCAGCTGTTTGTCACAGTCTTTTGCTCCCATCCTTCTTTTTTTGAGACAGTCTTGCTCTGTCACCCAGGCTGGAGTGCAGTGGCGTGATCTCGGCTCACTGCAACCTCCATCTCCTAGGTTCAAGTGATTCTCCTGCCTCAGCCTCCTGAATAGCTGGGATTACAGGTGCCTGCCACCGCACCCAGCTAATACTTATATTTTTAGTAGAGATGGGGTTTCACCATGTTGACCAGGCTTGTCTCGGACTCCTGGCCTCAAGTGAGCCTCTGGCCTCAGCCTCCCAAAGTGTTAAGATTATACGCGTTTGTCACTGCACCCAGTTGCATCCTTTTTGTTGATGGTCTTTCTATGAAACCTCATGATGCCTCAGTATTGCTGCTGCTTCCTCTGCTCACCTTAGAATGATAATATCAAAGTTACAGATGTTATTACCTGATGCTCCCCAAACCAGCAGCTTTCAAGGTAGCCATGAGATACTTGTTTCATCTATCTTCTTTTGTGGATTTCATATTTTATCACTTAAGAACCTAGTAAGGCTTATATCCTGAGATTCACATAGTCCTTCCACATGACCCCGATGGCAGCTCCTTCTCTGTTTCCACTTCCTGCATTTCAGGTCCTTTTTAAATACCTACATCCTCTTCTATCCCAAAGCAAAGTCTTTATGCAAATCTGCTTTTACAAATTTTCTTGTTTTAAACGGCTGTCTCTCCAGTTTGTTAAATGAAACCAAAGACAAGCCTGAAGGCTAACAGTATCCTGTATCACTAGCAGATATTATTGTCCACTTTCACACTGGAGATTCTGTAGCATAAACATTTGTCACTATAGCAATTCTTAAGCTTCTTAACTAGATTCTTATGAAACTCATCATAATAGTATGCTATAAGTGTATCCATTGCCCCTAAAATCTGTAGGATCTGTATTAAGATACATTGCTGTTATTAGTTATGCTTCATTTTGAAAGAGTTCAATATACTGATTAGGATAAAGGCTAACATTTTGCCATGGCGAAAATCTACACCAATTACATAAAATTAAAATATTTTGTGATTCTTGATGTAACTTCGTAGTGATAGAATAAAAATACATTGGTTTTCTTTTATGATAAAACAAGAATAAATCCTCTTACCTACAACTGTTTCCTCCGATACAAAAAGAAGCTTTTTGTGTGTGTGTGTCAGAAATAGATGGTTTAAATCCCCTCATCATAATTATGTATTTGCAACTGAAAGGCTAAAATATTTGATGAAAAATAGCCTGATACCATTGCAAACAAAAAACCCAGGCATCCAGAAAGACTGGAGTCTGCCATAAATCCCAGATGCTCTAACAGGTAGCTCAGGGACCTTAATTAACCTCTCTGAGACTTCTATTTCTCCTGTGTTGAGGAGCATAAACATGTAAACGCAGTTTGTAAAGATCAAGTTGAGGTAATGCTTACAATATTTCTGTTACTTGCTAGGAAAAAAAAAAAAAGGTAGTTATAATTTTATTTGAGTTTTGAATTAAAATTGTATGACAAGTATTTCAAAGCATGCAGCATTACCCTAGTCCTCTTTATTGGTTTTGTAAAGGTTATATTTTAGCAAATTTAAAGAGGTATAAATTTTACTAGAATTATTTCCAGAAACTGGCTTACAATTTTATTGGGGGAGTTGTTGTATCAAAATACTGAAGACTTGGTTCAGTTGAAAAGCCAACAGGCTTTTATCAATTTAGTTTTGATAAGTGAGAGAAAGGAAGAGAAATATTTCAGATACTGTATCATGACAGGTAAGTGATCATTCTGTCTTATTATTAGTTGCATAGAAATGTTCTTGAAAGTCCATGAAATGGAGACTGGACAATTTGGCTGCCTCAGCTAAAGTAGAAGGGTCCCCCACCTGCTGAAAACAATTGGAAATGCTAAACAAAATAGTAAACCATGACACTACAAATGACTATAGAGAAACTTGATGAAAAGAAAGAGAAATCCTTGGATGCCAAAGAAAAATCAGGATGGACTCTGGGAGAGAAGTTTTGTCAGAAAACTTCCACATCTCAGGACAAACTGCATTCCTGAAGAACAATGGAAATCAACTGAAAATGAGCTCATAATAAAACATTATAAATCAGACAGGGACAAGAGCATCATGAAGAATCAGAAAATACAATATTTTCTCTTTAAAAAAAAGCGCTCTAAAGACTGTAGACAATAAAGTAATCTGAAAGCGGCCATAAGTATGCTGAAAAAAAAACCCCAAAATAGTAGGAAAAGGAACTTTAGGAAAAAAAATGTTTATGTGGTAGCTTTCTATGCTTCATTCTTCAGAAATTTCCCTCACCACCCCCTGATTTCTAAGTCCTGTGCATTAACAGATGTTGTTGTCCCTTTGAAGACATCTGTATTAGTTTGCCAGGATTGCCGAAATAAAGCACCACAGATTGGGGTACCAGAAGTCCCAGATCGAAGTGTTTGCAGGGTTGGTTCCTCTGAGAGCTGTGAGGGAGAATCTGTTTCATGTCTGTGCCCTAACTTCTGGTAGTTTGCTAGAAATCTTTGGTGTTCCTTGGCTTCTATGGTATCATCCTGATGCCTGCCTTCATCTTCCCATGGTATTCTGCTGAGTGTGTCAAAATTTCTTTTTTTTAATGAAGATACCAGTCCTATTGGATTTGAGGCCCACCCTACTCCAGTATAATCTCATTTTAACTTGTTACATCTGCAGTGATCCTGTTTCCAATTAAGGTCACATGCTGAGATACTTGGGAGTTAGGACTTCAACACATGAAATTTTGGGAGACGAGGCCTAATTCAATCCATAGCAACACCCAAATATAAATTGACTATTTTTAGAATTTTTCAGTCTTATTGTATTAAACTGGTAGAAACACAGAAACACAGAAATCTTCCAACGTCCTCATTCTATGCCAGAATAGAACACTTCAAGTAAATAAGAAAGTGGCATTTCAGATAACCTTTAGGCTTTCAGGCTATGTACCAAAAAGACACCATTAAGAGGCAAGACCTGGTCCTCGGTAAGATAAGAAGATAGGAAGCTTCTCTACTGCAAACTCCTAGGACTTACAACATTGCTTTCTAAAAGCTTTTTAAAGTCTCTAACTACTTTCTTGTGTAATGTTATAGATCTGAGCACATAATATTTAGAATAAGTAATATATTTAATGTCTTCAAAATAATGAAAATAAATATTTTAAATCTTCTAAAGTTTGCTTTGGAGTCTTGAGATTTAGCCAATGACCAAATAAAAATATTAATAATGATTTTGTATATTTCATTGAATGCTATGAACCTGCCATCAGCACTTTATAGCGCTTTTCCCCAGGGGTTGTTGTGATTGTCACTATTTCATCGTTAGTAATAGTACTAATAGAATTTTTCTGAAAGAGTTAATGTGGGGGTCAAATTAGACAACAAATGTAAAGCACTTACTGGAGTGCCTGGGACAGAGTAACTGCTCAATAAATGTTAACTGTTATTATTAGAGTATAGAAGGTGCTACATTTTAAAAAGCTTCGTGATTTGTTTTCCCTTTTTGGTAATATAATTTAGGGGTGCTCCTATGCCATTTTTTCTTCAAGAAAGAGAAGGGTCAGTGCCACCCAGAAAAAGAACTCCTGGTGTAGTAAAGAAGTTAGAAATGTAAACATAATCAAATCATTTACATAGTTAGCATAGGAAGCATGGGGTCACTTCATTTTTAAGAGAAAAGGTTAGACTACAATAATGTATCTGGATACATCGGCTCTAAAGGAGAAGGAAAAAGAAGTTGGAGAAGGTTCCTCTGATGGTCTGCCTTTTCTGTATGAAGTATGGGGCAAGATCATTGGTGGGAAATTAAAGATGAGAGTGGAGTAGAGTATTTGAGAGGGGTAAAGTGTTGGGACTACGGCCCCCAGGAATGCAAATGTGAGCTGAATGGAGTCAGTACTGAGTCCAATTGAACACAAGGTCCAGTTGAAGCCATCATTTTGTAGCTGAAGCCAGTAAAAAACTGTTATTTTATTTTACTCTCCTTTATTATTTCTATTCTTTTAAAATGTTATCTTATTTTATCTTATTTTATTTTATTTGAAGTACTTGGTTGAGGCAAAGCTGAACATCGTGTGGGCACAAGCTGAGTAGTGACTGATGGCGTCCACCCAGGCCTGGATTGAGGCAGAGGGAGGAGAAGAGGGTTAGGGAGCTGATGGGTGAAGTCACTGACTAACCAGGCAGGAGAGAAGGAATTGACAGCAGGTGGGCTGATATAGGAAAAACAGGTATCTCCATGGTGGAAGAACAGGTA
This sequence comes from Macaca nemestrina, assembly GCF_043159975.1. Taxonomy (NCBI): domain Eukaryota; kingdom Metazoa; phylum Chordata; class Mammalia; order Primates; family Cercopithecidae; genus Macaca; species Macaca nemestrina. The sequence goes on along the minus strand of NC_092127.1, from coordinate 45,695,021 downwards.
TGGCAGCAGAAAGGGGATGAGAGAAATCAGAGGAAAGGTGTTGCTAAGAAAGTGGTATTTGGGGATCTGAGAAGTTGGACCTGGTGCAGTTCCAGGTGGTTGATCTGGTATCTGGGGTGCAGGGAGTGGAATGCTTCCACACAGCCAGGAGACAGGATAAGGAGATAAAGAGATGAAGGTGAAGGCAAACTGTCAATTTCCCTGTCTCATAGTCCTTGGCTGTGCTCCCGTGTTAGCTGTGATTTCAAAATAGGTCACTTCCTTTCCTTACTTTACTCTGTCTCCTCTCTATCGCCTACCTGGCACCTTGTATCTTTTCAAGGTTATGTTAAGAGTTCACTTTCCCAATCAGGAGAAGCACAGGAACATAAATCAATGTAATTAATGCATGTTTCTTTCTTTCTCAAAGACTTGCCTAAATAAAAGATAATAATTTATTTGAGTTACACAAATTAAAAGTTGACTTTTAAAAACACAGTACTTGTACTTTTTAACCTTCAAAGAACTTTACACATATTAAGGTCATTAATCTTTTTAACACTCCTAGAGTCTTTGAGTTGAACACACATGTTCAAAAGATTAAAACAGAGGGTGAGGAGTTGTTTGGCTACCAGATGCAGTTTTTAGCTGTCATATCTGGCCTTTGAGATAGTATTGCTTTGGCCATGTCTGAAAGCCAGGAAATAATTATTTCTGTTCCTCTTTCTGTCAATGGGGAGCTATTATTACCCCCTTCAATGTGAACTCATTTAGGACTACAAAAATAAAAATTGTTAATAATGGCTAATTATCAGATTAGAATTTCAAAAGGGAAAGATAATAGATAGTAGTTTCCTCTGAAACTCACAAGCCAACTAAAGCCATTCTAAGCTTCCTGAGGCCCCTTCTCTCCTCTGTTTCTTATTTCCTTTCATCCCTCCCTCTTCTTCTCTTTGGATTCCTCTCTTCTTATTTATTTCTCTGTATACAGGGCATTTTTACTCCCCTCAAGGTCTCTTCATTGGAGCCACTCTTCTTATATACCTGGCTCTTTCTTCTTCGCCTTCTGATTTTCTACCTTTTCTCTTCCCTGCTTCCCCTTTTCTTACTTTACCATTTCCTTTTTTCTTTTCTTTTCTTTTTCTTTTTTTACATTTCTGAACCAGTTGGGAACAAGATTTTTTCCTAACTAATTTCACCCACCCTTCCCTCCCTCCCTCCCTCCCTCCCTCCCTCCCTCCCTCCCTTCCTTCCTTCCTTCCTTCCTTCCTTCCTTCCTTCCTTCCTTCCTTCCTTCCTTCCTTCCTTCCGTCCTTCCTTCCTCCCTGCCTCCCTCCCTTTCTCTCTCTTTCTTTCTCTTTCTCTTTCTCTTTTTCAGGGTCTCACTCTGTTGCCCAGGTTGGAGAGCAGTGGAATGATCATGGCTCACTGCAGCCTCAACCATCCAGGCTCAAGCAATCCTTCAACGTCTAGCTCCTGAGTAGCTGGAACTACAGGTGTGCTCCACCACGACTGGCTAATTTTGCTTGTTTATTTACTTGAGACAAGGTATCACTATGTTGCCCAGGCTGGTCTCCAACTCCTGGACTCAAGTGACTCTCCTGCCTTCACCTCCCAGAGTGCTAGGGTTACAGGTATGAGTTACCATGTCCAGCCTATCATTTCCTTCTACAACATCTACACCTCCTTGTCCTGTCCTCTGGTTGCACGGAGGCAATGAATTCCTTACCCAGCCCTGGGATCAACCCCTCTGTGCTCACTTTTACTTTTTATTACTATAGCAACAACAAGGCTATTATTATTAATTAAAATTTATTGAGCACATACCGTGTGTCAGGCAAATAGACTACTTTCTATTTAGAAAATGCCATCACAAAGGGGACAACACATGCAAAAGACAATGATCTGAATCTGCAAGTGGGAAAAAAACTAAAATGGATGTTCAGTTGTTGCTTGAAATAAAATTCCTTGCCATTAGCATTTGCTCAATATTGATAAAGGGAAGCATCAGGTCCCTTTGTAAGAGAGAGAGGAAAAAAACAGTGACATCGATCGAATCCATACTGTGAAACTATGCAGTAGGTATTGACCCATCATTGCTCTCAAACAGTGGAAAAAGCCTGAGATGAATTTGCTTTGTGTTGTAGCCAATCACTCAGGTGGCTGAGTCACAAACAAGGTTTAATCTCTGATTGCTGCACAAAAATGTCTACAAAGAAGCTCCTATGGAAGACACTTTTCCTCACCTATTCAAGGTTGCAGAGGTAGTTCTCTCTGTGATTTGTGAGTGTTGTAGGAGTGTGAAGAGTATAAATTAGAGAATAATATAAGCAAGTTTGCTGTGTGTTTAGCAGGAACTGCATCCTAAGAAAGAATCAAGATCCTGCAACTGAGAAGAGAATTGGGATCCAAAAGGTTTCATTTAAACAGGTTAAGTGTTTGCAAATCCCAATTGTAATAGGTGCTATTTGCTATTAAATCTTAATGATCAGCTGGCACGGTGGCTCACACCTGTAATCCCAGCATTTTGGGAGACCGAGGCAGGCGGATTGCCTGAGATTAGGAGTTTAAGACCAATCTGGCCAATATGGTGAAACCCTGTATCTACTGAAAACACAAAAAAATTAGTCAGGTGTGGTGGCATGCCCCTATAATCTCAGCTACTCAGGAGGCTGAGGCAGGGGAATTGTTTGAACCAGGGAGATGGAGGTTGCTGTGAGTCAAGATGGTGCCACTGTACTCCAGCCTGGGTGACAGAGTGAGACTCCGTCTCAAAAACAAAACAAAACAAAACAAAACTTAATGATCAAATAGCTGATTGATAAAGAATTGCCTCCATTCTTTGCTGAGGTGGGAAGAAACATTAGCTGCTGGAATGAGTTTGCAGATGGGGAGCAAAGTGGCTCTTTTCAGGAACGATTGTGTACACTTACATGTGTCAATTAAAATGGAAACATGAATCCTGGTCTTCCCTAGTTAAGGGGAACACTACAGGTGGGGAGGAAGAACCTCCTCTCTTTATTTTTCTGTAAATCATCCTGCCTTTCTTTGAACCCCTGTGCCTTCAAAAAGGGAGGAATTTGAGCCCCTGTGCCTTCAGAAAGGGAGGAAGCTTTGGTCTTTTTTAAAAGAGCTCTGCTATCTCCCTGGAATTTATGTCATGACTATGACATAAAAATTTACCCAGTGCTAAAAATTCAGGACATGGCATCTGGTTATTGAGTCACTTACCCACACAGGTTAGCAGTAAGACACTCATTCTGTATTTTAGCACAGCCCTGGAGGTTTGGTGGCTTTGTGACACCATGGTGTGGTCTCAATTTCTGAGCTGCACACAGAGCCACTTCTCCTCCTGGGATCTTGCACGTCCTTGTTTGCACTGCACAGAAAGCACACAGCAGTTCCTCACTTTCTCATTTCCTGCAGGTTTGGAGAATCCTTGTGGTGGGGCTTTTAGCTCTCTCCTTGCTTCTAACAAATATTTTGTTGACACCACATTCTCTTCCTTCTCTGGAACAGGTGTATTCAGGATTCCCAGGCCCAGGAAACTTAGTTCTGCTTTGTTTGTTTGTTTTTGTTTTTGTTTCCTGTTAGGTTACTACTCAGAGGCAAGAGGCAAGAGGCAAGAAATGCCTGATTGAGTACCTGCTTGATTTAGGAGGAGAGAGGAAAAGAAACAGGTTGAAATGCTAAAATGTTACAGAGTTGACTGGGCATGGTGGTTCATACCTGTAATCTGAGCACTTTGGTGGGCTGAGGAGGGTGGGTCACTTGAAAGTCTGGAGTTCAAGACCAGCCTGGCCAACATGGTGAAACCCTGTCTGTACTTAAAATATAAAAACTTAGCTGGGTGTGGTGGTGGGCACCTGTAATCCCAGCTACTTGGGAGGCTGAGGCAGGAGAATCACTTGAACCCAGGAGGTGGAAGTTGCAGTGAGCCAAAATCTTACCATTGCATGCCAGCCTGGGCAACAAGAGTGAAACTTCATCTCCAAAAAAATGTTATTGGGTCACAGTTGTGTCAGAGTTCTCAAAATTCAAAAACCAGCTTTCTAATGCTGTAGCCTCTGTCCAGGACAGATATATGCTATGCAGATGAGAGAGGACCCAGTGTAGTTCTTAAAAATTTCAGTGCATGAGACCAAACAGGCAACCACCCCTTCTCACCATTTCACTCACTGGCCAATTTCTTGGTTTTGTTGCTTTTGTGACTTCTCGTTAGTGATACAGGCATTTGCACATACACACCATTTTAATAATTCCTGGCACAAAGAGATGCTTAAGCAATATTACTTGATGTTTGATATGGTTTGACTGTGTCCCCACCCAAATCTCATCTTGAATTATAGTTCTTATAATCCCCATGTATCATGGGAGGGACTCAGTGGCAGGTAATTGAATCATGGGGGCGGTTCTACCTGTGCTGTTCTTGTGATGGTGAATGAGTTATCATGAGAGTTGATGGTTTTATAAGCATCTGGCATTACCCCTGCTGGCTCTCATTCTCTCTCCTGCTGCCCTGTGAAGAGGTGCCTTCTTCCATGACTGTAAAGTTCCTGAGACCTCCTCAGTCACATGGAATTGTGAGTCAATTAAACCTCTTTTTAAATAAATTACTCAGTCTTGGATATTTCTTCATAGCAGCGTGAGAACAGACTAATACAGTAAATTGGTACCAGGAGCGGGGTGCTGGTATAAGGATACCCCAAAATGTGGAAGCAACTTTGGAACTGGGTAACAGGCAGGGATTGGAACAGTTTGGAGGACTCAGAAGAAGACAGTGAAATGTCACAAAGTTTGGAAATTTCTAGAGATTGGAGGGCTCAGAAGACAGGAAGATGTGGGAAAGTTTGGAACTTTCTAGAGACTTGTCGAATGGCTTTGACTAAAATGCTGATAGTTACATGGACAATGAAGTCCAGGCTGAGGTAGTCTCAGATGGAGATGAGGAACTCATTGGGAACTGGAGCGAAGGTGACTCTTGTTATGCTTTAGCAAAGAGACTTGCAGCATTGTGCCTCTGCTCGAGATCTGTGTATCTTTGAACTTGAGAGAGATGATTTAGAATATCTGGCAGAAAAAATTTCTAAGTGGCAAAGCATTCAAGAGGAAGCAGAACATAAAAGCCTGACAGTGGACAGAAAAGAAAAAACCATTTTCTGGAGAGAAATTCAAGCTGGCAGAAATTTGCATAGGTAATGAGGAGCCAAATGTTAATCACCAAGACAATGTGGAAAATGTCTCCAGGGCATGTCAGAGACTTTCACAGCAGCCCCTCCTATCACAGGCCCAGAGACCCAGAAGAGAAAAAGGGTTTCATGGTCTGGGCCCAGGGCTCCCCTTCTCTGTGCAGCCTCAGGACATGGTACCCTGCATCCCAGCCACTCCAGCTCCAGCTGTGGCTAAAAGGGGCCAAGGTACAGTTTGGGTTATTGCTTCAGAGGGTGCAAGCCATAAGTCTTGGCAACTTCCATGTGGTGTTGAGCCTGTGGGTGCACAGAAGTCAAGAATTGGGGTTTGGGAACCTCTGTCTAGATTTCAGAGGATATGTGGAAATGCCTGATTGTCCAGGCAGAAGTTTGTTGCAGGGGCAGAGGCCTCATTGAGAGCCTGTGGTAGGGCAGTGTGGAAGGGAAATATGTGGAGGGTGCCCCCACACAGTGTTCCCACTGGGGCACTGCCTAGTGGAGCTGTAAGAAGTGGGTCACCGTCCTCCAGACCCCAGAATGGTAGATCCACACCGACAGCTTGCACTGTGCACCTGGAAAAATCACAGACACTCAATGCCAGCCTGTGAAAGAAGCCAGGTTGGTGGGTGTTCCCTGCAAAGCCACAGGTGTGGAGCTTCCCAAGGCCATGGGAGCCCACCTCTTGCAACAGCATGACCTGGATGTGAGACATGGAGTCAAAATAGATCATTCTGGAACTTCAATATTTAATGACTGCCTTGCTGGATTTCAGACTTGCATGGGCCTGTAGCCCCTTTGTTTTAACCAAATTTTCCCCATTTGGAACAGGTGTATTCACCTAATGCTTATAATTGTATCTAGGAAGTAACTAACTTTCTTTTGATTTTATAGGCTCATAGGTGGAAGAAACTTGTCTTGTCTCAGATGAGCCTTTGGACCTGGACTTTTGGGTTAATGCTAGAATGAGTTAAGTCTTTGGGGGACAATTGGAAGGGCATGATTGTGTTTTGAAATGTGAGGACATGAA